>NC_047089.1:48610104-48915937 GCF_902459505.1 Geotrypetes seraphini | reverse complement strand
ACCTCTCCTCTCTACACATCTTCCTTTCCAGCACCCCCCACTGGCGGCTCAGGGCCCTGTCTGGGGAGTCTTTGCGCATGCACAGATGTCGATGTGATGACATCACGCATGCACATTGCGTCAATGCCTGCGCACTTCCAGATGCCTCGAGCTGCAGCCACCATGTTTAGTGTGCCCTGGTTTGGCAAAATTTGCAAGACACTGTCTTAGACTGATTCTTTTTTTTAACATTTTGGAAGTGATATTGCTGAAGGGTTGTCTGGTAAGGTTTGCCTTATTGTGGATGATAGCAAAGTCTGCAATAGGGTAGACACCCATGATATTGTGAATCATATGAGAAATGATCTAGGGAAGCTTGAAGAATGTTTCAGAATTTGGCAACTAAGATTTAATGCTAAAAAAAATATGCAGGGTCATGCATTTGGTCTACAAAAATTTGAGGTACAGTTTAGGGCAGACATGGGCAACTCTGGTCCTCAAGGGCCGGAATCCAATTGGGTTTTCAGGATTTCCCCAATGAATATGCATGAGATCTATTTGCATGCACTGTTTTCAATGCATATTCATTGGGGAAATCCTGAAAACCCAATTGGATTCCGGCCATTGAGGACAGGAGTTGCCCATGTTGGTTTAGGGGCTGGGCTACAATCTCCCAGTTCAAAAAGTCAAAGTAACTCTTCAGTCAATTTTTGGTGACTCACCAGAGACTTTTCTGTTCTATGGGAACCCAACAAACTTTCCCGCAAAATTCAAATTCATGACCAACGGACCTTCCTGTTCTCAATCAGGTCAGTAGACCCACTATATATAAGGACAAACTGCAGACCTCAAAGCATATCTTGAAGAAAGCCACAGCATGATGGCTGAAAAATCGGTTTCTACCTAACAAGATGCAGAGAAACCCGGAAATTTGCAACAAGCTTATGGTGCCTAGGGTTACTAGATTTTCTGAAACGAAAATCTGGACCCGTGGCCCCACCCCCCAGGCCCGTCCTGCCCGAGCCACGCCCCTCAACCTGTTCACTCATCGAGAGGGCATCTGCGCATGCGCTGGTGTGATGAAGTCATGCACATGCGCTGGTGTGACATCACTGCGTTGCATCCACACACGCGCAAATGCTGTCCCGACGTCGCTGCTAACATGTCCATGGAAGTTTGGACGACTGGTAACTCTAATGGTGCCAGCTGTGGACACCTTGAGAGAACAATCTTCAGCCAATTATGTCTCTGCAATTTTCCTATAGCATTCTCTCAGGACAAGACCAACACAAAGCATATTTTGTCATATGTATGGAACCAGGCAACTTTGTGCTAAGTATGAGCACTTAACCAGTGAAGTACCAACTCCTCCCTTTCAGTGGCACAAACTGGTTAAATGTCGCTAAAAATTAGCCGTTAGCCCTGAACCCGTGATTTAACAGGTCAGGAGCCGTTTCTGGCCAGTTCAATTATCTTGAATATCAGCCTGGATGTTGTTTATTGATTCCACCAGCCTTTGGCAAGCACATGCTTTCTGTCCATTCTTAAATACATTATTATTTATGCTGAACTTTTGTGGTTTGGCTTTCCAGAGGTTACAAAATTACTCCAGCAAGACCAAGTGAATATTTATTGTATCTGGTTGGTCATACCCCCTCCCCTCCCTTTTTATGAAACCACATTAGGCTTTTTTTTATCGCTGGCTGGGGTGATACTAGTTCCAACGCTCATAAGAATTCTATGAGTGTCAGAACTAATACCGCCACGGCAAGTGATAAAAAAAAAGGCCTAACGCGGCTTTGTAAAAGGGTGGAGGTTAATGATCATGTTGCTTACTTGTAATGAGGGTTCTCCCTAGACAGATGACTTCATGCCCACTTGGGTAGAGGCATCCCTCTGCTGTTATTTGTTAAAGTAGATTATACTTAGAAAAATTGAGTTAAACCTAAATTATGTTACATACGGTCTAATTCATGTATAACCTGATTTTACCCTAGCTTCTGGTCCATAAATACATTTCAAAATTAAACAGATGATACAGATTTATACATCACCACTTAGAATCTTTGGAAACAGCAATAATAATGCATGACTTTTGCTTATGAACCTGCCTGTGGAGCATGGGGGGGGAAATTCTCCCTGCTTAAAAATCGCAGAGGGCACCCCTAGGACTCTGAAAATGCTTTCTTATAACTGCATGAGTTTTCTTGGTACATTACAGAGAGAAAATAATTGCTTTTGCTGTGCTCGTGCTCTTTACTTACCAATTTCATCCTTGATATTTGAAAGCTCAGCCGACAGCTCTTTTTCTTTCACGCGGCCACACTCGCTCTGTAATAACAAAGCAGGATATCAGGAATTCCAAGTTGTGCCCCGACCTATTGCCTTCATGTGTCACTATGCCACATTATGAAAACGGAAGCTCTGATCTACTATTGTTCATTTCATCTGTTTTGGTTCTATTGAATGTTTAATTATGTAAGCCAAATTACATTCATTTTTCTATCCGGAAAAGGTGGAATTATACAAATAAACTGGAGAAAAGTCACAGAGAACAATTTTCCTGCATAAAACACCACCCCCTATTCTGGGTATTCACTGGTGGGTGAGATTCATAGGTTGGATTGTGAAGATCCTAAAAATATGTCAAAATACCACAATGGATTTTATTATTATTTATTTACTGCTTATATATTCTAAGAGAATCCTAAGTGGTTTACATTGAATAGTAATCAGATTCTCTAAGGGCTCCTTTTACAAAAGGTGCGTTAGGGCCTCAACGTTGCGGAATAGCGTGCGCTAAAATGCCGCGTGCGCTAGCCGCTACCGCCTCCTCTTGAGCAGGCGGTAGTTTTTCGGCTAGCGTGCGCTAATCCGGTGCATGCGCTAAAAACGCTAGCGCACTTTTGTAAAAGGAGCCCTAAATATTTTCCCTGTCCCAGCAGGCTCATAATCTAACTATGGTACCTGGGGGCAATGAAGGGTTAGGTGACTTGCTCAGGTTTACAAGGAGTGGCACTAGGACTGAACCTGCAACCTCAGGGTGTTGAGGCAGCAGCTCTAACCACTAGGCCACTCTTCAACTTTGGACGTCATGTAAATAACCTGTGAAAATGTTAGCAGGTCATAGAAAAATGACGGCAGATAAGGGCCATAGCCCATCAAGTCTGCCCACTTCACAGACCCACCCCCCTGAGTCTGCTCTCCTGGAGATCCCTCTCCTAATGACCCATCCTTAACTCCACCCTCTTAAGGATCCTACATGGGCATCCCATTTACCCTTAAAATCTAGCACGCTGTTGGCCTCGATTACCTGTATTGGAAGCTTGTTCCAATGATCAACCACTCTTTCGGTGAAGAAATACTTTCTGGTGTCCCCATGAAATTTCCCCATTTATCATGAAATCTTGCTATGAGATGTACAGGAGCTGTTTAGCTTAGTTATTTGTACTAAATTTCTCTCTTATTGTCAAAGTTGTTCCTGGCTGTGGCAATGGATGAGAAGTCTACAAAAAAAGTGTTTCTTCTTCATATGGTAGTGGCAATTTTAAAGGGCAAGCTGAATCAAATCAGAGGTCTCGCCTGGTCCTCCCCTGGGGGCTTTCTATCCCTGGTGGACAAACAGCCTGTACAACCCCCAGCTGTGTCATGGTGCATCAGTGAATTAAGGAAAGCACCCCATGGACCCCATCCTCTGAGGATACATTGATTTCTGGTATCTAGAATGATGCTCCCCTCCCCCCAACTAGCCTTGACCCAAGGGCTGAAGAATCAGATTCCCCATCCCTTAAACAGAATCATCTGAGGTCTGGTTCTACTTCCCCGTCTCTGCATCCTGTTGAGAGTCCAATTCACCCAAAGAGGTCCAGGCACCAACTGGAACAAAAAGAAGAAACTCTATCCCTATAGGTTTCACATTACTATCACTAGAAATCAGACTGAAGGGCAATCTGTTCTGAACAACACAGATCACAATTACAGTCTGTAATTCCCCGGATCTCCCCTGGAACCCTTTTTAAAAAATCGGCGTAACATTGGCCACCCTACAATCTTCATGTACTACAGATGATTTTACTGGCAGGTTACAGATCAGCAACAACTGATCTGCCAGTTTTGGTCGCAGATTCAATTTCAACAAAACTGAAGATCCTGGTTTTGGTCAGGTTCTAGTGGCTATTGTTATTTTGAGTTTGATTAGAACATTAAAATGTACAAATATGTTTTGAAGATGCTCTACTACAATTATATTTTACAGAAGGACCAATGATATTTATATAGAGAAGACAAGGACTGCTATAATGCAGCACGGTCATTTTCACAAATGATATGACAAAGGTGGTCAGATTTCTAATGGTCCCTCTACTTATTTTGTATCATAATTATATAATATTTATATGGTTATTTTGATACTATTATACTTGCGGCCAAAGACAGACCTATTTTTTTGATGGGTCTTTCTAGCCATTGAACTTAGCCGGTGAGCTGCTAAATATTGGTGGTAACCGGCACTGTCACACATCAAAGCTGGTTGCTGGGCTAACCACTGAACAGTGTGAAAAAACAGTGCGACAAGGTGGTGGCTGCTGCCAGAAGGATGCTGGGCTGAATAAAGAGAGGTGCAACCAGTAGAAGAAAGAAGGTGTTGCTGGCCTTGTACAGGTCGTTGGTGAGGCCCCACTTGGAGTATTATGTTCAGTTTTGGAGACCGTATCTGGCGAAGGACATAAGAAGACTTGAAGAGGTCCAGAGGAGGGCGACGAAAATGATAGGAGGTTTATGCCAAAAGACATATGAGGAGAGACTGGAAACCCTGAATTTGTATTCCCTAGAGCACAGGTGTCAAAGTCCCTCCTTGAGGGCCAAAATCCAGTCAGGTTTTCAGGATTTCCCCAATGAATATACATGAGATCTATTTGCATGCACTGTTTTCACTGTATGCTAATAGATCTCATGCATATTCATTGGGGAAATCCTGAAAGCCCGACTGGATTGCTGCCCTCGAGGAGTGACTTTGACACCCCTGCCCTAGAGGAAAGGAAGGACAGGGGAGATATATGATTCAGATGTTCAAATACTTGAAAGGTATTAACGTAGAACAATATATTTTCCAGAGAAAGGAAAATGGTAAAACTAGAGGACATAATTTGAGGTTGAGGGATGGTAGACTCAAGAACAATGTAAGGAAATTCTTCTTTACGGAGAGGGTGGTGGATGCCTGAAATGCGCTCCCGAGAGAGGTGGTGGAGAAGAAAATGATGACAAAAAAGCGTGGGATGAACACAGAGGATCTAGAATCAGAAAATAATAGTAAATAGTGAAGAACTAAGGCCAATACTGAACAGACTAGCACAGTCTGTGTATGAATATGACCATTTGGTTGAGGATGGGCTGAGTAGGATGTCAATGGCTGGGATGGTGTAGATGGGCTGGAATGAGCTTTGATAGAGACTTAAGTAGTTAGAACCTATGCACAGTACTGTGCGGAGCTTTGGATTCTTGTCCAGAAATAGCTAAGAAGAAAAAAAATTTTTTTTTAGATTGAATCAGGTTGGGCAGACCAGATGGACCATTCAGGTCTTTATCTGCCATCATCTACTATGTTACTATGTAGCTGGCCAGGAACGTTTCCTGGATGCCTAAATAACACTGAATAACAGGCCCTATATTATTTAGGATATATTCCCTCTTCCTTTTACAATTCTTAAAATTTTCATCCCTTATTTCAACATATCTGCTATTATACCAAATAATAACATAACATAAATATATCGCACAAATGCCTTTCGGTTCAAGGCGGTGTACAACAAGAATACATTTTTAAACAATTGTTAACATTAGAGACAGGATAAACCATACCAGGACACATAAACATTCCCTGTCTGTCTCAGATGGGATCACAATCTATGCTTAGTAGTCTAGAGGTGAATGGCAGAAACTATATATGCATAAATATTAAAATCACAATAAAAAAAGAAAGAAAAAAAATGGTTAGAATGAAAGACAGGATAAACCATACCACAGCACATAGATATTTCATATCTGTCCCAGACAGGATCTCAATCTATGTGTAGAAGCGTAAAAAAGTATATAATAGAAGAAGAAAACAGTAGAAAATCAGTATAAAAGATAATATATATATATAATCTCTTAATCTCTTCTAAACAATGCTAAGCAAGTTTCCATGATCCTTAATAACAGAATCCCACAAAAGCAAAGAACAGCTGAATGTAGGCTACAAATTCATTCGGGCTGTTAGTTATTATTGATATTTCCATACGAATGAGTGGTTACAGCAGAAACCCTTCATCTCATAGCAGTATGACTTCATTGCCTAGGGGGCCATCAATAACTCTGACCCTTTTCTGTCAGCTTGTGTGTGCTGTCCCTTATTAAACACACGATTTAAACTACAATGGATTTCATTTAAATAAGATTATTGTACATTAGCTTTCCTAATCATCTACTGCTTGGAAGCTGCAGTTTTGGAAATCATATTTGTTCTTTAAAAATAATTATTTCTTAAACTCATATGTAGTTGTGCGACCTGACTGTAATGTTATAGTAAGCAGGAAATTCCTGCATTGACAGCTGCAATCCAGAACCTTCTCTGGCAACTACTGGACCATTTATATTAAAGTATAAGAAAGAGGAGGGAGTTTTAATAACATATGCTGTTTCCAAAAATCATCATGCTTCCTTTGGCAAGGAGAGCCAGCTATGCCTACAGTAGCATTCTTAGCAAAAAAAAAAAAAAAAAGACGACAGACAACTCCCCTTGAAATGCCTTACATACTGACACATGAACATTGAAAAGGGCTCCACATAGCAGCAGTTATCATACAGATAAGACCCCTACCCCTCAATTTTCAGTGGCTGGGACAGAGAATGATATATTATACAGAGAGTGATAATATTCAGCCCTATCTATATAGGGGCTTTTTTACTAAGTTACATTAAAAAGTGGTCAGCGCTATCAGAAACACAGGGCTTTCCCACATGCTGAGGCCACTTTTAGCATGGCTATAAAATGGCCACATTTCCCATTTATTAATGGTTAAGCACCAGTTTCCTCATTAAGGCATGGCCATTAGTGTGTCAGCCCTTCCTGACATCTATTCTCTAGGTCCGTGTCCTGCAAACTTTTCATCACCGTGGCCTACTAAACCCGGTCCAAACAAAACTGAGAGAAAATAAATTCAAAAACAAAAAAAGGATTCACCATTAAACACATCTATCCACTCAAAGAATGCCCTATGAAAAATACATTCTCAATTTAATCTAACATAATGTTGATGTAATACCATAAATCAATAATGTAATTTATAAATACATAAAGAATTTTATTACTATCATATTATTACTATCATCAAAATTTCATCAAAAGACATACATATACACAAACTAGACAAACAATATGCTAAAAACAGATAGATATATATGCAAATATCGAGACAGTCAAAGGAATTCACTCTGTTCATGAAATAAAAATTAATAAATCACTTAGCTTGAAAGAATTCAAACTTCAACTTGGGTAACGTCTATAATGAAGTCAAAGCAACAGGTGAAAATCCTACGCCATCCAGCAAGAGCAAGGAAGTTCATGTGAAATAAATCCAAGTCACTAAAGTGCAAGTACAAGTGCAGACTTGATGAGAATTCAACAATATATAACCATAGTGCAGGTGCAGATTCAATACTAAACCAGGTGCCGCAAAAGGCATCCAGAAGTGCGTGGACATCGACACAATGATGTCACGTGCATGCGTGATGTCATCACGTCAACGTCTGAATGGAGGCCCTCCAGCTGCAATTCTGAGCCTGTCACTTCGCCAGTGGGGGGATCCTGTAGGAGGGGAGGTGTGGGGAGAAGAGGAGAGACACCGGCGAAGAAGAGAGTCATCTGAGCCAGCTGACTGCCTACAGCAGGGGTGTCCAATGTCGGTCCTCGAGGGCCGCAATCCAGTCGGGTTTTCAGGATTTCCCCAATGAGTATGCATGAGATCTATGTGCATGCACTGCTTTCAATGCCTATTCATTGGAGAAATCCTGAAAACCCGACTGGATTGCGGCCCTCGAGGACCGACATTGGACACCCCTGGCCTACAGGATATGCTTCTTGCTGCAAGGCACGTCATGTAAGCAGTCAGCCAGTGCTGGCGCTTCTCCTCCTTGCTGGCGTCTTGCGGCACACCTAGAATTTGCCTCATGCCATGGCAGAGTTTGCGATGCACTGCTCTAGATGGTAAGGGCTCCCACACTAACTACACACTATTCAGTCCACCGACCTAGCCAGCAGATTAACCATTCCCTTTAACTGTGTCCATGACATTCTGTTTGTTTATTTGTCTTGTCTGTTTAGATTGTAAGCTCTTTCGCGAAGGGACTGTCTTCTTTGTGACTCTGTACAGCGCTGCGTACGTCTGGTAGTAATAGAGAAATAATTAATAATAGTATTAGTGGGTAGCACATCTACTCACTGCCAGAAGTGCTAAAAAACATTATCTAATTTCTAGCATGTGGGATGCTTTAGTGTGCCTTTTACCTTGCAATAAGCAGCTTAGTAAAAGGGCCCCGTAATGTTTTATAATGGGGGTTTGAAGAATTTGATGGTTCATTTTTGCTATGAATATTCCAGTTGATAATCAGCTAGCGGCAGGCAGCATTTTTTAAAATGCTGATTGAATATCTGAGGTTCACTGGCTAAGAGTTTGCCAGCTGTATTTATTTATTGGGATTTATTAACCACCTTTTTCATGAAGAGATTCACCCAAAGTGGTTTATAATACATTGAATAGTAAGCAGGTGCTCTTAGGTATTTTCCTTATCAGTCCCAGCAGGCTCACAATCTAACTGTCGTGCTTGGGCAACGGTGAGTTAAGTGACTTGCCCAGAGTCACAGGGCAACCATTAGACCACAGTCCCCTCCCAATATTCAGCTAAGATCCACCTAAGGCATAATTTGGTCCTGGATGAATATTGGACAGACCCTGCATTAAGTAATCACTTTTCTCTTGGCCCACTTCCTCCCTTCCCCTCTTGGGACCTCAACAGCATAATATAAATGCCATGCTTTGACCCCCCTTCAATATCAAGATCCCTCCTTCTCACTTTATGTCCCTGGTGGTTGAGTGGGTCTTCAGGGCAGGAGTAAACCCCACTTGCTCCTGCTCCTAGTAGCTGAAGCTTTAAAATGGCCGCTCTAGTGCTAAGTCTTAAGCTAAGTCTAGAGCTCTAGTGCTAACTCTAGTGCTAAGTCTTATGGCTGGGACTTGCATAAGCTCCAGCGGCTGCCACAACTGCAATTAGTCCCAGATATTCAAGTTCCAGTGACTGGACTTGGACCAGTACTGAATATCTGAGACTAGTTCTGCCGGTGGCGGTCAGCATTTAAAAAAACTGCTGACCACTTTGGGCTGAATATTGACAAGACTTTTTTTTTTTAATTGTTGCCTGCTGTTTATAAGCAATGAAAGTCCCAATCTAAAGAAAGTGGGCGGGTTTGGCATCCATTGACTGATGTGGATACCCAAATCGCTATCAATATACGGACTCAGTAAAAAGAGCCAATGTTAAGCAAACACATACTTAAAATTTTTCAAAACCAATCAGGTGACCAAACCAGGCAATAAATTCATCACAGCTTTCTTACATTGCATTATTCCCCCACCTCAATTGCCACTTATATGATCAGGCACACGTCAGCAATCGATGTAAATGTGGTAATCCTTTCACATAGCTCTCTATCTATCCGATGTAAAGGTTTGGTAATCCTTTCACAAAGCTCTCTATATATTAAGGATTCTCAAGAAACAGGGAAAGGGGAACATAAGAATTGCCGCTGCTGGGTCAAAGACCAGCACCCTGAGACTAGTCCTACTTGTGTATGTTCCGGTTCAGCAGAAACTTGTCTAACTTTGTCTTGAATCCCTGGAGGGTGTTTTCCCCTATAACAGACTTCCAGTTTTCTACCACTCTCTGGGTGAAGAACTTCCTTACGTTCGTACGGAATCTATCCCCTTTCAATTTTAGAGAGTGCCCTCTCGTTCTCCCTACCTTGAAGAGTGTGAACAACCTGTCCTTTTCCACCAAGTCTATTCCCTTCAGTACCTTGAATGTTTCAATCATGTCCCCTCTCAATCTCCTCTGTTCGAAGGAGAAGAGGCCAAATTTCTCTAATCTTTTGCTGTACGGCAACTCCTCCGGCCCCTTAACCATCTTAGTCGCTCTTCTCTGGACCCTTTCAAGTAGTATCGTGTCCTTCTTCATGTATGGCGACCAGTACTGGACACAGTACTCCAGGTGAGGGCGCACCATGGCCCGGTACAGCGGCATAATAACCTTCTCCGATCTGTTCATGATCTCCTTCTTTATCATTCCTAGCATTCTGTTTGCTCTTTTCGCCGCCGCTGCACATTGCGCGGACGGCTTCATCGACTTTTCGATCAGAACTCCCAAGTCTCTTTCCTGGGAGGTCTCTCCAAGTACCACCCTGGACATCCTGTATTTGTGCATGAGATTTTTGTTACCGACATGCATCACTTTACACTTATCCACGTTGAACCTCATCTGCCATATCGATGCCCATTCCTCGAGCCTGATTATGTCATGTTGTAGATCTTCGCATTCCCCCTGTGTCTTCACTACTATGAACAACTTCGTATTGTCCGCAAATTTAATCACCTCACTTGTCGTATCTATGTCCAGATCGTTTATAAAGATGTTGAAGAGCACGGGTCCAAGAACCGAACTCTGAGGCACCCCACTGGTGACGCTCTTCCAGTCCGAGTATTGTCCATTTACCCCCATTCTCTGTTTCCTATGCTCCAGCCAGTTTTTAATCCACGTATTTCACCCTCGATTCCATGGCTCACAATTTTCCGAAGTAGTCGTTCATGCGGAACCTTGTTGAATGCTTTCTGAAAATCCAGATAAACAATGTCGACCGGGTCACCCATGTCTATCTGCCTTTTTACTCTCTCGAAGAAGTGCAGCAAGTTTGTCAAACAAGATCTACCTTTGCTGAAACCGTGCTGGCTGGTCCTCATCAGACCGTGTCCGTCAAGGTGATCAATGATGCGGTCCTTTATCAGCGCCTCCACCATCTTTCCCGGTACCTAGGTCAGACTCACCAGTCTGTAGTTTCCTAGGTCTCCCCTCGAACCTTTTTTTGAAGATCAGCATAACATTCACCACTTTCCAGTCCTCCAGAATCTTTCCCGATTTGATCGACAGATTTGTTATTAGCTGAAGGGAACGGGATTTGATATATCACCTCTCTATGGTTGCAATCAAAGTGGTTTATGTATTATATGCGGGTTTATAATATAGGAGTATATGACATGCTGTCACAGGCTTATTTTGTATATGTGGGTTGATTGACTTGCCTAGAATGACAAAGAGCTATTGTGTTTCTTTTCTATAGGCTATGTAGTTCTACCCCTCTTCCCGTGTGTAGTTTGTTATATCGTTCGTGTCTCCCAGATTTTCCTTTTTAATGTACATTTACTTGTACTCCACTTAGAAATTTGATAAGCGGAATATCAAATTTTTAATAAGACTTGAAACTTGAGTGGGAATTAAGTCCAGTTCCCCTAGCTCTCAGGTCGCTGCACTAACTATTAGGCTGTTGTGCACAGGCTGGGTACAGCAAGATGAGCTTAATTTCTTCTTTGTACAACTTGCTGCAGTTTTGTCTGTATTAACTTAGAATCTTTTCCCTTGGTAGCATAGTTTAGGACATGGGCTACCACTGGTCCTGCCCTTTGATTGTTATCCCTGTGCTGCTGGATCCAATGCCTCGCTTTGTATAACCAAACCCGATGCTTTAGATCCTAGATCCAAAGCTTCAGGCAGGCAGCTCTCTAAGATTTTGCACAGCTCCCATGTACCTAAGGCCCCGCCCATAGGAGAAGCCTTAGGCGCCTGGGCCAATCAAGCCCTAGGCTCCTGTGGGTTGGGCAGGCCCACCTCATTTGGATGGAGGCAGGCCAGCCGGTGCAAGGACCCGGCCAGCCAACTTGTTCGGTGAGCCCGGAGGTGATCCGCGGAGGGGGGGTGTGTGGGGGATGTTCGTTGGAGGGGTTGGGGCATTTCATTGGGGGGATTTGGGGACAGGGGTGTTTGTTGGGGAGGTCCAGCAGGAGGGATTGGGCACCCTCCTGCTGGCGATCTTCAGGAAAGGATGGGTGGTTATCGGGTAGGAGGATTGGGCTCCCCCCTGCCACGATCGTACCGGGGGGGGGGGGGGGGTACTGGAAGCCGCAGCCACTATACTTATCGTGGCAGGGAGATCCCTTGCCGCAATAAGTATAGCAGCCCATCTACAGTACCCGGTTCTGTAACCGGTGTCTGTAACATGGACGTCAGTTACAGAATCGGGTTTATTTTGGGAGGGCCTAGACCCAATTCTGTGTAGGATGCCCTTCCCAGGCGTCCTATACAGAATCTGGGCCTAAAGGTTCTGATACTCATAGAATTCTTATCAGTGTTGGAGCAGTGTCAGAGCATTTAGCACTCTGGGCCACGTTAAAAACCTCTACCACAGCTTAGTAAAAGGGGATGCTATTGCATTTATTATTATATTTGGACATTTTACTATTGTTATGCTGTTAGCAAAATTGTATGTTTTAGTTAAACTGTTCTTGCAGTGCACCCCCTTGGGTGAATCTCTTCATAGGACCCTCCCACAGCATCCCAAGATGCATTGGGAGAGGAAGGCCTATCATTTTGAAGAGGCGACCCTATCGACCTGAGGAAGTGGGCTTCCCTCCTGCCAAAGTTTCTTCGGAAGGTATGGGGGTGTCGGGTGGTGGAAGATGCCCATTAAGGTGGGGGGGGGGGAGTTGGGTGATGTCAGGGTGGATGCCCATTAAGGTGGGGGATCTTGGGGGCTGTCGGGTTATGTTGGGGGTACGCCCAATAATGTGGGGGGTGTTGGTGAATCTTGGAGGGGTGTCAGGTGATATCTGGCTAGATGCCCATTAAGGTACAGGGGTGTTGGGGGATCAATGGGTGTGAGGGTGGAAGAGAGGAATCCATTCTGATCCTGGCAGGGAAATCCCAAATCAGCTGAGCCAGCAGGACTCCAGAAACCAGCTCAGCTGATCGGGATTCCCCTGCCACAATCAGCTGATGACAAACTGTTCGGACAGGCTGTCACAGTACTGGTTTGTTTAGTTTTTTAGATCTTTAGGTGGTGGGACAGGGTGGTGACCACTGGGGAGTAAGGGGGGAGGGCATCTCACCAGTGGTCTCCTTGTCAGTTTGGCCACCTTTTTGACCCTTATGTTTGAAACTGGTCTAGCTCCATACACCTAAGACTGTTTCCTTAAAGGTTTGATTACCCCTACTGATTGTCCAAGTGCTAATCCTGCCCAAAACACACCTCTACATACCTCCTTAAGATTTAGATGCACTAGAGACAAAACAACCAGAAAGACGTCTAGAAAGTCAGTGTTGAAAATGCCCACTTGGACATTTTGTCTAGTAAGACATCTAAGTGCCGGTTTATGCTGTCTTTTGGACGTCTATCTTTTTTGAAAATGAGCCTGCATATGTATACTTTGGAAGAAAGGTTGGAAAGGGGAGATATGATAGAGATGTTTAAATGCCTACTGTTTGTTGTATACAAGTACAGAAGGTGGGCCTCTTTCAGATGAAAGGAAGCTCTGCAATGAAGGGTCATAGGATGAAGGTTGAGGAGTTATCAGAAGGCCAGCATTTTGGCAACTATAATGACCTCCCGCTAATGCAAAGGCTAACGCAATTATGCTTTATTCTTTTGGTGTCATGATTGAAAAAATAAAAACAATAATTATATTTTGGTAACAAAACCGTGGAGGGGCATAATCAAAAAAAGCGTCTAAGTCCCCTTTTGGCCTAAGTCCCTAAACGTTGAACCCAGAAGCAAGGAAAGTGTCCATGTAACTAAAACAAACGTCCATGTTTTGATTATGGCCTTCCTCTGCCTAAACGCCCAATCTCCACTACGTCTACAAGTACCCCCTCAGCACGTCTACACTTTTTAGCCATAATGAAACAAAAACACACCTAGGCCACAAACGTCCAACAGAAGGGCTTTTAGGCGAAGGAGGAGTCAGTCCTTCGCCTAAAAGCTGGATTCTGTAACCGGTGTCTGTAAAAAACAACACCGGTTACAGAATCCCCCCCCACAACAATCCAGGCAGGAGGGTGCCCAAGCCCTCCTGCCATGTCAAACCGCGACCCCCCCTTCCGACAACATCGGGGCAAGAGGGAGTTCAAGCCCTCTTGCCTCCCCGACTCCCCGACACGATCGGGGCAAGAGGGAGCTCAAGCCCTCTTGCCCCCCCCCCGACACGATCGGGGCAAGAGAGAGCCCAAGCCCTCTTGCCCCGCCGACTCCCCAACTCCCCTACAATATCGGGCCAGGAGGGAGCCCAAGCCCTCCTGGCCCTGGTGACCCCGCCCCCGCTAGTTGTTCGGGCCAGGAGGGAGCCCAAGTCCTCCTGGCCCTGGAGACCCCCCCCCCCCCCCAGCTAGTTGTTCGGGCCAGGAGGGAGACCAAACCTTCCTGGCCTAGCTGATCCTGCCCCCCCCCCGACAACATCGGGCCAGGAGGGAGCCCAAACCCTCCTGGCCACGGCGACCCCCTACCCCCACCCTGCATTACATTACGGGCAGGAGGGATCCCGGGCCCTCCTGCCCTCGACGCAAACCCCCCTCCCCCCAACAACCGCCCCCCCCAAGAACCTCCAACCGCCCCCCAGCCAACCCCCGACCCCCCTGGCCGACCCCCACGACCCCCCCACCCCCCTTCCCCGTACCTTTGTTTAGTTGGCCAGACAGACGGGAGCCAAACCCGCCTGTCCGGCAGGCAGCCAACGACGGAATGAGGCCGGATTGGCCCATCCATCCCAAAGCCCCGCCTACTGGTGGGGCCTACGGCGCCTGGGCCAATCAGAATAGGCCCGGGAGCCTTAGGCCAATTCCCATGCTCAAGGTAAAAGATGGCATATTCAAAGTAATCTAAGAAAACATATCTTTATATAAAGGGTGGTGGATACATGGAATGGATTCCCAATGGCAATGGTGGAGATGGAGGTTTTATCTGAATTCAATAAAGCATGGGATAAGTACAGATGATCTCTAAAGGTGAAGAGCATAGTATGGATGGGCAGACTTCATAGGTCATATGATCTTTATCTAATATCATAGAAGCTCTGGAATGAGAGGGCATAGGATGAAGTTAAGAGGTGATAGGCTCAGGCGTAATCTAAGGATATACTTTTTTACTGAAAGGGTGGTAGATTAGTGGAACAGTCTCCTGGAAAAAGTGGTGGAGACAGACTGTGTCTGAATTCAAGAAGGCATGGGAAAGGCACATTGGATCTCTCAGAGAGAGAAAGAGATAGTGGTTACTGCGGATGGGCAGACTACATGGGCCATTTGGCCTTTATCTGCCATCATGTTTCTATGTTTCCATAGCCTGTATAACGGGACCATCTTCTGATATCACAGAAATTGACTGAATACTGTGCAGTAAAACTTATTGCCAAGAGAATTCTAGTGATGTGGATGCGAGACTAGCAGAAAAGGAGAAAGATAAAACTTTTCCTTGAAAGAAAAATAAAATAATTTTGAGCAGAGGTGTTCCTGATAAGTGGGTACCTACAAGAACCAAGGTCACCAAAGATTATGATAAAATATAAAAGTAAAACATGGTGCATGAACAGAGGTAAGAACAAAAAAATATGCCTTGCTGGGTCAGACCAAACCAATTCCATTTCCAGGTTCCAAGAAGTACCAGGCAGAATCTGAAAGAATAGATCCATTCCTTGTGGCTTCCTTCCAGGGATGAGCAGTAGTTTTCTGAGATTTACTTAACTAGTAAGTAGAAATTTAAAACCAAACAAGCATCGCTTTCTTGATTTTTTTCTGGAGCATTCACTTGCACCTTCACTTTAATCTTGCATCATACATAAACTATCGCTGGGTTTTACTTAGCAGAGTAAGAGTATTTTACCGTGGGATAGTGAGGTAAATGCTCCGACACTCAAGTTTATTTAAAATTTTATTAAAATTTGATATACCACTTATAATAATTGTCTAAACTCATAGGAGTTCAATCAGCATTGGAGAATTTACCTCAAAGGACAACGGTAAAATGTCCTTATGCTGTTTAGTAAAAAGAGCCCTATGTCATTAATGGTCTAAACTTGACAATTTTCTTTCTTTTATTTCCCATGTTCAGTATTTGAATGACTGAATTAATAATTACTACTGCTCATATGTATAGTTTAGTTTGTTTATGACTACTGTTAATTTTTACATTTCATCATATTTGCTCAATTGTATATGTTCTAATACGTTATATTTAGAAGCATGTTACTGTTTTACTTCAGAAAAGAACTTGATAAAATTATATTCTCCCCCACAAAAAAATTAACAAGAAAAAATGTCCCAATTTATCTCCAATATATGCCAACAAAGAAATCATTTTGTTCTAGTGTCTGCTCTACCAATAGAGTTTGTAATTTAAAAAATGCCACAATATTCTCATAATGTTATTCTCAAGAGCCAACCATACCATACCAGTTTCTCTCTCAGGTTCAAGTTCAGAAGCCAAACTGATCTCCAGCTTAGTCCCTTGTGGCCACATTCTAATGAGTTTAATAAGAAACAATCCATTGTCCATCCCCCCCCCCCCCCCCATGTGAAAACATGCTAATGTATAACCCAGGAGCACTTATTAGTCCTCATCTATTATGGGATCTTGACATATTGCAACCAATAATTAAACAGACAGGCAAGTATGCTGAGAATATTTTCACATATTTCTCCCCCCACTCCATCATGCACTCTCATTCCTTAATGGTAGAGAAGCCTGAGAACTCAGGGCATGTGTCCAACCAGCCCCAGAAACAAGGTACTAGCAGGATCCGTCCTAAAAAATCTCTATCACCTGTGACCATGATTTGTTTTACTGACACAAATATAAATTATAAATATATATATATATATGTTTAGTGTTTCTTTTCCCTTACTTTCAAATGTTTTGATGCTATTTTCATGCTAAAATAAACCAGCTTGTGTTATTTTGGTTCTGATATATTATGGGCTCCTTTTACAAAGCTGCGCTAGGGCGCGTTGCTAAATTGGCACATGGGCTAGCCCCTACCGCCTGCTTTGGAGCAGGCAGTAGATGTGCTAATCCGGTGCGTGCGCTAACAACGCTAGCGCACCTTTTGTAAAAGGAGCCCTAAAAGATTTTAGCAAAAGCAGTAACCTACCCTACACCAAACTACGGACTCTGCTGCTTCAAGACCAAGGGCAACTTTTGCATTTGCCCTATACGGGTACAGCAAAATCCAGAAACGTTAACAGCGACAATAGCCACAGTATGTCCCTGCGATAATCGCATCTGTCCCGACTGCAGAATCAAGCGAGTAATGTAAGATGCTGCAGCAGATGCGGTGCCACTCGTTTCATCGATGCTTGTTTCCCTCACAGACAAGGCTGGGGATAAACCTCTTTCGTTGCCCAGCAGGTGGGGGGAGACCAACAAGAAAGGGGAAGTGCTAACCTTTCTGTCCAGACACTGGTTAGGCTTGCACCAGCACTGGCCCATCCCGCAAAGCAGTCTAGCTTCATCCGGAGACACGGTGCAGAGCCTGTCCGGCTGAAAGGTCAGGAGCTCCGGCATACGGGACGGAAGGACGGGCGGCTGCTGCTGATGCTACTGCTTCTTCTTGCGCGTGACGCCGGGGAGCCGCCGCCGCCACCTGGATTTTTTTTTTTTTTCCCCAGGAAGTTCGGAGAACTGGGAGGCAGAGGAGGAGGAGGGCACACAGTGGCGTGCAGCTGACGGCAGAGTCACTTGGCTACTGGAAGCTTCACGGCGAGGCGGCTCATCATAGCCGCTCTCGTCACTGCCCTGAAAGGGCGCGCTCAGCCGCCTCGCATTGTGATCTCGCGGCTCGCCACGCGCTGCCCGCTTTGCTCCCGCCAGGGAGAGTTGGCCAAGTAGCGAAATATCCGGACGACTACAAAAAGGCGAAAAGGGAGGGGGGGGGGGCGTCGCGCGCTTTCTCAAGGGACTGCCTAGGGTCAGAGGGGTGCTTTTGTCTGCCTCACAGCTCATAACTCAAGTGTCTGACTGGGTGAAAGCTTTTCCTTGAACTTAACAGTTTTCTAAGGCGGAGCTGCTCAGACCAAAGTTGCGTTTAAGAGACCCTCATTTTTCCTTCAGGTTCACTGCTCATAAATAAAAAAAAAAAATAAAGTCTCGGATGGGCAAAACTCACTCGCCCCTCCCAGTAAAATCTCTGACTGAAAGATATGCATTTCAAGGAAACTTAAAAATAATTATGATAATTTCTTGTTGCCTCTATGTATTTCATTTGGCATAGGTAATAAATAATGCTTTGCTCTTTTTTTATTTATAAGGGAGGAACTAGGATAGAAGTCTGATTAATAGCTACTGCCTAACCAACAAAGCAGGGACAGTCTCCATCAAGGGCTGTACACTTAGGTCCAGATTCTGTATAAGATGCCCGGTCTCAGAAGCCAACGGATGTCCTAAACAGAATTGCACCTAAACCCGCCTAAAAGGAACCTAACCAATGCCCATGTTACAGAGGCTGGTTAGAGAATCGGGTTGTCGCTGAGCTTATCTCCCTGCCACGATAAATTTAGCGGCAACCCATCCCCACCCTCCGCGAAGACTACCGGCAGGAGGGATGCCCAAGTGTTATGTAAGTTAAGAGGATTTTTGCAGAATAGACACTTAGGTGCACATAGATGTGAACATAAAGAGATTAAATTCTGTTATTATAACCATTTATACAATAATACAACATCTATTTATATACCGCTAACACCTCAACAAAGTTCATTGCGATTTATCATTAAGAAGTGGAGACAATGTCCAGAATTACAATTTTAAAATCAACACTGAATTTACTGCTCCTTTCACCCATGTTCATTAAACAAATAAGTTGTAGAACTGTCCCACATACATGCACATAGTGGTAGATTTGTGTGAAAATGAGCTTATAAAAATTACCCCCTTACACTGTAAGCTCTTTTGCGGGTTGAACTAATCATAGTTAAATACTTAACACCACCACACAGCATTGCTTAGGTTTAGCAGCACTGTAAAATATATAGTAAAGGTAATTAGTATAAATAAAAGTAAGTTTAGTCCACTAGTAAAAGAATGAATTCATTATAAATTGATGATAACCAGGAGCATGCCATGGGAAGCAAAGTGTATAGAAGGAAGAGTTGTTGTTTCCAGTAGAGAAAGAAAATGTACAGGGCTCATGGACTGGAACAGTGACTTCAGGCTTGGAAGAGCAGGCGCCAGAAAAGCTGAGTTTACGAAGAGGGGATGAAATACTAGACAGTATCTTGATCAGATTTAATGCTAGAGGGTGTAGGTATCGTGAAAAGAGGTCAAGTGCAGAGCTTGCACGCTACAATGAGAGATCAGGGGTAAGGAGGAAATGAAAAGTGAAGAAAAGCAAGGAACTCTCACTGAGGTCTGGAGTGGATTCATTCAGAGGCATAGAAAGAGGGGTGAGGTGGGGGACCGTGGGGGGTGCCAGCGCCTCTCCTCCTCTCCCCACCTCTTTAACTGTTGACTGGTATGAACATCTTCCACTTGTGGCTCACGCTAGAGAGTTGCGCGGGGACAGAAATCCCACCCGTCCCCAACCATCCCCGCCAAAGTCCCACCCGTCCCCGTGAGGAATCCCACCCGTCCCCACCCGTCCCCGTGAGGAATCCCTCCGTCCCCGCGAGGAATCCCCTCCGTCCCCACCCGTCCCCGCGAGGAATCCCCTCCGTCCCCGCCCGTCCATATAAACTTCAGAAATAGTTATTTCATTTAATTATGCTACTGAATTAAAGGCTCTGGTAGAAACCATTTACAAATAAGCAAAAAGACTTTATTAATTTGAAAATATTAATTGGGAAGAATACATACTTTGCAAATGGGTTTCTACCAGAGCCTCTAATGTTTATAAATTTTTATCAACACAACTAATATACTACTTTATCCTGAAGCAAAATAAAAAAAAAAGAAATATAATTCTTTTCCTACCTTTGTTGCCTGGTTTCTGCTTTCCTCATGTTCTCATTCAATTCCTTCCATCCACTGTCTCTCTTCCTTCTGTATCTTCCATTTGCTCTGTTACTGTGCCTCTCCCTTTCTTCCCCCTTCCAAATTGGTCTGGCACCCATCTTCTTCTCTCCGCTCCCCCCATAGTCTGGCATCTGTCTTCTTCCCTGCCAGCGTCTTCTCCCTACTCTCTCTTCCCCATTTCCTTTCAGCGTCCTTCTCCCCCCATCTTCCCCATGTCCTGTCAGCGTCCTTCACCCCCCTCTGTCTTCCACATGTGCTTTCATTGTCCTTCTCCCCCCTCTGCTTCCCCATGTCCTTTCAGCGTCCTTCTCCCTCTCTGTCTTCCCCATGGCCTTTCAGCGTCCTTCTCCACCCCCCCCCGTCTTCCCCATGTCCTTTCAGCGTCCTTCTCCACCCCTTTGTCTTCCCCATGTGCTTTCAGCATCCTTCTCCCCCCCTCTGTCTTCCACAAGTGCTTTCAGAGTCCTTCCCCCCCCCGCCCTTCCCATGGCCTTTCAGCGTCCTTCTCCACCCCTTTGTATTCCCCCATGTGCTTTCAGCGTCCTTCTCCCTCCTCTGTCTTCAAGTGCTTTCAGCGTCCTTCTCCCCCCCTCCTTCTCTACCGCCCCGGGTGCAGCACAGCCGGCCAGGTCCCCTTACTTTTGTGGCACTTCCCCGATCGACTGACAACAGCCCCGGTCCGACAAACCTCCCTGCCCTTAACTGCGAATCTAAATTACCTTATTACAGCTGCTGTAAGAAGATAATTTAGATTCGCGGCTACAGGGCAGGGAGGATTGTCGGACCGGGGCTGTTGTCGGTCGGTCGGGGAAGTGCCACAAAAGTAAGGAGACCTGGCCGGCTGTGCTGCAACCGGGGCGGGGTGTGGCGGGGCGGACCGCCCCGTCCCTTGGTAGCCACTCGAACCGCGAGGCTACTCTCCTCCTTACCTGCACTGCCTGCAGCACAGAGCTAAACGGAAGTCTTCCCGACTCAGTCGCGCGGCTCTTCTCTCTACCTTCTCTGCTTGCAGCACAGAGCCGAACGGAAGTCTTCCCGACGTCAGCGCTGACGTCGGAGGGAGGGAGGGCTTTAAGCTTTAAGCCCTCCCTCCCCTCCGACGTCAGCGCTGACGTCGGAAAGACTTCCGTTCGGCTCTGTGCTGCAAGCAGAGAAGGTAGAGAGAAGAGCCGCGCGACTGAGTACATCCAGCCCCGCAGGAACCCCGCGACCCTCGGAGGCGTCCCCACGGGATCCCCGCGACCCTAGGGGCGTCCCCACGGGATCCCCGTGACCCAAAGGGGGAACCCGCGGGATGCCCGCGGGTCCCGCGGGATTCCCGTCGTCCCCGTTCCCGTGCAGCTCTCTAGCTCACGCCCGCCTCGGCTCACTTCAGATGTCACTTCCTGGTTACGGGATCAGGATGTGACGTCAGAAGGGAGTCAAGACTGGCATGAGCAGCAGGTAGAAAATGCTCTTTGTGCCGGCAAACATTTCAAGAGGTACGTGAGGGGTGCTCAAGTGGTGGGGAAGAGTAGGGGGCGCTCAAGCAGCAGGAAAGCGTGAAGGGGTGTATGGCATGACGATGCTGGGTGCCACCACTAGATGCAGTCAGTACCAACTTGAGAAGGGCAACAATGGTGTATCCACAAATATGCTACCAAGGAGCCCTCACTGAGCCACTGATTTAATGAAATGTAAATTGTGAGAAGATGTTCCTGAAATGCTGCATATGAATTTTCACTGTAGACAGCCTTTACAAATTACATGCAGTGGTATAGTAAGGGAGGGATGGGTGGTGCGGACCGCCCCAGGTGCCGTGTCAGTGGGGGCGCCAGCACCTCTCCGCCCCACCGCCACACGCTCGCGCCATCCCTCTCCCCACCCCGTACCTCTGTAGATCTTCGCTAGTGCAAGCAACTTCTCCTGCCTCTTGCTTGCGCCAGCCTGGTTCCCCTCTGAATCACTTCCGGGTCACGGGGCCAGGAAGTGATACCAGAAGAAAATCCAACACTGGCACGAGGAGCATAGCGAAGATTTAGAGGTATGGGGAGGGGGAAGGGAGAGCGTGAATGTGGAGTAGGGGGTGTGGAAGGAGCGGGGATGCGGAGAAGAAGGTGCAGGGTGGCGCAGAGGCACCACCACCCCAGGCCCCTCCTACCCTTACTATACCAATGATTACATGGTAAATTCTAAAGACCAATGATTGTTTAACTCAATTGAAACATTTATAAATCACCTCCACTATTTCCTCTAAGCTGAGTGAGAGTCCTTCACCAACAGGCCTGACAGCAGATGTATGTGTGTGTGTGGGGGGGGGGAAGGGGTGCTGTTTCACTATCACACTTTCAATAGAGAGGAACAAGCAAGGTCTGCAGGACTCCAGAAAACCCACCTGCCCCTAGTGATTGAAAACACAGTACCCTCCACTGGCAGCAATGCAGGACTCCCACTGAGCTTAGATCAGTAGTCTCTCTCAGGGCCATGTTTTGGATTTGTAGGTACTTGGAGGGCCTCAGAAAAAAATAGTTAATGACTTATTAAAGAAATGACAATTTTGCATGAGGAAAAACTCTTTATAGTTTATAAATCTTTCCTTTTGGCTAAGTCTTAATAATAATAATAATATTGTAATTTATAGCTAATTTTACTTTTGTGATTATGATAAAGATACCGAGGGCCTCAAAATAGTACCTGGCAGGCTGCATGTGGCCCCCGGGCCGCAAGTTTGAGACCACTGGCTTAGATGGAACAGTGATTTCTTTTCTACAGGTCAAAACTAAATTGATGTACAAGTTGCTGCTTACACAAAGAAAACAGCACGGCACATCAAATAAACATAGCAAACATCATATTACTAGTGTATTAAAAGCATAATGCCACTGACACCCATCCCCTTGATAGCACTCTTATGCATTAGACCAGTGTCTCGGAATCTTTGCGAGTTGGCACACTAAACTGGTGCCGTGGCTCAAGGGCAACCGGAAGTGCATGGATGTCGACGCAATGACGTCCCTTGCGTGCATGTTATCACGACGTCTGCGCATGCATGGAGGCTCTCCAGATGGGGTCCTGAGCCGCCAGTGAGTGAGTGAAAAAGAAGAAGCGTGTAGAGGAGGAAGGCGGCCGATTGCCTACAGCAGGGGTGTCAAAGTCCCTCCTCGAGGGCCGCAATCCAGTCGGGTTTTTAGGATTTCCTCAATGAATATGCATGAGATCTATTAGCATACAATGAAAGCAGTGCATGCAAATAGATCTCCTGCATATTCATTGGGGAAATCCTGAAAACCCGACTGGATTGCGGCCCTCGAGGAGGGACTTTGACACCCCTGGCCTACAGGATATGCTTCCTGCAGGCAGTCAGCTGGCGCCTCTCATCCTCCCCGGCGTCTCAACGCACACCTGAAATCTTGTGCGGCACACAGTTTGTGATACACTGCATTAGACAGTGATTGGGATTGAGATTTTGGGAGTTTATTACTTGCCCTTTCAAATCCAAGCTCGAGGTGGGTCATGTACAGCGAAAGCAGGTACGTTCCTTATGAATGAGGCTTTGCACTGAAATAACAGAGGTTTAAATGACATGGGCTAAGGTCACAAGGAATGTGGGTGAGAAAAAGTGTGATTTGAACCCTGGCTTTCTACCTGCTGCTCCTCAATGCTCTAATTAAAATAAAACATTAACATGCGAGGACTGAAATTGCCATCTCTGGATTCCGCTTAGGAATCATTAAAATTAAACTGTACAGTATTCCACTTAAGTGATGATCAAGAAAACTCTTTATTTCTGTGCTGAAGGTCTGTAATCCATCAGGACCTTATTAACAGGAAATAAATTATTTTAATTTTAAAAGCAAACTCTTTAAAACTGTCATGCTGAAAGTTCTCTGGACCTCATTAGTCCTCGGCAGTGAGATGATGGACCACTTGCAATATATGAATGCGTGCTTCTTGCTCCAGCATCCAAGGCTACTCCCATGGGTCTCATAGTGCAGTAAGAAATAGTGAGCTCTGGCACACAGTTACTCATGTTATATTGTTCTTATATATGGTTCTCTTTTGGCAATGTATGATCCAACAAAGAGCTCTAAAACAGTTTGGAGGTGCAAAGGGAATTCATGAAACGGAGATCTTCAGAACAGAAGAGAGCTCACCACGAGTGACTTCCAAGCTTCCTGTACTCTGCATACTCACAATATGCATTTGTGAAAATATCTCCACTACCACAGACAAAATTATGAAAATGTATGCATGTATCTCTCTAGCTTTGAGATCATTTTATGACCGTCTTTCTGCAGTGCAAGTGCTGACCATTTGTGAAAGATTTCAGAGTCTTGATCAAAATTCTTCCACTGCTCTCTTTTTTTGTCTTTTATTTTAAGACTACGTGTCATTGCTCGAGCTAGACTCCATAAAACAAGAAGGAACAGGGCTGAATGATGATTCATTGCAGCCCCACAGTGAAGATGTATGTGAATTTCACTTACAACACACATGGCTCCCATTTCAGGTTTCTTGCTAATTAGTCAACACTTCTTGTGACCACGACTTACTGTGAAGTAAAAGGGATGTATATAATCACAGGATTGGATTTAATAACTGTAGAAAAGTCAAAACTCCAGCCAGAGGATTATTGCTTCATGCTAGAAACAACATAAGAATAACATTACTGAGTCAGTCCAATGGTCCATCTAGCCCATCCAGGTCACAAGTACCTGACAAAAACTCAAATAATAGCAAGATTCCATGCAACCGATCCAGGGCAAGTAGTGGCTTTCCCCATGTCTGTCTCAATGGACTTTTCCTCCAGGAACTTGCCCAAACCTTTTTTAAAACCAGCTATGTTAATAGCTCTTACCATATCCTCTGGCAACGCATTCCAGAGCTTAACTATTCTTAGTGAAAAAATATTTCCTCCTTTTGGTTTTAAAAGTATTACTCTGTAGCTTAATTGAGTGTCCCTTATTCTTTGTAAATCTTGATGCAGTAAAAAATCGATCCATTTATCCCAAGTTTCTGCCCCCTCCCTCCTAGCCTTTGCCCAAGTTCGTGCCCCTCCCATGTCCCAACATGTTCCCTCCTTTATCACAAGTTCATGCCCCCCTCTCTCCTTTCCTTGCCAACGTGCATGCACACACACACACTTGCTCCCTCCCTCCCTCCTTTCTGTAGCCCAATTACCTCGATGCCCCCCCTCCCGAAAGACTGTACTGGAGTCGTCCAGGTCGGCCACTTCCTGCTACGTTCCAGCCACACATCTTTGCATGTGGCTGACCTGGAAGCCTTCCCTTTAATGTCTGCTCTGATGTTGGAGGGAAGGCTTCTGGATTGGCTACAGGCGGCATGCTGGGAGTGCTGCACACTGCTTTGTGGAGGGGGAGTGTGGGTGGAAGACAGGAAAAGGTACTACGGTGCACTAAGGTATTCGAGTACACTAAGCAGCACTAAAAGGTTCACTAAGGTATTTGAGTCCCTCGAGGTGCCTCCAACACCGCGGGATTCCCGCAACCCTGGGGTGACCCTGCGGGATCTGCAGGATTCCCGTCATCCCCATTCCTGTGCAGCTTTCTAGTGGGGAGTTGTTCTTCATGGTACAGGTTGGGGGGAGGAGGAAGCAAATGGCTTTGTTAAGGGGCTGAAAGGCAGATTGGAGGACTTTTTTTAAGCTACAAAAGGTTATGCGGGACCTGGTCGATAATCAGCCAGGGCCCACATAATTGTCTTATGTAGACCCTGGCTAAATACTGGCCAGGATAAAATGTAATTAAACCACATTAAACTAAAGATCATCAAAAGCGGGGTTTAATTTATGCTGGAATGAAGGAAAAGGATCTCAGAAATCCACACCAAAGATCATTAAAATCTCAATTGTCGTATTCTATTTGAAAGATAACCTTTATATATATGCTAATAGATCCTGTTTTTCTTTGATCAGAGACAGGTTTAATTGCAAATGTAATTTCTCCATCTTGCTTTCAAAATATAAGGTTAAATTTTCAGCATCCAGTGCTGTTTCACATGAAGGGTAGATATCTTATCTTCCACTGATATCAGCAGGCTTGTAACCTTAAGGGCTCCTTTTACAAAGGTGCGCTAGCAGTTTTAGCGCATGTGCTAGCCGCTACGGTCTCCTTTTAAGCAGGCGGTAATTTTTCAGCTAGCGTGCACTATAGCGCGCACTAATCTTGTGCGTACGCTAAAAACACTAGGGCACCTTTGTAAAAGGAGCCCTAAATATCTTCTTAGAATCCAGTTCTTCCGATTCCTTCAAATACGTTCTAACTTCCTAGTTTCATTTTAAATCTCATAATTTTTCAGTAAACCTTTCGGCACTGAATATCCGGGTTTGAAAAGCCTGCAGTATTTGAACAACGTTGACCACAGCAGGAATATTGACCCTTTAGCCTATTTATTGGGCCCTGTTTTACTAAGGTGCGCTAATCGATTTAGTGCACGTTAAACGCTAACGCATGCATGTTAGTCTATGGGCGCATTAGTGTTTAGCGTGCGCTAATTCAATTAGCGTGTACTACTCAGTTACCGCACCTTAGTAAAACAGGGGGTTAGTGTTCAGTATTGATAGCACTGGAGTTCTCTGTCTCTTGTTTTAGAGACATAGAAGAAAACAATTTGGAAAAATTGATATCTAAATATGCTAACCCCCCTCTTCTATTAAACTGCGCTAGCAGTTTTTAGCGCAGAGAGCCGCACTGAATGGCCTGCACTGCTCCCGACGCTCACAGGAACTCTATGAGCGTCGGGAGCAGCGCAGGCCATTCAGCGTGGCTCCCCTTGCTAGAAACTGCAAGCACAATTTAATAGAAGAGGCCCTAAATCTTCGTTCAGGTCTTTATAAGAAATAAAATTATATTACATTACATTATCTGCTGTCATTTACTATGCTACTATCACCCCTTTTACAAAGCTGCGCTGCTGAGCAGGGCAAGCTAAATGCTGAGCCGCCCATAGGAATACAATGGGTGGCTCGGCATTTAGCTTGCACTGCTTAGCAGTGTAGCTTTGTAAAAGGGGGGTATGTTATTGTCAACTAGATTATTGTCGTCCATATTTGATGAAATTGCCATCTCATAATTTTAAATATGCTTTATGTGAGTAGTTAAATGCATGATGTCATATAAGAAATCACCTCACAATTTGCACTATCTGGGCTTAAAAGGGGTTTGGACAAGTTCCTGGAGGAAAAGTCCATAGTTTCCTATTGAGACAGACATAGGGGAAGCCACTGCTTGCACTGGGATTACTGGCGTGGAATGTTGTTACTATTTGGGTTTCTGCCAGGCATTTGTGATCTGGATCGACCACTGTTGGATACAGGAAACTGGGTTAGATGGACCATTGGCCTGATTCTGACCCAATATGGATGTTTTATATGTTATGTTCTTAAAAAGATATTTCTTCTCTGGCACTTACCTCTCCTGTCTTCTGTCCCATTCCTACCTGCCCTACCTCCCCCCTCCTAAAAAGAAACCGTCTGGGAAATAAAATAATGCTGGGCAAACCAAGTCCCCATCTTGCCACTGAAAGAAAAATGTATTGATGTGGGGAAGATTAAATGGAATACAAACAGGAATTGTCAGAGAATCAGAGGCCCAGGCCAGTGTAGGGTTCTGAAACTCACAATTTAAAAAAGGAATCATAATAAAATAATATAGAAACAGTTGCCTCTGGTTTTTAGGTTATATTTTAGTTCGTTGGATCTGTAAGAATCCTGATTGGCATTGGATTACTTTAAAGTGCTCTGCAATGGATTTTCCAGACATAGAAGAATTGTTGTATATGTCAAGACATAAGATCAAATTGGCCTGGAAGATTCATCCCTTGATAGGCTCAGCTTTATCTATTTGGCTTAAATTGAACTGAGAGAAGGTGATTAGCCGAAGGTGACTTGGAAAAGGTTTGAGACATATTTTAGCTGTAGAAGTCATAAGATATACATTTCATTTACATTAAAATCTCAATTTGCTTACCTAAAAGTTGCAAACTATTCCTCAGAATTATTTGCAATAAAATGTGATTATTTAAAAAATGTATATTCACCCAAAGTGATGCAGGGATATAGAGGTCCCTTTTCTGTGTGAGGCCATAGCCAAAGGGCCTTCTTGGTCCCTATCTCTGATAGCCACTGAATATAACCAGTCAGCAGGAGATATCCTGGCTGGCCTGTCCTTGATATTGAAAAACTGGAAAGGCTGAAATATTAATTTGTTTGATGGAAATTATGGCAGGTCTCCAGTGCAGCCTAATGACAGTGACAGACTTTCTGCTACTGCTCTAAGTGGTTTACTTGAATTCGCTGTGATCCTTACCTTTCATAAACACGTCCTTATTAAAGGAGCCATTTTTCTAAAGTGCAGTAAAATATGGACTTCGTCCTAATGCGAGGCTTTCACAGGCGCTTAGGCCAGATTTAACATGGCGCTTTTCTACAGCTTTTTCTTCTTCTTTTTGCAAGTCATGTGTTAATGTTCCCACTAGCATGTAATACATGAAAAAATGAACTCAGGAGCAAAATGAACTCAGGATCGGTTTCTGTATAGAATGTTTACATTAGGCATTACTAGGTGCTCTAATCAAGGATGGCTAGGGACTAGAGGTCTGCATGGGAACGGGGATCATAGGGGTCCCGCGGGAATCCCCCCTAACCCACAGGACTCCCACGGGGACCCCTCTATGGCTCACGGACTCCCATGGGGACCCCCCCTCTAGCCAATGGGACTCCCATGGGGATGGAAGGCTTTGGAAGCAGGGTTCGTCCATATAATGGACACGTCAGCCTTAGTAAAAGAGGGGGTTTATAAGTGAATTACCTGAACAGAAAACAAGAAAAGGGTTCCACCAAAGAGATTCCACAAGGAAAACAGCAGCGCAAACACAAAAGAAACTGTGGAATTGATGATCCTGTCAGAAGTAATTGCTGCTTTTTATGGGGACGGGCGGGGATGGAGGTAATTCCTTGCGGGGACGGGTGGGGATAGAAAGGATCCTGACGGGGACGGGTGGGGACGGAGAGGATCCTGGCAGGGACGGGCGGGGATGGGTGGAATTTCTGTCCCTGCGCAACTCTCTACTAGGGACACCTAACTTTGGAAAACACACCTAACTTTTCTTTATTTTTTTTAATTGGCTTAATTGGCCACATCACTTTTCAACCAATCAAAACAATTTAAATTACTAATTAAGTTACACATGGAACTCTTAGGATGCCTATTGATGTCTAAGTCGAGATGCTCTCCGATGCTTAACGATGTCTACCTCAAATGCAGGCATGGTTAGGGGCGGAGAACAGGCGTAGTTGATTTAGGTGTCGCTAGGCATCCAAGTTAGGCACCTGTAAATTAAGCCAAGTATAACCAGGCCTAATGTACCTGTGCCTATTTCTAGGATGTCAAGTGATGCCTAAGCACGCCTAGGCACCGCTAGGTAGGAATCTATAAAGGATGCCTAGCGGTTAATTGACAACCGTGCGGAACAGTGCCTATAATATAAGAACATAAGAATAGTATTACTGGATCAGACCAATGGTCCATCTAGCCCAGTATCCCGTCTTCACGGAGGCCAATCCAAGTCACAAGTACCTGGAAAAAACCCAAATAGTAGCCGCATTCCATGCCACCGAACCAGGGCAAGCAGTGGCTTCTCCCATGTCTGTCTCAACAGCAGTTTATGGACTTTTCCAAACCTTTTTTAAAACCAGCAACATTAACCGCTCTTATCACATCTTCTGGCAATGCATTCCAGAGCTTAACTATTCTGAGTGAAGAAATATTTCCTCCTATTGGTTTTAAAAGTATTACAGTACTCCCCCGATATTCGCATGGGTTCCGTACCAGGAACCCCCGCGAATGCTGAAAAACCGCGAATGTTAATGGGGGAGATAGGAGAGGGCAGCCGGAGCGCCAGCGAGTGAAGGAAATCACTCACGGTATGCTCCGACCGCCTCTTCCTGCACTAAAGTCAGGCCTCACCAATCAGGAGCTGCTTTGACACTGCCTTCACGCGCTGGCACTCCAGCTGCTCTCTCCTGCCGCTTCGGCTGCCCTCTCCTGCCAGGTCATTCGTGGTCGGAAAATCCGCGAATGACCGGGACCGCGAACAGTGAATGACCGAGGGAACACTGTACTCTGTAACTTCATTAAGTGTCCCTTAGTCTTTGTAAATCTTGATGCAATGAAAAATTGATCCACTAGTACCCATTCTACACCACTCAGGATTTTGTAGTCTTCAATCATATCTATCCTCAGCCGTCTCTTTTTCAAACTGAAGAGCCCTAACCTCTTTAGTCTTTCCTCATACAAGAGGAGTTCCATCCCCTTTATCGTCTTGGTTCTTCTTAGAACCTTAGGCACCATTTATGGAATCTGGTCCTTACCACCTCCTAGGAGGTATTAAATGCTCACATATTAGCATTGTGTTAATCTGTTAGCGCACACTAGCTGAATAAGACAGGAATGCCACTCTCCACCCATGACATGTCCCATCTGAAAAGTATTTTTCAAAGTAGGTAATTCACGGACTACCACATGCAACTAAGCAAAATATCATAAAACTCTTTGATGCATTCTGGGGTAGCCTGTTAGCATGATTAATACCTTAGAAAACGGGCCCCAAAGTTAAATAAATTTTAGGGTACTGAAGTCAATTCAGCTCTTTTATGGAAGTGGCAGAGCCAGACTACAAATTTTATTTATTTTTAATTTATTCAATTTTCTATACCGTTCTCCCAGGGGAGCTCAGAACGGTTTACATGCATTTATTCAGGTACTCAAGCAGTTTTCCCTCTCTGTCCCGGCGGGCTCACAATCTATCTAACGTACCTGGGGCAATGGGGGGATTGAGTGACTTACCCAGGGTCATAAGGAGCAGTGTGGGTTTGAACCCACAACCTCAGGGTGCTGAGGTCGGAGTTTTAACCACTGCGCCACATTCTCCCCCGGTGGGTCTAGGGCAGAATGGGTGGGCATAATGGCACAGATTCTATAAACATCCCCTAAAGTCAGTCCCCTAGACCGGCACACTTAGCCGATCTAGGTGCCTAACTTAATTTTCCTAATTGGCTCAATTTGTGCCCTTACTTGAAAGCACCATTAAAAGTAATTAGCATACACTGAATATGTAACCTGTTTAAAAAAAAAAGAAAAAAAAAATTCTACTTAAAGGGGAAAAGCTTTCACCGTTTTAACAGATACAAGAGTGATATTGAGCAAGTAATTTTTAATACAAAACCATAGGGTGGGAGTGGAAAGAAATCCTTAAGTCTTTAAAGAAATGTTCACTATTACAAAACGGTTCATAGACAACTCGGCGAAAGACAAAGGCGCGCCCCGACAACTGAGCGCAAGATGGAGGCGTGCGCCGAAGAAAATTACAGTTTTTAGGGGCTCCGACGGGGGGTTTTGTTGGGGAGCCCCCCCAGTTTACTTAATAGAGATTGCGCCGGCGTTGTGGGGGGTTTGGGGGTTGTAACCCTCTACATTTTACTGTAAATTTAACTTTTTCCCTAAAAACAGGGAAAAAGTGAAGTTTTCAGTAAAATGTGGGGGGTTACAACCCCCCCCACCCCCCACAACGCCCCCACAACGCGGCACAATCTCTATTAAGTAAAGTGGGGGGTTCCCCCCCCACACCCCCTCTCCCCGTTGGAGCCGTAAAAACAGTAATTTTGTACGGGGCGTGCCTCGCGCTGCGCTCAATTGTCTGCGCGCACCTTTGTTCCGGCGCGCTTTTGACCTGACACCTTACAAAACATAGCACATAACCAAAGGAGTTTGAGAGGGAAGGAGTGGCAGCAAAGAAGTTAATACACATGGCAAGGAGCTGCACAGTATAAGGCAAAAGCAGCGAAAGAAAAACATGTCTTGCTGAGATGCTGCTTGTGTAGTGTAGGGTTTTTTTTTCTTCAAAATCAAGAATTACAAAAAAAAAAAAAGTAATTAGCTGGTAGGCACCTAACTCAATAAATGTCTACCACTTTCAGGTAGGCATAGGCATGGTTAGGGGCAGATTTGGGGCAGATTCTGGGTGTGGTTTGACTTAGGTGCCCTCATTTAGGCCAAGAAAACCCAGGCCTAAATGGGAATGCGCCTAAGGCTTCAATGCTTACTGGCGCCTAAGACCACTTAGGCGCTGCTAGGCATGATTCTATAAGCTGCGCCTAGCAGATGATTGACAATTGCATTCAATGGTGCCTAGAAGTCAGGTGTTGTTTATAGAACCAGGCCCAAAAATGTCCTCCCCAACCCCCTGTTCTCTGCCTCCTCTCACTGAATTCACCATATAAACACCTAAGCCTGCAAGGTTCCCCAAACCCTCTATCTGAAAATCTCCTCCATTTCTTTAAAGGCACTTAGAACACTATGGGCTAGATTCACTAAGCAAACCGTTCGTGTACCGATCGGTTTGTGACCCCCCTTTGCGACCCGATTTCTCTCCGACCCGATTCTGATCTGTGCATGCAAATGAGGGGAAACGGCATGCAAAGTAGGCAGGGACGTGATTCACAAAAAAAAAAAAGAGGGACACCGACTGGGCTGACCGATCCAGTCTGAGGACCAGTTGCTGAGGTCCTTTCTGACTGCCCTGCCTTCTGCTGCCCTACTCTCTGCCCTGCTTCTCTGCTCTCAGCCCCAATCTGCTGCCTGCCCCGATCTCCTGCTCTCGCCCCAAATCCCTCATGCCGCCCTAACTCTCCAGCCCTTCCCTGCAGTGCAAGCCCGTGGTTTTAATCCGCAGGCTTAAAGCGGGTTAAAACCACGGGCTTGTAAAAAAAAAAATAAAAAAAAAGTTTCCTGCTGAGAGCATGCACAGACCCTCTACAGGCAAGGAAGATTGTCTGCGCATGCTCAAGGATCGCTCTCTAGTGATCTGTGCGGTCGGTGGGGGGCGTGCCAACGATCGCCCCCATTTGCATGCAGGCCTTTAGTGAATTTGTCGGCCTGCATGCAAACGGACACAGATTGGAGGTTAGTGAATCTAGCCCTATGCTGCCAAGCTCAGCAATTGGTGTTCCTGAGCCCAAGCCAGCACCTAGTGCATACTCATTTCTCACACATGCAAGAGGTGCCAGCATTGGACCCCAGCACCAAGCACATGCTTAATTTTCATACAGGCACGAGAAATGAGCATATGCTAGATAATGGATTGGGACCTGTCTACTGCCTTTTTGTAGTTGTACTACCACACTCAAAGCAGTTTTACATACAGGTACTTCAAGCATTTTCCCTCTTTGACCCAGTGGGCTCACAATCCATCTAATGTACCTGGGGCAGTGGGGGGATTAAGTGACTTGCCCAGGGTCACAAGGAGCAGTGTTGGGTTTGAACCCACAACTTCAGGCTGTAGCTCTAACCACTGCACCACACAATCACCAAATGCCAAAGTTTGGCAGCACATAACTTACACTGAGTCGGATGACAGGGAAGGCTGCGGGAGACCCTTGATAAAGCACGGGAGTGCGAAACATGTCGGGTCATCTCTCCCGAGTCATGTCAGCTTTAAAGATAAGTGGCTTTAAGCAGTAAATCACGCTACTATAGTTTTAAATATAAAAAGTTTACTAAAAATAACAAAAAATGGAAGCACAAAAGTTATATTCATAGGCTGGTGATGAGTACCACGTAATTCTTCCCGTTATCAAGTCACATATAGAGGTGGAGTGGTGGGGCTGAGGCCTTCATGAATATTAAAGTGTTTATTACCTCTTTGATATTCGGGATTTGGTTTTGAACACTGATGAAAGTTTGGCAGCATGGCATTCTGAGGCTGTAGGAAGTCTTCAGCTGGCAGGTCAATGGGATTCCCACAAGCTACAGTAAGGGTGTACCACTGCAGGATGGGCCTGAGTGTAAAGTTGGTAAGCCCTGCCTATTCATGGCTATGCTACTATATGCCTTTCCTAAAATTGAAGCAGTTTGCCATGAGTGGGGGTTCTAGAGAAGTCACTGGAAAACAGAGAGAAAGTGATGTCAAAATGCTTGCTGAGAGGGATAGGCTTAAGGAATACAGCTAGCAGAATGTGAGTGCCACCTCAAGAAGCCTGACAATGCCTGATATTAGGGGACATTCTACCACAATTAGCTGACTCACCATTCAATAAATAAATCAATAAATAAGGAACTATAAAACTATAAAGGAACTATAAAAGATAAAAAGATAAGTTATTCTAATTTATAATAAAAAGTTTTAAAAAAAAGATTATAACTCTAATATAAAGATGGAATAATGAAGAGTACCACATAACACCACCAATTCTATCATGAAAAGGTGGATTCTGAATATTTGGTTGAGTGTGGAGTTTAAAGTGGGGAAAGATTGATATTAGGGGATGCATTCGTTCATTAGTAAATGGAAAGAGGTGTTTTTTATCGCGCAGCTTGCATTTAATTCCTCATATCTTGTTTGCAATGTCTTGAACTGAGCTGGAATTTTTGAATGAAATGAACTTCTGTGTGAGAATAAAGAGAGAAGCTGTGCTTTCATTTCAGGACTCATTTCTTGGAAGGAATGGGGACTCAAATCTCCACCCCAAAGAATACTATATTCTAATTACAGTAGGTAAAACAACAGTATGATTTCTAGTGCTCCAATCCTTAGAAAACTACACAAAACATGGTCTATATTTGAGATCAAATATAGACCATCTTTTGTGTAGTCTTCTAAGGATTTTTATCATAAACAAGAGCAACAAAAAAAGAATGGCGTCGATTCTGTGCAAAATATCATGCACCTTTCTGGGATAGCCATATACTCTTCAAGTGGGTCTGAAAAGCTTTTCTGCTGCATTAAACAAATGTCACAGCTCAAATCTCTCTCAATACATAGCCGTTTATGTGGCTCAGGAATTTTATAGACTTGCAGCCTGAGGGCTCAGCAGTCCACCCAGAATCCAGCAGAAAGTTATTCGCTGATGAATAAAAATAATTGCCAGCTGAGCCACTACCCAGCATTAAGGGTGAGGGTCAAAACATCAGTTTATTGGGATTTTTTTAATTTATTTATTTTTGGAGGGATTTCAGTAGTATCTCAAGGCGAGTTATGCATTTGTGTCTTCTGGAGCCAAACTATGAGGATAAATCAAAAACTAAAGGCAAAATACATTTAGGGCTCCTTTTACAAAGGTGCGCTAGCATTTTTAGCGCACGCGCTAGCCGAAAAATTACCGCCCGCTTAAAAGGAGGTGGCTAGCGTGCACGGCAATTTAGCGTGCACTATTCCGCACGTTAAGGCCCTAATGCACCTTTGTAAAAGGAGCCCTTAATGACTTTAATAGAAGTACAGTAACTGTAAGCAATTGGACATTAGAGAATGACACGGTAACAAAATTCATCACCGTTCCCGTCCCCGTGGATAACCGCGGGAAATAATCCCATGTCATTTTCTAGTGTCTATTTCAACCTCAGTCCTTCTATACCAGCATTCTTCAAAGCAAAGCTTGTGGGTCAGTGGTTGTGGCCATTCATACTCTGATTCTTATGGGAGCCAAAGATAATGAAGCCATTGTGATATCACTGATGTGATTGGCTCTTAGGCACTGGTGGAATGAGGCATTATGACATCACAATATCTGCTCTGGATACCAGACTGTCATTCTGTAGTGTCTATCTCAACTTCAATCCTTCTACATCAGCATTCTTCAAAGCAAAGCTTGAAGGTCAGTGGTTGTGGCCATTCATACTTTTGATTTTTCCCTCTCTCCTTAAAGAATGACATGAAGATTGTTTACCGCGGTTATCCGCGGGGACGGAAACGGTGATGAATTTTGTCACCGTGTCATTCTCTATTGGACATATCACTTTTCCACATAGTCCCCATGAAAGACAACGCATTTGTTGTACCGTTCAACTAGCTTCTGCATTCCTGCAGAGAAGAAGTTTTACGGCTGCTCCCAAAGCCAGGTGAGCACCGCTTCCTTTACTTTATCATGCTTTGTCTTTTGCTCTCCGGGTCGCAATGATGCACCCATCACTGTCTCGTCGCTATTGACAATTCTCTCCAGAATACTCGGATCTTCTTCATATCGTCTCATGAACTGGGTTGCAACCTCCACACGCTTTTACTTGTGCAGATCAGTAAGCTGTTTTAGAATCCATCGTGAACAGACTTTCCTGTATCCCAAATCATTATGCATTATGGCAAATGAAGATCCAAAGCTGATATCCAAATTTGAAGCCAATTGAGACACCGCTATCCATCGGTCTTCTCTAATCAAGGCATCTGCCCTGTCAATGTGCTTGTGTGTGCAATGTTGATGGGCAACCAGAATGACCTTTGTCGGTTACACCTGTTCTTTCTGCTTTAAACCTTTTTACCTCCTCATAAACATTTCATTGATTCATGATCCTATGTCCATACTGAGTCAGTATCCGACGGTGAATTTCCATAAGTTTCACTCCCTCTGCCCAAAGAAAGTGCACTCCTGCATACTGTTCTTCAATGTTGCAATCTTACAATGGAGAGTCCATGTTTCAGACCTCGTGGCTGCCACACAACTAAAGGCCGAGTGCTGTACTGTGCGTGGTTAAAGCTACAGCCTCAGCACCCTAAGGTTGTGGGTTCAAACCCACGCTGCTCCTTGTGACCCTGGGCAAGTCTCTTAATCCCCCCATTGCCCCAGGTACATTAAATAGATTGTGAACCCACCAGGACAGACAGGGAAATGCTTGAGTACCTGAACAAATTCATATAAACCGTTCTGAGCTCCCCTGGGAGAACAGTATAGAAAATTGAATTAATTAATTAATTAAATAAATAACAGGCAATGTATGAGTACATATGTTGCAATTCACTAGCTCTGTTCCGGTTATCCTAATTTTACAATTGCTTTTAATTTTTTTATTCACCCTTGTATACAGACCTCCCTTTACCCTTTTTTTTTAAGCTTTGGAACTGCAATATACTGACCAAAATACTCTGGTTACCCACTGTTCTACAAATTGGCACCTAAATGTGATTGCAAGTAATTTGAAAGGAAAGGGTACACATGGGCTAAGTCTGGGCACATAGGTATACATACCCTCAAATTTTGTAAAAAAAAAAAAAAAAAAAAAAAAAAAAAAAGCGCTACAAATTGTGCACATAAATTTGGGTGTGTACCCAATTTGCACATGCAAATTAACTGAATAACGAACATTAACATAACAAGCAAATACTGGTGCTAATTGAAATTACTTATTTATTGATTTTCAAAATTTTTTTTTACCAAGTACAGAAAGTGTATTTAACCAATAACTTTTACAATATCAAAGTGTGAAACACTCACACTTTAAAAAAAAAAACCCAAATAATATAACAAAATGGTCAAATTAGCTCAAGTCCTCCATATAGAGATCCAAGAGGTTCTTATAGGTGAATCAAAAGGAAAAGTATAATTCTATACAACATAAGATGTGCTATAGACTAGACCTCTGGAACTGGAGTTGCAATTTTGTTCTATAGAGCTCAAGATTTATCTCCATCCAGATGAGATGAAGCCAAGAATGCAGTTACTTGCTGAGCCATACTTAATAGAATGGTAGCAAATTATACATTTACAGGGGGTGCCTTAAGTAAAACATAGCTCCTAATGAGATGACGGTTCTAATTGAAATTAATTAAAATCTACATGTGTAAGTTTAGGTGCGAGATCCACAAGTAAATTTTGGCATGGAATCAGTGTGTACATTTTACGCATGGTTCCAAAAAGGGGAAAAAGCCATGGGAGGGTCATGGGCAGATCAGGGACGTTTCTGCAATGTATACACACAGGTATAGAATAAGAGGGATCGAAACCTAATTTAGGCATGAGAATTTACACCACATGTCAGTTGGTGTACATGGCCACACCTAAAGTTAGATGCGTTTCCCTGTGCCAAGGGCTGTTCTATAAATAGCATCTAACTTTGAATGACGTCTATAGATTAGTGATAACCTTATTTTTGTTGGTGCCAATTTTTTTTTTTTTATTTAGTTGTCATTTGTAGAATCTAGTCCAGGGGTGGGGAACAAGGGCCACAATCCAGTCGGGGTTTCAGGATTTCCCCAATTTATATGCGTGAGATTTGTTTGTAAGCACTGCCTCCATTGTATGCACATAGATCTAAGAACATAAGAATAGCCTTACTGGGTCAGACCAATGGTCCATCAAGTCCAGTAGCCCGTTCTCATGGTGGCCAATCCAGGTCACTAGTATCTAGCCAAAACCCAAGGAGTAGCAATATTCCATGCTACCGATCCAGGGCAAGCAGTGGCTTCCCCCATGTATTTCTCAATAACAGACTATGAACTTTTCCTCCCTCATGCATATTCATTGGGGAAATCCTGAAAACCCAACTGAATTGTGGCCCTCGTTCCCCACCCCTGATCTAGTCTAAAGGGCACAATATTCAATGCAATTTAACTGGCCAGAAATGGTTCCCAGCTAGTTAAATCATCTTTTCGGGGCTAATCATTAATTTTGAACAACATTTAACTGGTTAGTGCCGCTGAAAATAACCTGCAAACTTTTATTTTGGGCGCGTTCTGGGGATGGAGTCGGCACTTGAATAGTTAAATGCTGACATTCAGCATATAACCAGCCAAGTTAGCTGCATAAATGGGATTGCAAGAAACCCAAAAATTCAATGCTGATACCTGGACATGGTCCAGCACTGAATTTCCAGGCCCATAAATTATAGGATACTTTATCAATCTAAGCATGAGCATCTACACTGGCTCTATGGCTGGTGTATGTGGCTGTACCTAAAATATAGTGGCCTGGTACTCTAGCATTCTACAAAGGGCAACTCTATAAAAGGAAGCATATATTTATGCATCAAGAAAGTGTCTGTTTGGAGCCTATTCTACAAAGGAAAGTTGGTGCCTAGCTTCCTTTGCAGAATATTAGTGTAACCAGTTATCTACATGTGCATGGGATTAAGTGCAAGCACTGGTATAAATGCTCACATCTATATTGGGGAAATACATATGCAACTTATAATTTTGTGCTAAAGTGTGCACTCCTGCTCTTGTGCTAAACCCAACTGCAAAGTCTGTGTGATCACAGATATGAGCATAGTTATAGAATAGCGTGTGGCCAGATTACTGGCATGTGTGTATATATTCACATAGGCATATAAACAGTGGCATAGTGAGGGTAGGAGACACCTGGGACAGTGGGGACCCCCCGCTCCTTCCCAGCCCCCTGGCCCTCCATTCTGCCCCCCTGCCAGTGTGAACAGCTTTTCCAGCCTGCTGCTTGCGCCGGCACTGGCTTTCCCTCTGATGCCACTTCCTGGCCCCATAACCCGGAAGTGAATTCAGAAGGAAGCCAGGCCAGTGCAAGCAACAGGCTGGAGAAATTGCTTACGTTGGCAAAAATTTAAAGAGGTTCTGGGGTGGAGGGAGGGCGCGAGCGTGGCATGGGGTGGCAGGGCGGAGAAGTGACCGCTTCCACCAAAATGACACCCGGGGAGGGGGGTCTGCCCCCCCTTACTACCCCACTGCATATAAATGACTAAGATATAGGCATTTACACACATATTAATCACCTACATCTGGGCAGCTCCTTATAGAATTACCTGTTTTGTGCTTTCCTAAAACCAAATTTATGGCAACCTTCACAATCCCACTCAGTTGGGTTCAAACCACCATTTCAATGATAATGGCATTGATGAAATAGGACTATAGTTACAGAGATCCACTAAATTGAAAGAGTCCCTGGAGTAAAACAGCTTTTTAATGATGTTGGCAAGCATCCAGTCTTAAGGGAAGTATTAACCAATGCAGAAATCACAGAAGTTACATCTTTATCTATTTGTCTGAAGATAACAGGAGAATGAAGATCATGCAGGGATGTAGATGGATTCAAAGAATTCAGTGTAGAACAGATTTCACTTTCTGAAATCATATGCCCATAATTAGATAAGGTATTATCTGGGAGAAAGACCTGTTCAAATGTAACATCACAAAAAGTAAGGAAAAAAAAATCATTAATGATAAAACTATTCAGTGAGCAATGGCATTTGCTCTTTTGCTCATAGCCTCAAACAAGTCTCTAGGTCAATTTAAGGCCAAAATAACCTTATACTGATAAAACAAATCCTTAGTTTATTCTAGTTTTTATTCAACATTCCAACTGATAGGACTCTAAAACATAACAAGTCTGAGCATTTCTTCAAGTTCACTCGTAACATCTTAAACTACACTTCAAATCTCTTAAAGTGGAATTGCACCAAAGCTCTTCCTGCATCTGTTATACTAAATAAAGTGAAATGGAGGAGGAGTCTAATGGTTCAGAGCTGCAAGCAAGAACCACGAAGGGAAGAAAAATCCATTTGCAGGTTAAAATCTCCTATAAGATATATTTGATCAAGGTCTACATAGAAACATGATAACAGATAAAGCCCAAATGACTCATCTAGTCTGCCCATCCGCAGTAAACATTATCTCTTCCTCTAAGAGATCCCACGTGCCTATCCCAGGCTTTCTTGAATTCAGACACAGTCTCTGTCTCCACCACCTCTTCCGGGAGACTGTTCCACGCATCTACAACCCTTTTTGTAAAAAAGTATTTCCTTACATTACTCTTGAGCCTATCACCTCTTAACTTTATCCTATGCCCTCTACGGTAATGCAGTTCTAAAAACAAAGAGCTGCCAATACACCAGAATAATAGACCAGATATAATGTAATCTTAGAATTTGAAATCAAAAGAACATCAAAAAGTTCAAAAATGTCTAAACTGATCCTTGAAAAATTCAGTCTTTTACCTCCTATGCCCATGGCATTGTGCTTCCCACGTAAATCGAGGTGGACAACACTGTTTCAGCAGAAAAATATCAGAATCTAAAAGCCACAATTCAGTTATACCTAATATATAAAGTTTCTTATCTAAAATTAAATCAGAGTAGAAAATGTCTTCTTCCTCATAGACCTTGTATTCACCAATGAAATATTTAAGCCTAAATAATCAAATAGTATTAGTTAAATGAATGGCTGTCCTTAATAGGTGCTATTAAGATCTGGTTTTGTACTGTAAGATGCTGCTGGTCAGAAGATTTAACATGAAACAGTAAATGCTAAAAATACCTTTTGACTTGGTTATTTTATGTTATGTTGATAGCATCTAAAATTGTATTTCTTATTGGTTCTGATGTTTGATCTGTTTTCCTTTTTATGAAGGGGGATGGGCACGGGAGGTGGTAGGGAAGGGGTGGGTAAGGTAGCCTTTAACAAAAAAACTTACACTTTTTGTTGCCTCTTGAGTTTGAAATGAGAATTACTCCCTGTACTCGACAATCATTTTGGTTGTATTTTATTTTGCCACAAATGTTTTTCTTGTTCTGCCTTTGACATGTTAATAAAAGTTTAAAGTTTAAAAATTCTTAGACACAGTAACAATGGAATAATAGCTTTAATTTCATGTATGAAATCAACGAGTTACCCAAATTGAAAATGTTATATTTTCATGGTAATGCTCAAAGTTGGCCCAAAGTCCACCCTAAGGAGCTCCTTAGTTGCATTCCTTTGTCGACATGACCCACTTTCGTAAGTCCATTGTATTTCATGCATGTTCCCAGATGACATCACCACAGGTGGAACCAGCTATCATTCAGAGTGGAATATAGCTTAGGATGGTAGTAATGGAGAGACTATATGCAGGAACAGCAGATGAAGTAAGTCCTCCAACATTAGTCTGCTGTATTTCACTCATACATCTTAATGAAATCACCAGGGGCAGGGCCAGCTATCAGCCAAACTGGAGCTCAGTTTAGGTGGTAATAGAGAGCATGCAGGCAGAAACAGCTGACAGAGAGGACACATGAGTTAGACCAGGGGTGCCCAAATGGTCGATCATGATCGACCAGTAGATCACAAAGGCAACGCAAGTCAATTGTGTTGCCGTTGCGATCTTTTTTTCCCTGCTGCTTCCCCAAGCCAGGCCTGGTGCGTACAAGCGCCAGACTCACAAGTCTTCACCTCCGACGTCAATTCTGACGTCGGAGAGGAAGTTCTGGGCCAGCCAATCGCTGCCTGGCTGGCCTGGAACTTCCTCCCCGATGTTAAAATTGCCGTCGGAGGTGAAGTCTTGTGGGCCCGGCGCTTGTACGCACCAGGCCTGGCTTGAGGAAGAAGCAGGGAGAAATCGGCATGGTGGCTTGGGGGTGGGGGTGGGGGTAGGGAAAGAATCGGGGAAGTGGAGAAATCGGCACGATGGCTTGGGGGGGGGGTGCAGGGGGAGAGAGAAAGAAAGACAGGAAGGGGGAGAGAGAAAGAAAGGCAGAAAGAAAGAGTGGGGGGCAGGGGGGAGAGAGAAAGAAAGACAGAAAGAAAGAAATATTGGCTTTACAGAAGAAGGAAGTGCAACCAGAGACTCATGAAATCACCAGACAAAAAGGTAGGAAAAATGATTTTATTTTCAATTTAGTGATCAAAATATGTCCGTTTTGAGAATTTATATCTGCTGTCTATATTTTGCACTATGGCCCCCTTTTACTAAACTGCAATAGCAGTTTTCAGCGCAGGGAGCCTATGAGCATCGAGAGCAGTGCAGGGCATTCAGCGCAGCTTCCTGTGCTAAAAACTGCTATCGCAGTTTAGTAAAAGGGGAGGGGGTATATTTGTCTATTTTTGTATAGTTGTTACTAAGGTGACACTGCATATTTTAAAGTCATCTGCCTTGACCTCTGGAAAAAAAAAACTCGAATACAAATGATAATTAACATTTTCTCTGCGTACAGTGTGCTTTGTGTTTTTTTAAATTTTATTGTTGGTAGATCATTTTGACTTGGTCATTTTAAAAGTAGCTCGCAAGCCAAAAAAGTGTGGGCACCCCAGAGTTAGGCACTTAAACTTTTTATGTGCCCAAACTGAATGCACCCTCACACTTTTAGGTGAGAGGGAGCAGACAGCAGAACCAAGTCAACCAAGATGATAAAGGGGATTGAACTCCTCTTGTATGAGAAAAGAGTAAAGAGGTTAGAGCGCATCAGCTTGGAAAAGAGACAGCTGAGGGGAGGTATGATTGAAGTCTATAAAATCCTGAGTGCTGTAGAATAAGTGAATTGATTTTTTACTCCATCATAAATTACAAAGACTAGGGGATACTCACACTCATTGAAGTTATAGGAAAATACTTTAAAAACAAACAGGAGAAAATATTTTTTCACTCAACAAATAGTAAACTCTATAACTTGTTGCCAGAGGATGTGGGAACAGCAGTTAGTGCATTTAGGTTTAAAAAATGTTTGAACAAGTTTGTGTAGAAAAAGTCCATAGACATGGGGGAAGCCACTTCTTGTCGAAGGATAAGTAGTATGGAATGTTGATACTATTTCTGTCAGGTACTAGAGACCTGGCTTGGCCACTGTTGGAAGCAGGATACAGGACTAGATGGACCACTGGTCTGACCAGTGGCGTGTGGTGAAGGCTTTCAGAGATTCAGTGAATCCCCAGCTCTACAACCCTGCTTTTTTATTTTTTACTTTTTTCTTGATGCACTTTGATTTGTTGAGTAGGCAGTCTGCTCAACCAGTCAAACTGCATCAAACAAAAAGTAAATAAAAAAAGCAGGGCTCTTGAGCTGGGGATTCTCCAAACTCCCTGAAGACCTTGACAGTACTGATCTGAATTTGATTGGCTGAGCAGCATCTGCCTGGTGCCTGCTCAACCAATCAAATTCAGAGCAGTGCCCTCAAGGCCTTTAGGGGGTAGGGCGAATCCCCTGAAGGCCCTGATGAAATGCCACTGGGTCTGATCCAATATGACCAGGGGTGTCCAACCTGCGGCCCCATGAAGTATTTTGTGCTGCCCCGGTTGAGGGCGATGCAGTGTTTTCCTCTGCTGCCCTCGGGTGTTTACCATTTTGCCAGCTCCCTCCTCTGTCTTGCTGCAACGTTTGCGTGTTTGTGTGGCCCCAGAAACATTTTTTTCTGCCAATGCGGCCCAGGGAAGCCAAAAGGTTGAACACCCCTGCAATATGACTGTTCTTAGGTTCTACAACAGAACTAGGAATCTGCATTGATTGGAAGGAGGAAACAGTGATTATGGGAGACAGAAGAGAATGAGCAGAGAGGGACAGGAAAGAGTTAGCAAGGTGAAGAGGAAAATATTGAACAAGAGAAGCTGGAGGCTTAGAGAGTGAGCGATAGAGGGTGAGGTGGCGACAGTTCTGTGAAAGAACATAAGAAAGGGGAAATGTGACAGTTCTCATCACTAGAGGAAACCTAGGAGTGGTGAGTGGGTTAGGTTCACTGCTGGGATGTATTCTGTGATTTCAAAATTGGGCCCAAAGCAAATAAGTGGTTTATTCACTCTGCCCAGCCAAGATTCATCAGACTTGGGTAAATGCAGAAATAAAATCCCTCGATGCAATCCAATATCTCTTCTTCTTCCATGTCTTTTACCTGTCCTCAAAATGTTTTTCCTACTACTGTTATCTAACCTGTCTCAACAAAGAGAAAAGAAGCCTCTCTGTCATAGAGTAGAAACATGCACCAGCTGATATAGAGCTGCAATCAGCAGGAGGGAATAAATTGAGAAAAATCATGGTAGCTGTAAATTCAGCTTATGGTGCTTGAAGGGACTGCTGGAGGTGGAAAGCCCCTTAATGAACAGCAGTGAAACTGCCAGGTGGTAATAATAAAACAATTTGAAAAAATCCAGCCCCATTCGCAGCTGGATGAGTCTGGACTGACTACCATTGCAGTAAAAGGCCAGCTCAATAATCAAGGCTTTCCATAAAAGAGTATATTAGAGAGATGGACCACTGTGGTTTACATTTTAATAACAATACGTTTGCATTAAGAGAGATGATTTTATTTTACTATATTGGATCTAGTAAATTCATCCTCTTGAATGAGTTTTCAGAGACATTTGTCAGTCTGATGCATATTTTTCCTAGGAAAAGTCAAAATGATAGATGTATTTAGCATATTTTCCCATTTATTGCCTCTGGGAACAAATATTCCGTGCATTTAGTTCAAAATTATTAAAGAAGCAGTTTGTGCTCCAGCATGACCTATACAATTAAATTGGAACGGTGTGCATTGTTTCCAGAACTTGTATATTATTTTTGTGGTATTACATATTTCTGCCTTCTTCAGTCCATGAATCTTCAGAAGTTTGTAATAATACTCATACTTGAAATACAAGCAAGAGGTGGAAAATCCCAATGGCTTTGGATTCCAAGTACAACTGGGATTATAATGGTTGAATTTCTCTCTTTTTTTTCTGTTCATTGTTGCAAGCAAACTATACAAGCACTACAATGACAGATGTTTATGCTTATTGGTATTTATAGACCACTGTTCGATACATCATCATAGCAGTTTACATAGTACAAACCAAAATGAAAAGAACTCTATAAATTAAGAAAAAATAATGAATTACAGAGCAAAAATTCTGATAAAAATAAAACCCATAAAACTATAAAAATGTAAACTATAAAAGCAGCAACTGCAAATCCCTCCCTCAACGCTCATACCAATATGATACTAAATCTCTGATGAAAAAAGAGCAATCAAGAATATGCTAATCCGAAAACATCTAAACACAAAAGACCTTATTCTATAATGTAATGTAATGTAATGTAATTTATTTCTTATATACCGCTATATCCTTTAGGTTCTAAGCGGTTTGAAGAAAATATACATTAAGATTATAAATGAGAAGTAAGAAGGTACTTAAAAAATGGCGTCTAAATCGGTAGGCACTTAAGGGCAAATTCTATTAGAAGTGGCCTAAAGTTAGGCGCCGATATAGGCACTGTTCAGCGCGATTCAAGTAAAATTGGGTGCTGTTTAGTGAATCATGCTGAGCGGCACCTATTTTGGAGGCGCCCATGAAAGAGGCCAGCTCTAGGCACAAGTAAAAGTTAGGCGCGCTTAAGCACGCTTAAGAGAAGTGATTCTGTAAGAAAGTGCCTAACGTAGCCACGCCCACGCCTAACATGCATAGTGCCTATTTTTTTTTGAAGGCCGCCTAAATTTTTAGGGGTGCCTTGTTACAGAATCGCGCTTTCTTGATAGGCGCCTATGTTTCAATCAGTGCCGATTAAAAAGCTTAATTGAGCTTATTGTTCCATTTAGATATGCACCTATCTAGTTGGGCGCCTATGAAATAGGTGCTTAACTTTAGGCACTGGTTAAGAACATAAGAACTGCCGCTGCTGGGTCAGACCAGTGGTCCATCGTGCCCAGCAGTCCGCTCATGCGGTGGCCCTCTGGTCAAAAACCAGCGCTCTAACTGAGACTAGCCCTAACTGCGTAAGTTCTGGTTCCACATGAACTTGTATAACTTTGTCTTGAATCCCTGGAGGGTGATTTCCCCTACGACAGACTCCGGAAGAGTGTTCCAGTTTTCTACCACTCTCTGGGTGAAAAAGAACTTCCTTACGTTCGTACGGCATCTGTCCCCTTTCAATTTTAGAGAGTGCCCTCTCGTTCTCCCTACCTTGGAGAGGGTGAACAACCTGTCCTTATCTACTAAGTCTATCCCCTTCAGTACCTTGAATGTTTCGATCATGTCCCCTCTCAATCTCCTCTGTTCGAGGGAGAAGAGGCCCAGTTTCTCTAATCTTTCACCGTAAGGCAACTCCTCCAGTCTCTTAACCATCTTAGTCGCTCTTCTCTGGACACTTTCGAGTAGTACCGTGTCCTTCTTCATGTACGGCGACCAGTGCTGGACACAGTACTCCAGGTGAGGGCACACACTGGCCTGGTACAGCAGCATGATAACAGAATTTGGGCCTTAGTTAAACAGCAACTACTGCATGTCATTCAAAGTTAAGCCCCATTTATAAAATCGTACCGAGTGGCACCTCAATTGAGTTAGGCGCCGCTAGGCATCTGCAGCTTGGGCTCCAATACATTGGGCCAGAGCTTTCTTGGTCTATAATACTGGCATCTAACTCATTCCACACACAAACTCTGCCCCTAACCATGCCCACTTTTTGAGTAGGCACAGATGGGCACCTTGGTGTCGAAGCCTACATCATACCTACCAAGTCAGGCACCTATCCAAAAATTATTTATTTTTTTAATTGTTTTTTAATTCACTTTTAATGGTGCTGTTCAATTAACAGCACTGATTGAACCGATGAAAATATTAAGTTAGGTGCTGATCTGGGCACCTAACTGTAGGTGTCTTTTATAGAATCAGGCCCAAAATGTTCAAGTCCTATATAGGGATTCAACACAATTAGAAATTTTTAAATCAAATAAGGAAAAAAACCTCCCATTAAATCCCCTTTTAATAAGCCACGGGAGAGGTTTCTACTGCAACCCAGAGAGCTAAATGCTCTGACATTGCTCTGATGCTCATAGAAATTCTATGAGCATCTGAGCAGCATTGGAGTTTTTAGCGCTCCAGGTCGCAGTAGAAATCTCTACTGTGGCTTTGAAAATGAGGGGGAAAATAGCTAGCATATGAACAGTGCAGAAATCAAAGCTATGCCGGGCAATCAGATCGCAGAGGGATAATGAGGAACTCCAGAGTGACCTGTGTCAGTTAGAGAAATGGGCGGAAAAATGGCAGATGAAGTTTAATATGGAAAAGTGCAAAGTAATGCATTTAGACAAAAAGAACAAGGAACACAAGTATAGAATGTCAGGTGTAACTCTGAGTAAGCGCGAACAAGAAAAGGACCTGGGTGTACTGATAGATAGGACCCTGAAACCGTCAGCACAATGCGCGGCAGCGGCAAAGAAAGCAAACAGAATGTTAAGCAAGTAGATCGGAGAAAGTTATAATGCTGCTTTATATGGCAATGGTCAGACCACACTTGGAATACTGTGTACAACATTGGTCTCCCAAACTAAAGAAGGATATAAAACTGCTGGAGAGGGTGCATAGACGAGCAACGAAGCTAATAAAAGGTATGGAGAACTTGGAATACGAGGAACGACTTAAGAGACTGGGATTGTTCTCCCTTGAGAAAAGGAGACTGTGAGGGGATATGATTGAGACTTTCAAAATACTGAAAGGAATCAACAAAATAGAGCAGGAAAAAATTATTTTACAATGTCCAATGTGACACGGACAAGAGGACATGGACTGAAGCTAAGGGGGGACAAGTCCAGGACAAATATCAGGAAGTTCTGCTTCATTCAACAAGTGGTGGACACCTGGAATGCTCTCCCAGAGGAGGTTATTGCGGAATCCACCGTTCTAGGATTTAAAAGCAAACTAGATGCACATCTCCTTACGAGAGGCATAGAGGGATATGGGTGACAAAAATTACGCCAGGTGTACACCTGGCTGGGCCTCCGCACGTGCGGATCGCCAGACTTGATGGACCGAAGGTCTGATCCGGAGATGGCAGTTCTTATGTTCAAACATTATCTATATTCAGCAGTCCTCGGTATGGCAGCACTAGGCACAGCAAAGAAACAAAAACTCGTTCAATCAGAATGGCTAATCACAGGGTTCCAGGTTTGAAGTGTCAGTTAGAAATAGGTCCAATGATAGTTTTCTTGTATCAAGGCGTGGAGTATAACACCTGCTAATACTTTAACTAAACAGTTCCCGTTAAAATGAAGAACATTTGAATTTCAACATGTTTGTCTGTCATTCTGTATTTTCTTGGAGTCATAATTTGTCCATCCTTGCTGAAAAACACTTACAGGCAAATTCTTTATACTTCAAATATTAGCGCCTTGATATGAGGAAACTGTGATATACTGATTACTTCACAACATCTGTCAATTAGAAATAGGTCTAATTCAGCAGGAACATCACTTCTGTCACTGCCATCAACATTCTGAAAACAGAAGACAAAATCTTCATATCCACAATCACTACTGGATAAAGCTGACAAATTTGTGCTGATATGAAACAATAAATGTGAAATCCCATACATCAAATAATCACACATTCCGATAACTTAATCTTATCAATATTTTAAATATATGAATATGCTCAGAGACCCAGAGACTTCCTACCCCAGAGCTAAATTCTCATCTGCCAATCAATGCCAATCTGTAGCTTAGAGGAAGGGCTATGGCTCACTGGTTGAGCTGCTGTCACTGCACTCAGAGGTTGTGAGATCAAATCCCGGTGCTTCTCCTTTTGACCCTGGGCATATCACTTAATCCTCCAGTGCCCACTGCTTTGAATGACAGCTTTGAAATGCCAAAGTAACTAAAAGGCAGTATACAAGTCCCCATTCCCTTTTCCTCTCTCTCACTCCATCTGCTGTTTTGTCTCCCTTCTTACCTCCCCTTTCTGGTCCGAGTCACTTTCTCTCTCTCCCCCTCCCCAACTTATGAGTCCAGCATCTATCCATCTCCCCTGTCCTTTACCCTGCAGGACCAGTATCCATGTCCCTTCCTCCTGCTCCCACATTTATGGGTCCAGCATCCATCCATCTCCCCTATCTTTTACCCTGCAGGACCAGTATTCATGTCCCTTCCTCCCCAACTTTTGGCCCACTTCCTCCCTTCCTGCCTGCTCTTCCTCAGCGTGGGTCTGGCCCCCTCTTACTTACCTGCGGTTCTCCCAAAACATCGACAGTAGCCACAGATCTTCCTCCCTCCCTCCAGCCCTGGAAGCATCAAGGCTGCTCCAAATCTCCCACCCTCCCACCAGCCCCTTAAACATCAAGGCATGCCCAAATCTCCCTCCTGCCCACCAGCCTCCGAAGCATCAAAGCAACCACAGATCTCCCTCCCTCCAGCTCCCGAAGCCGCAGCCAGTTCTGACAACCCCCCTCCCTCCCGCCTGCCCAAAAGCAGCAGAGTAGTTCTGACAACCTCCCCTCCCTCCCTCCCTCCCTTATCCAAAGAAGGATGCAGCCAGTGAGCAGAGGAAGCGCCGTAAACACACTGCTTTCGGACAGCCCTGGCAGGGCCTTTCCTGCTCAGCTATCTGTGTGCTATCTTTTAATGATCTAGGCTGTAACAGTTATTTGTAAAACTATAGCAGAATGTTTAGGCTCTGCTCAGGTACCTATGAACAGTCTTTTAATGCCTGAAGGTGTACCAGAGTCCAACTGCTTCCAGTGGGGTACTACTAGCAGGTTGACTAGGGCCCTGGGTGTTATTCATATAGACAGCATATTTAATTGTGCTTGAAAGTTCTTTTTAATTAGGCTGAAAGTGTTTCACAGTGCAGAGTTTGTGTGACAGAACCTGGGATATTACCAGTTATAATATATGAAAATGAAATCATAATACAAGTGGATTCCTTTCTAAAATATAATTCGGTAACGTTTTGATGACTCTAATAAGCCTCGGAGGAGGTGGAGTGAAAAAAAAATCATTTGGCTGTGCCAGAAGACAGAGTCCCTGGAGGCCCCACCTAAACACAGCAAACCCTTAAGCTGCCATTAAAATGATTTTTAATTCTTTTGAGCAGCACCTTAATTATGTTACATTTAGTTATGGGATCATTCTAGCTACCTAATGTTTTCTCATAAATCTGCAAAACTGATTTACAAAAGGTTAAGCTCTGTAGCCTTCTGCTGTATAGTTCAATTATTCATTTTTATAGACCCTGGTTCCCCTTCATTAACTTTTTATAATTTGCACTATCATAATATGATGCATATAATAATATAAGTTGTTTCTTTTATTAAGGCATATGTATAAGCAGTTTTCATTGAGGGCTATACATTAAGGCGTGGATTCTCGTAATGGCGTCCTGAAGTTAGGCAGCGGTAGGCATCCTGCTGCCATCTAACTAACCAATCGGGATGCACATTAAAAAAAAAAAATCAATGCAGCAAACGGCACCTACATTGAAGGCGCTATTCACTTGCCTACGGAAGCACCTAGGCATTCCTAAGGATGCCTGAGGCTGGCGTGGACATGGTTTATGCCGGAAGAGGCCTTAGGTGTCCGTAGGCAACCCTAGGCGCTTCCATAAGCGCAACAGAGGCACCTTAAATGTAGGTCTGTAAAATGCAGGCCTACATTTATGGCACCTGTTTTTAAAACAGCTGCAATTCTATTAACAGTGTCAATGCGTGATTGACACATGATCGGTGGTTGTTTTTAGGCGGCTGCTGAAACCGGTGCTGTTTATAGATTCCGGGCCTTAGACTAGTGATTTTACACTTTTTTTCATTATGTCGGAAAAATACAGAACAAAAAAGTGGAAAATCGCTGGACTAAGTGTACAATGTTCCCCCGCGAATTCGCGGACTCAGTTATTCGTGGTATTTTCTAACTGCCTCTTCCGGTCAAAAAATACAGGGAATGAGTCCGCGAATCAGCCTTCTGCACAGTTGATTCCTCCTCTCCTCCCCTGGTCAGCCAATCAGTCTTCTGCACAGCCGATAACTCCTGCACCTCCCCCCCCCCCCATGTTAGCCAATCAGCCTTCAGCACAGCCAATTTCTCCTCCTCTTCCCACCGGAGCATATCGGGTAAGATTTACCGCACCCGCCGGTGCCCCAGCTTCCCTCTCCTGCCTTTATACAGACTAAAAACCGAATTTGTGTTTTTTTGAAATTTGTGGATGTTCCTGGAACGGAACCCTCGTGAATTTCGGGGGAGTACTGTATAGCCCTTGATTGGAGACTGTCCCAACTTTGTTGGTTTGGCTAAGAACTTTCAGCGGCACCTCATATTCATCTCAGCCTACCGCTTTTCCAAGCTCCATAAAGTGGCCTCCAGAGGGGAGGAGGGGACAAGAAGTAGGGTGACCCTGGATTGCACTGAATTTCTCTCTTCCTTCACTATCCCCTCCATACTCTCCCTCTAACCCTCCCTCCCCTATTCTTTAAGACTCACATAAGTCCCTGCTTTCTCCTTTCTGTGTCTAGGGAATGTAGGCTGACTACTTAACTTCGTGATACACCAGAAAATTTGCTACTGCTATATAATTCATGAATAAATGAAACATATATTAATTATTAACCCCTCCCCCCCTTCTGCAAAATCCTGCTAGCAGTTTTTATCGCTGGTCACAGCAGTAACAGCTCCAACGCTCATAGAATTCCTATGAGTGTTGGAGCTGTTACTGCCACGGCCAGCACAGTTTTGTAAAACGAGGGGGGGGGGGGAGTTTCTATGCACTAAAATGCATTAACTTTCTCATAGTAATGAAATTGTAAAAAAAATGTAAAGGTATCAAAATGGAAAGTGGTACCAATCCTGCAATAGAGGGTCACCATGCTACCCTCTTTGGCAACAATACCGACACATTTTGATTCTGAATGCTTACCTGTCTTCATGGCGCAACAACAAACCTGCACAGACCCACCATTCCGGCTCCTTCTACAACAAAAATAAAGATACCCAGAGCTTCTTGCAGTCTACTTGACTAAGCTTTCCCTTTTTCATTTTGGCTTTCGGCAGATCTTTTGAGAGATTCGATTAAAATAGAAGAATTCCCTGATGCGGTGGCATTACAAGCCGCGAAACGCTGCCGCCATCAGATTGATTTAAACGCTTAAGAAAAAAACAAAACTCATGGCGAAGGGATCACAGCAAGTCTTTTGATAGATATAAATGTTCGAAAGATGTAAAGGAGATGTGGTGCTAATTTTTGAAAAGTTTAAAAATTAGGGGGCCGGAGGGTAGGTTTTTATGCCAATGAATGAAAGAAAAAGGAACTGAGAGAAATCCTGTACATGACTCCGAATGGAACGGTGAGGCTTTTCCTACCCCCGGACCTTGTTTAAATTTCAATTTGAAAGCATGGTGGAATTTGAATGGCTATATTAATGTGTGAAAGTGTCTAGAGTAGTTTATTATTTTGTTAAGTGTTTGCTACTTTTTGAATAGAATCTACTTGACTCACACACACCTCTTCTGCTGTCTTGACCATTATTATCATAATCACACCAACTCTGTCTTTTTTAGCCCTGGCGATGCCAGTTTTTGAACAGTATTGAAGTTAAGTTCCTTCAGTCCCCCAACCTTGAAAAAGTATTCAAAACACGTCAGTGAAAAAGAGGAGGGACGAGTCAATGCTGGAGCACTATGATTAAGCTAAGTTCATTTTTTTGCACTTTGCACTAAGCACTTTAAAGTAATAGTTTTATAAAGGCTAAAAAAAGAAAAAGAGTAAACAAAAAAGTAAATGAATTAAAACGTCAAACACTGTGATGTTGGATAATAATGAGGATTGCAGCCGTTAGGTGTTACATTACACTTATATTACATTATGTTACATTACACTGCCAAGTCTCTTCCCTGAAGAAGCCCTTTCTGGAAACGTCAATCGCTCCTCCTAAACTTACTTGCTCCACTTCATCACTGACGCTGAAACCGTGGATTGAAGACAAAGTTTTATTTTATTTTTCTTTCCAGCTTATGATTTATCTTTAATCTTATCTATTGTTTTGCCTTTTGTCTTTGTTTTGTTCTATTTCTTTCATTTAAATTTCTCCAGAATTCTACTGTTCAACGGCTCCCCCTTCTGCTTCTATTCCTTTCTCTCCTCTCTTCTACCTTCCAAAGTATTTAGATCAATGCTGTCTTGTTAAAATGTTTATTTTATTTTTATTTTTCCTCTAACTCTACTTTTCACTTCTCTATTACCCTCCAGGTACTTTAGTTAGATTGTGAGCCTTAGGGACAGTAAGGGAATTTTTCAAGTACCTTTCTTATTTCTAATCTTAATGTATATTTTCTGTAAACCGCTTAGAACCTAATGGATGTAGCGGTATATAAGAAATAAATTACATTACATTACATTACATTACATTATATTACACTCACGGCAATCTGAAGATCCTTAAAACAGAACAGTGATTTTTTTGTACCAGCGCAAACCAACCAGGTGCTATGTAATAATTGGTGGTTATCATGTACAGAATAAACAGTTTTAAGCAGATGTCAATTTGACAGTGATGGGAAAAACAGGAGCAGGTAAGCACTTCTCCTCCTGTCAGAGGGGATAGTTCAAGGAGACATAGTTTGAAGAGGTTTGAGAGATGGGCAACTTTATTATAGCTTAGATTCTAAACTTTGGGGAGAAGGGCAGGACAGATTTGGGAATAGAAGCAAAAGTTACAGTATATGTACACATTTGCAAAATCCTGAAAAAGCATTACTGAATACTGCAGGATAGCAGTTAAGATAATTATTATATTATATTATATATATTACATTATATTGGGTGCTTATATACCGCACTAGGTTTATGAGTTCAGCACAGTTCACAAGATCAAAAGACATCAGTAAAATCTGGGTTGATTACAAATTGTTCAGATGCTGCCTAAAAGTTAATAAACTGAAACCGAAATGTCTTTAGTATTCTTTGAAACATCAATTAGTTGCTAATCTTATCTGTTCAGGGAGAGAATTCCATCATCTAACGGACTGATATGAAAACAAGATAGATAGCTAGATAGATAGCTAGATTTTTAACCAATGGATAATGAAGAATAAAATAGTGTCTTCAGCGTTGGGATCAAAATTTCGAGATGACAGATTAACAAGATTAGTCATATAGCCTGGGGTCTGGCCCTAAAGAAAAAGAAAATTCATACAGCACAATTTGAAAACTGGGATTAGTTATTAGAATCAGGCTGTTTGGGGGTTAAACAGCATTCTAATGATGCCAAAAGCGGCCCATTGCAAAACTGGAGGAGGGTGTCAGGTGGGTTGCTTGACGGCTTCGGGGGTTCCAGCAGGAGTGAGTGGGCATCTCTCCTGCTGGACAACTTTGTGGGGGTGGGGGAACGGGATGGACAGGTTTCCTGCCATGGCAACTAAACTGATCATGGTAGGGAGATTCCCTTGCTGTGAACGGCTTAGCAACCACGTCTATTTGAAATGTAGACCAGCATTTTTCAGGCACCTATCTCGGCCTAGGGCCACCTAAGCTCACCTAAAGCCACTTCCAGGCAAAACCATGCCCACACCTAACCTTGGGCGAGCTTAGGCGGCCCTACGCATCTCCATAGGTTCACAAAAACGCCTACAATGTAGGCTGCCTGTCTCGGGGTGGTTTTATTTTTAAACATGTGACCTGATTGGCTAGTTAGACAGCGGTAGGACACTTACCTTGGGATGCTGTTTATAGAATTTGCCCCAATTGTAAAAAAAAAAAAGCCCAGGACCTTTTGTTAAAGGTTTATGTCTGACGAGCGTCCAAGTCCTAAGCCTGCCCAAAACACGCCCCCTTAAGATTTGGATGCACTGAAGACAAAACAACCAGAAAGACATCTAGAAAGTCTGTTTTGAGAATACCCACGTGGACGTTTTTACTACTAAGACATCCAAGTGCTGGTTTATGCTGTCTTTTGGACGTCTATCTTTTTTGAAAATGAGCCCCATAGTATAGCAAATATAGTGTGGAAGATATAACATATAGTAATGTGTAAGAGAAATGACAAATGTGTAAGATGTATGTGTAATGTGTAAAAGTATGACAAAATGTGGCAAAACATTGTATGACAAAACAAGGCATGATTAGACATAGTACACAGTACGGTGGGACCTTGCATAGCAGTGGAAGCTATACATTATTTATTTATTTATTTCTAAACTGCCTATAACAGTGGTCTCAAACCCGTGGCCACATGTGGCCCGCCAGGTACTATTTTGAGGCCGTCGGTATGTTTATTATCACAAAGTAAAATAAAACAGTTTCTTGATCTTATGTCTCTTTAGCTATAAATTACAATACTATTATTAAGACTTAGCCAAAAGGAAAGATTTATAAACTCTAAAGAGTTTTACCTCATGCAAAATTGTCATTTCTTTAATAAGATTTCCAAAAAGCCTTTGACAAGGTGCCCCATGAACGCCTACTCCGGAAACTGAAGAACCATGGGGTGGAAGGAGATGTACATAGATGGATCAGAAGCTGGTTGGCAGGTAGGAAACAGAGGGTGGGAGTGAAGGGCCACTACTCGGACTGGAGGAGGGTCACGAGTGGGGTCCCGCAGGGCTCAGTACTAGGGCCGCTGCTATTTAATGTATTCATAAATGATCTGGAAACAGGGACGAAGTATGAGATATTAAAATTTGCGGATGACACCAAACTATTTAGTAGAGCTCGGACTAAAGAAGACTGTGAAGAACTGCAAAGGGACTTGAACCAACTAGGGGAATGGGCAACGAGATGGCAGATGAAGTTCAATGTTGAGAAATGTAAAGTATTACATGTGGGAAACAGAAACCCGAGGTACAACTATACGATGGGAAGGATGTTTTTAAATGAGAGTACCCAAGAAAGGGACCTGGGGGTGATGGTGGACTTGACAATGAAGCCGACGGCACAGTGCGCAGCGGCTGCTAAGAAGGCAAATAGAATGCTAGGCATCATCAAAAAGGGTATTACAACCAGAACGAAAGAAGTTATCTTGCCATTGTATCGAGCGATGGTGCGTCCGCATCTGGAGTACTGCGTCCAATATTGGTCGCCGTACCTTAAGAAGGATATGGCGATACTCGAGAGGGTTCAGAGGAGAGCGACGCGTCTGATAAAAGGGATGGAAAACCTTTCATACGCTGAGAGATTGGAAAAACTGGGACTCTTTTCCCTGGAGAAGAGAAGACTTAGAGGGGATATGATAGAGACTTACAAGATCATGAAGGGCATAGAGAGAGTAGAGAGGGACAGATTCTTCAAACTTTCAAATAATAAAAGAATAAGAGGACATTCGGAAAAGTTGAAAGGGGACAGATTCAAAACGAATGCTAGGAAGTTCTTTACCCAGCATGTGGTGGACACCTGGAATGCGCTTCCAGAGGGCGTAATAGGGCAGAGTACGGTACTGGGATTCAAGAGGGAATTGGACAATTTCCTGCTGGAAAAGGGGATAGAGGGGTATAGATAGAGGATTACTGCACAGGTCCTAGACCTGTTGGGCCACCGCGTGAGCGGACTGCTGGGCACGATGGACCTCAGGTCTGACCCAGTAGAGGCATTTCTTATGTTCTTAACTATTTTTTTCTGAGGCCCTCCAAGTACCTACAAATCCAAAACGTGGCCCTGCAAAGGGTTTGAATTTGAGACCACTGGCCTATAACTAAGCAGTTAACAATTAAAACATTCACAATAGTTCAAAGACAGTACAGTTACAAAATACTTTCAGTTACAGTGCAATCACATAATAATTTAGTCCACTAAAAATAGCGTCAAAAGCTGGAGGAAATTATATGCACTGAAGGGGACTTGGTACGGTAGAGCATTATACGATGGGCAATATAAAGTGCAAAAGGACGAAGCACACCAGCATTTGAGCCTCAAGACAGCCGAGGGTCGGTGCCCTTTTTCATCAGGTCTGAGGTTTGTGAACTTTCACAGAGGGTCTAGGGGTGAGTTTGTATATGTCCTGTCTGTCTAGAGCAGGGGTGTCAAAGTCCCTCTTCGAGGGCCGCAATCCAGTCGGGTTTTCAGGATTTCCCCAATGAATATGCATGCGATCTATTAGCATACAATGAAAGCAGTGCATGCAAATAGATCTCATGCATATTCATTGGGGAAATCCTGAAAACCCAACTGGATTGCGGCCCTCGAGGAGGGACTTTGACACCCCTGGTCTAGAGAATGACACGGGGACAAATTTGTTCCCATCCCCGTGGGATCTATATCCATCATTGTCCCGTCCCCACAAGTTCAGTCCCTGTCCCTGCAAGCTCCGTCCTCATCTGCACAAGCCTCAAATGTTTTATGATTTTAAAGTGTTTGAGGCTTCTGCAGATGAGGACAGAGCTTTCAGGGACAGGGCCTGAACTTGTGGGCACGGGATGGCGATGGATACAGATCCCACGGGGATGGGAACAAATTTGTCCTCATGTCATTCTCTAGTCCAAACTAGACTGCAAGCTCTTCGGAGCAGGGATCGTTTATTCCATGTCAAATGTACAGTGCTGCGTACACCTTTCAGCACTATATAAAAATGTTAAATAATAATAGTAGTTATGTGCCTAGATGCTAATAGTTAGGCATGACATTACATTACATTACATTAATGGCTTATATTCCGCCTGTACCTTGCAGTTCTAAGCGGATTACATCAAAAAGATAACTGGACATTTCCAGGAAGAGAAATACAATTAAAGACGTTGGACCTAGTACATCAAAAAGATAGCTGGACTTTTCCAGGAAGAGGAATACAATTAAAGGCGTAAGGTCTAAAACAATTTTGAAGTGAGGATGCTAAGAGGGGGCGAGAGGGGAAAAGGAAGTGGTTAGGACATTTGGGTGAATTTCTTGAATAGTAGGGTCTTGATTTCTTTGCGGAAAGCCTTGAGGTCAGTTGAAGCTGTCAGTAGGTTGGTGAAGGTGGGGTCCAATTTAGCTGCATGCAAACTTAAGCTAGTATTTTATAGCAGGGGCTCTATGCAAAACTGCCATTATAGAATTGAAGCTTAGCTTAAGTTTGCGGCAGTGGAGAAGAAAGCAATTAGAATGCTAGGCATGATAAAGAAGGGAATTACGAGTAGATCAGAGAAAGTTATAATACCGCTCTACAGAGCCATGGTCAGACTGCACCTGGAATACTGCATCCAGCATTGGTCTCCATACCTAAAGAAGGATATAAAACTGCTAGAGAGGGTGCAGAGACAAGCAACGAAGTTAGTGAAAGGTATGGAGAACCTGGACTACGAGGAATGACTTAGGAGACTGGGGTTGTTCTCCCTTGAGAAGAGGAGACTGCGAGGGGATCTGATCGAGACTTTCAAAATACTGGAAGGATTTGACAAAATGGAGCAGGGAAAGCAGTTATTTACAATGTCCAGTGTGACACGGACAAGAGGACATAGACTGAAGCTGAGTGGGGACAGGTCCAGGGCGAATATCAGGAAGTTCTGTTTCACGCAGCGAGTGGTGGACACCTGGAATGCTCTCCCAGAGGAAGTAATTGCAGAATCCACCGTTCTAGGATTTAAGGGAAAACTAGATGCACATCTCCTTAAGAGTGGCATAGAGTGATACGGGTAAGGGTAAATTAGATGCACATCTCCCTTGAGAAGCATACAGTGATATGGGGACTAAAGCTATGCCAGGGTACATCTGGCGAGGCCTCTGCGTGTGCGGATCACCGGACTTGATGGACCCAGGGTCTGATCCAGAGATGGCAATTCTTATGTTCTTATGCCTTGGCACCTAACTTTAAGCACTCTTGAATCTACCCCATAGTGTATCTGGACTAGAGAATGACACGGTGACAAAATTCATCACCGTTCCCGTCCCTGCGGATAACTGCGGGAAACCATCTTCATGTCATTCTTTAATGAGAGAGGAATCAGAGTATGAATGGCCACAACCACTGACCCTCAAGCTTTGCTTTGAAGAATGCTGGTATAGAAGGAGTGAGGTTGAAATAGACACTAGAAAATGACATGGGATGGGAGAGGCAAACTGTTTTGGTGTTATCATCTTGGTGGACTTTGTATGTGCCCTGGACTGCAGCGCTTCTTTGTTATTCTGAAGCTGGAGAGTCGGGAGTCGTTTCCTACCAGGCACCCGCGGAGACAGACGCACTGACGTCACGCGGGTCCTTCCTCCGGGGTTAAAAGGATGCCGCGACTGCAGGAGACCGGAGAGGCAAACTGTTTTGGTGTTATCATCTTGGTGTTCTTTGTATGTGCCCTGGACTGCAGCGCTTCTTTGTTATTCTGAAGCTGGAGAGTCGGGAGTCATTTCCTACTGGGCACCCGCGGAGACAGACGCACTGACGTCACGCGGGTCCTTCCTCCGGTGTTAAAAGGACGCCGCGACTGCAGGAGACCGGAGAGGCAAACTGTTTTGGTGTTATCATCTTGGTGGACTTTGTATGTGCCCTGGACTGCAGTGCTTCTTTGTTATTCTGAAGCTGGAGAGTCGGGAGTCGTTTCCTACCGGGCACCCGCGGAGACAGACGCACTGACGTCACGTGGGTCCTTCCTCCAGGGTTAAAAGGACGCCGCGACTGCAGGAGACCGGAGAGGCAAACTGTTTTGGTGTTATCATCTTGGTGGACTTTGTATGTGCCCTGGACTGCAGCGCTTCTTTGTTATTCTGAAGCTGGAGAGTCGGGAGTCGTTTCCTACCGGGCACCCGCGGAGACAGACGCACTGATGTCACGTGGGTCCTTCCTCCGGGGTTAAAAGGACGCCGCGACTGCAGGAGACCGGAGAGGCAAACTGTTTTGGTGTTATCATCTTGGTGGACTTTGTATGTGCCCTGGACTGCAGCGCTTCTTTGTTATTCTGAAGCTGGAGAGTCGGGAGTCGTTTCCTACCGGGCACCCGCGGAGACAGACGCACTGACGTCACGCGGGTCCTTCCTCCGGGGTTAAAAGGACGCCGCGACTGCAGGAGACCGGAGAGGCAAACTGTTTTGGTGTTATCATCTTGGTGGACTTTGTATGTGCCCTGGACTGCAGCGCTTCTTTGTTATTCTGAAGCTGGAGAGTCGGGAGTCGTTTCCTACCGGGCACCCGCGGAGACAGACGCACTGACGTCACGCGGGTCCTTACTCCGGGGTTAAAAGGACGCCGCGACTGCAGGAGACCGGAGAGGCAAACTGTTTTGGTGTTATCATCTTGGTGGACTTTGTATGTGCCCTGGACTGCAGCGCTTCTTTGTTATTCTGAAGCTGGAGAGTCGGGAGTCGTTTCCTACCGGGCACCCGTGGAGACAGACGCACTGACGTCACGCGGGTCCTTCCTCCGGGGTTAAAAAGACGCTGCGACTGCGGTGCGTGGCCGCAGGGCGTGGCCAAAGGGGCGTGCCCTAAGGGGCACGTTTGCCCCTTGGGAGCCCCTTGGAGACACTGGGAGGAACGGGAGGAACTGTATGTATTAAACTTTTACTATTATGGGGAAAAGGAAAGGTAAAGCAAAGGTGTCCACACCGATATTATTAGGTCCCATAGATCGGCACTTTATTCCATCCAGTGCCTTAGGTCACAGCCAAGGAGCGGATTCGCTATCAGGGGCATCTCTTAGCCCCCCAGGTAGAACTCCTCCCCCTCCACCGAATAAGCCTGATGTCTTGGAGCCCAAGATTGGCTCCAGTAGTCAGTCGGAAGAACTCCCTGGGCATTGGTTTATGGGGTGATGCCCAAAGCCTTATCTTTTCAAGATGAGGCTTTGTTTGCCAGAGAGCCTCCGACTGAACCTCAGTAAGCTACTTTAAAAGATCTTTGGCAAATTAACACTCATATGGAGGGGTTATTAAAATCTGTGGCAACACAAAATGTAAAATTTTCGCAAGAGGTGATTGAAAAGTTTGCAAATGTTGATTCAAATTTAAAAATTATGGAAAAATCGATTAGAACAACTGAGTCTCATGTGGTTACATTACAAGCAGTTTCTTCAACAGCAGTTAAGGATTTTCATATCACTCATATGAAATTTGAGAAAATGGAGAACTAACATAGAGCAAAAAATCTATGTCTAGTTAATTTCCCCAAAACTCATTTATTATCTCCAGAAATATTGGTTAAGAAATACTTTAAGGATGACGGACGTAGAAAATTTGCCTTTGACAAATTTGTATTATATTCCACAGAGAAAAAAAGTTCCCACAGAACCGGGTATAGATCAGTTGGAACAAATTGATTTTGATTTAACTGGTTTTTTAGAAGACTCACAGGATATAATTCAAACTAGATCTACACTCCTTATAACTTGTACAAGAGAGATAGATAAATCCTTGATAATGAAAGCTTATTTTCAAAATAAGCAGACTAAATTCTGTGGAGATAATGTACTGATTTTTCCAGATGTGGCCCAAGCAACGCAATTGAGAAGAAAATCCTTTTTTTGCTTTGAAACCTAGGGTGTTGGCTTTAGGAGCCACATTTTATTTAAAATTTCCCTGTAAATGCTTGATTAAATTTAAGGAGAATGATTATGTTTATTGGGACTCAACTCAGTTAGAACAATTTTTGCAACATCAAGAATCTATTAGTATTTCTTCTGCTACCACATAATTAATTATTTGGAGTTTGAATTTCTAAACACTAATATGTTTGGTCTATATGATCATGTTTATTTGACTTTTGTTATGATATATAGTATTTGCTCTCCCACAGTTATGAGGACTAGAGGAATTTTGTGATAGCCTTTTGGTTGTAATAATGTCTTAATTTTATTTATGTATTATCCTTACTTTATTATTATGTATATGTAATAATGTTATAAACTTGAATAAAAAAAAAAAAGAAAATGACATGGGATTATTTCCCGCGGTTATCCGCGGGGACGGGAACGGTGACAAATTTTGTCACCGTGTCATTCTCTAATCTGAACTTTCGGAAACCTGAGAGACTCCGGGATAGGGGGCAATGTCCCACTCTAGACTGGAACTGGATAAAATGAGAAAATAGGGAGGAAGGTAAATAGTGAAGTACCACCGGGATCTGAACCAAGGCCGGTGCTTTTTAACACATTTATAATTGATCTGAAAATGGGGACGAGAGAAGTGATCAAATCTGCAGATGACCCCCAAATTATTCAAACTTATTAAACTGCATACAGAGTGTGAGAAATTGCAAAAGGACCTTGAGAGGCTGGAAGACAGGCATCCAAATGGCAGATGAAATTTAATATGGGTAAGTGCAAAGTGATGCATTTTGGGAAACAATCCAAATTACTGTTACACAAGGCTAGGTTCTGCATTAAGAGTCATCGCCAAGGAAAAGGATTTAGGATGACATTGTGGACAATATGCTGCAATCTGCTCATTTTGTCGTAGCAGCCAGAAAGGCAAACAGAATGTTACCAATTATTAGGACAGGAATACAGATTAAAACAAAGAATATCATAAGGTCGCTGTATTACTTCTACCAGATTCCAGATTTCCCCGGACATGTTCTCCTTTTGAGAACATGTCAAGGGGTCTGGATGGCTTTTCAAAACCCGGCACTTTGTCCGGGGTTTGAAAAGCTTTCCTCCACATCGCTTCAGGCTGGAGGGCATCCACGCATGCACAGACGCCACGCGCGGACATCCTGCCCGATGAGAGCAGGCAATGGGTGGTGGGGCTGGGCCGTGATGGGGCGGGAATGGGTAGAACTATTCGAGTCTGGGGGCGGGCCTAGGGGGGTTTGGATTTCCCAAACGGAAAATCTGGTAACCCTACTTGAGTCTTCTGTACAATTCTAGTCCCCGCATCTCAAAAAAGATATAATGGAATCAGAAAAGCAACAGAGAAGGGCAACCAAAATGATTAAGGGGCGGCTGGAACAACTCTCATATGACGAAAGGCTGCAGAAGTTAAGGTGGTCATTTCAGAGGTGCTATTCATATTTGAGAAATGCAGAAACTAGCATTTAAAAGTTTATCTTGCATAAACACCTAAGTTCCCATTTCACAAAGCTGGACTAGACATGTCAAAAACCTAAGTGCATGCAAATAGCAAGGGAGCATGGCCTCGGGGTGTTTTGGATGAGACTAGGGCATACATAGAACATACACGTTTATTCTCCAGAAAGGAAATAAATGTTGATCAGTGCCAGGATTTAAACCTACGTACCAAGCATGTTGAGGTTTAGGCAAACTGAGCAACAGAGCACTGAGGAATTAGGGATGGTTGCCTCCTTAATCCTCTAGTGGTTTTGTCTCCACAAAAAGCCATACTGGCAAGGGACGCTGGTCTCTGTGACAGCATCAGGAAAATGCATGTCTATTTATTTTTAAAATTTCTTTCCCACATAACACCTAGGCAGGTCATAACTATACATACACAGTTCATTTACAAAGAAGATGACGGCTAAACACATTAATGCATATTACCCTTGTTTCTTTTTATATTGAGCTCGGCAACAAAACTCCTTAACAAATAAATGGGTTTTGAGCAGCCATCTAAATTGCTCTGTTCTTAGACAAAACCGCCGAAGACAAAGGCGCGCGCCGACAACTGAGTGCAAGATGGAAGCGCGTGCTGAAGAAAAAGAGTGTTTTTAGGGGCTCCAACGGGGGTTTTTGTTGGGGAACCCCCCCCCCACTTTACTTAATACAGATCGCGACGGCGTTGTGGGGGGCTTGGGGGGTTGTAACCACCTTCATTATACTGGAAACTTAACTGTTTCCCTGTTTTTTAGGGAAAAAGTGAAGTTTTCAGTAAAATGTGGGGGGTTACAACCCCCCACAACACCCCAACGTGGCACGATCTGTATAAAGTAAAGTAGGGGGTTCCCCCCCACACACACCCCGTCGGAGCCCTTTAAAACAGTCATTTTCTTTGGAGCGTGCCTCCGCATTACGCTCAGTTGTCTGTACGCGCCTTTGTCCCGGCGCGCTTTTGACCTGACACCAAGTTGCTCAACATTTTTACATAAGCGTAATTGACCGGGCAATGAATTCCACAATCTGGCCCCTCCTACTGAAAATGAGGCCTGTTTTGTTGACATGTAATGTATTGAATCTACCAACAATTGCATTGCTGTTTCTGATCTTAATGATCTTTTTGGCATATACAATGCTACTGCTTTTTGTAAATACCATTTTGTCTGTCCATACAAAGTCTGATTAATGATCATCAGAACATTATATTGAACTGTACATCTTACTGGTAGCCAATGTAGTTGCTTCAAAATGTGCATTATATTTCTAAACTGGCAAAGATAAACCTGTACTGTATGTATCATGCATGTTGCTATTCTACATCACAATCATGTACAGAGCAATGCTTACATGTTTATGCGTTGCTTTTCTATGTTGAAATTTTAGAAATTTTATCCCTCCCCCCCACACACTTTTACAAAACTGTGCAAGAGAACATAAGAACTTAAGAATAGCCTTACTGGGTCAGACCAATGGTCCATCATGTCCAGTAGCCCGTTCTCACGGTGGCCAATTCAGGTCACTAGTACCTGGCCAAAACCCAAGGAGTAGCAATATTCCATGCTAACGATCCAGGACAAGCAGTGGCTTCCCCCATATCGTTCTCAATAACAGACTATAGACTTTTCCTCCAGGAACTTGTCCAAACCTTTCTTAAAATCAGCTACACTAGTCGCTCTTACCACAACCTCGGGCAACGCATTCCAGAGCTTAACTATTCTCTGAGTGAAAAAAAATTTCCTCCTATTGGTTTTAAAAGTATTTCCCTGTATCTCCATCGAGTGAAATACTTTTAAAACCAAGAGGTTTTTATCGCTGGCCAGTGTGCTGAATGCTCTGCGCTGCTCCAACAATCTTAAAGCTTATATGAGCATCGAAGCAGCGCAGAGCAATCAGCGAGCTGGCCGGTGCTAAACACCTCTCGCATGGTTTGGCAAAAGAGGGGATTAATTTTCTAAAATGAATCCAGCTGATATTCAGTTTGTGATGGTCAACGTTTTTTAAAATGCCGACTCACCAGCTAGATTGACCCCAGATATTCAGTGCTGGGCCATGTGCAGGCCCCAGCACTGAATATTCAGGGTTAATTTTCTGATATTGGGTCAGCTGGGGCCTGCATAAGCTAGTTATGTGGGTGCTGGCTGAATATCGGATGGGACTAGCATTTTTTAAATTTTAAGATTAACCTCCCAATCCTACTCTTGGCCCCCCAACAAAACTCTCTCCTTCTCTATCCCTTCCCCCAGCCTGCTGCTATGAAAAATATTGCCTCTTCCATCTATGTAGGCCCCACCGGGCCTACTTGATGTCCCTGAGGTCTATGGTGGTCATTAGGGGCAGGAACGAAAGCCATTTGCTGTCATCCTTTGCAGCTTCCCTAAAATAAATGGGGTGCAGAGTAGACGTTCCTATGATAACAACAACAATTCTACTGCACACTGACTGATTAGTGAATGGATAGCGTGGGAGACCCAACATTGTCTAACTCTTAGACGCTGTTCAGTGTGGTTGTCACTATGTTAGGCACTATGCATAAAAACACATCTAAGCATTCTTAAGTGCCGGTAAGCGTTGAATCCTTAAGTGCTGTCATTTAGGCCATGGCTTTCTTGACCTAAATGAGTGCACCTAAGTTGATCCATGTTCAAACTCTGCCCTAAACACGCCCCTAATCATGCTTATTTGCCGGTAGGTACCTTGGTATAGATGCCTACCGGCAAATTAATTTTTTAAAAATTGTCTTTCAATTGTTTTTTAATGACCCTTTCAATTATCAGTGCTGAGTAAGCCAAGGCACCTAAATCAGCTGGGTGGGCCGATCTAGGTACCTAACGTCCGGCACCTTTTTAAGAATCTGGGCCTTATTGTCTACAAAACAGGTGGCAAGAAGTTTTCCGGTGGTAAAACGATCGCATGCTAATGCTAGAGCACAGCCATTAATGAAAATATAGAAAAATCAAGGTTTTTATGGCCATGGTAAAAAATAGCCTTAGCCCACAGAAATGACCCACTTAAAAGGACCCCTTAGTTCCAAAACCTGTTAAATATATTTTTTTAAATGTCTTTATATTAGAAACACAACACCTTCATAAATAGCCATGAGATGAATGAAATTTTCGCTATAAGACATTTAATGGTAAGGTATAATGATATTCATTGAAAAAATATTCTTATGATGACTAGAATTCTTGAAAATAAAAACACTAATTTATCCAGAGAACTGTTTTTTGCACTTTACATATTTTGGTACTAAACTCTTCAGGTAAGCTGTTAAATTCATTGCCAGAAGAAGTGGTATAAACAGTTAGGGGGAAATTCTATAAGAGGCGCCTAAATTAATTAGTAAATTGGCTTCAGTTATGAGCGTTAAGATCATAATTGAACAATATAAAAATTAATCCGGAGATAAGCGCCTATCCTCTTAGGGGTGAGCCCACAAAAGATAGGCGAATATCATATGGCGCCTAGCAGTGCCTAACACCAAAGTAGGTGTGTTTAGGGGTGGAGAGTGACTTAGGTGCTGCTAGGTGTGATTCTCTAAAGGACTTAGGTGCATATAATGTAGGCCTTTATAACCCTGCCCTATATTAATGTAATGTAATGTAATGTAATTTATTTCTTATATACCGCTAAACTCCGTACAGGCGCCTAAGTGTTAAGTTTGGCACCGCTAAGCATGATTCTGTAATAGGCGCCTAAATGTGACTGCCATGCAATAGGCACCTATCTTTCTACGCACTAGTGCTGCCCGATTCAGAGAAAAATATTTCGATTTGATTCGATTCACTCTGTTGAATCGATTTTTTGATTTGATTCAATTCACTGTAAAAGTCAATAGGTTCTCAGAGTGGGAACAACCTGATGTCTCAGCACTTGAAGAAAAGACCACGTAATTATGTTTATAAGATAAATCATATAAATGATTATACTGAAGCAGGGTGTTTTCAGCGAGAGAGGTAAGCAAGGGGAGAGAATTCTCCAGCGCTTTACACAATAAGGCACAGGTTAATCACCCCTGCCTGCACACCATCATAGGACATCTCATGTGTGCTCAAATTAATCAATGTGATAAATTAAACAGTGATATACAATTGGTCAATCACACAAGTGCAAGATCAAACAGGTTGTTCCCACTCAGAGAACCTATTGACTTTTACTGCTTTTCTGTGTGAGTAGATAATTAAGCAAATTTCTGATAGCCTACAGAAATGATTCTCAGCTTCCATCCCCAGCCCCCAAGACTCACCAGCCCCCATTCCGATTCTCAGTTTCCATCCTCAGCCCCCCTGCCTATTCTGAGCTTCCATCTCCAGTCCCCAAGACTCACCAGCACCCCTGTCGATTTCAGCTTCCATCCCCAGCCCCCCTGCCGATTTCAACTTCCATCCCCAGCCCCCCTGCTGATTTCAGCTTCCATCCCCAGCCCTCCTGCCGATTTCAGCTTCCATCCCCAGCCCCCAAGACTCACCAGCCCCCCTGCCGATTTCAGCTTCCATCCCCAGGCCCTAAGACTCACAAGCCCCCATTTCGATTCTCAGTTTCCTTCCCCAGCCCCCCTGCTGATTTCAGCTTCCATCCCCAGCTCCCCTGCCGATTCTGAGCTTCCATCCCCAGCCCCCCTGCTAATTTCAGCTTCCATCCCCAGCCCCCCTGCCGATTTCCGCTTCCATCCCTAGCCCCTAAGACTCACCAGTCCCCATTCCGATTCATTTACTTACTGGACTAGATATTAAATCGCGGGGCAGAGAGGAGAAATGCAGGGAAAGCCAGCCAAAAATAGTATTTGCTGCTGCCGAGGTCTGCTGCACAAGGTCTGCTCGCTCGCAATTGACTCTCCCACTACTTTCGTTTCGTCCGATGTAACTTCCGGTTTCACAAAACCGGAAGTTACATTAGATGGGTAGAGTTTGGCGGCCGCGGCGTTAAAATCGTCTTGCAGCTGAATTGGTGAGTCCAGTTTTTAGCAAAAACGAACCAATTCGAATCGATTCATCTGATTTGAATCGGTGAACTGATTCGAATCGTGTATCGGGCAGCACTACTAGGCACCCATTACAGAATCCAGCCCGATTCTATAAAGTGTCTAGGTTAGGTGCCGCTAGGCGCTCTAATCATGGATGGCTAGTGATGCCTTAGTTCCGCATGCAAAATAATTGGTTTTAATTGATTTAAATGGCATGGGAATTGACCACACCATCGAAAACATTGAAAATGTAAAAATCATTTTAATTGTCAATTTAGGTTGCGTGCAGATATTGGCACGGCACCCACTGACACTTCAGTCAAGGCGCCCTCCCACACATAATGATGCCTACTTGAAAAGTAAGCATGGATAGGGGCAGAGAATAGGCATGGTTGATTTAGGCATTGCTAGGCGTTGTAGTTAGGCGCTGGTAACTTAGGCCAGGAAGACCCTGGCTAGGAGTGAGCTCGGAGACACTGTCGAATTCAGATGCAGAATTTTACTCAGCATTTTATGCAATGAGACCTAGTTACTGATAATTGCAGTTAACAGTAAATTAACACATATTGCTCACGGTGATAACATGGTGATAAGATGGTGATATACTGGTGCCTACCACAATGATGCCCAGCAATGCCTAAGCATGCCTTGGTGTCATTAAGCGTAGTTCTATAAAGAACACCTAGTGGTTGATTGACAACCACGCAGAGTGGTGCCACTAGACACTGTTTATAGAATGAGGCCCTTAGTGTAGCTGGGTTTTAAAAAACTATTTGGACAGGTTTCTGGAGGAAATGTCCATAGACTGTTATTAAACAAGCAGACTTGTAGAAAGGCACTGCTTATCCCTGGGTATAAATAGCATGGGATCTATCTATTTTTTGAAACCCTTCCTACCGTGTTTCCCCCAAAATAAGTCTTACCCCGAAAATAAGCCCTAGTCCCGGGATTCGCCGGAAACTCTTCAATCCCCCCCCCCCCCGCTGACCCCACTGCGCAGCCAAACTCCTGCTGACATTCCATCCTTCCCTGCCTGCCGACCGCAAGCCCTACCTACATCCAAAGCAGAGTCGGGCTGGCAGCACGCTAAACAGGCTGCTTCAGCCTTGTCTGTTGGGGATTTCACTCTGCCACGTTACTGATTATGTCATGATATCTACCAATTATGGCATCCCGCAGGGGTCGATATTGTCCCCCCTACTCTTTAACATCTTTTTAGCCCCTCTGCTGACTCTTTGTCAATCTATTGGGTTTACAGCATTCACCTACGCAGATGATCTTCAACTCTTACTTCCATTAGACTCGTATTCAAAAGAGGAATTTGAAAATGTCAATAAGAAATTAAGTACAATCTCTGACTGGCTTGATGAAAATAAATGAATGAATACAGATAAAACAAAAATAATATACTTCCCTTGGAAAGAAGGACTAAAACTCACCGCCCCAATCAACATAAATAATATCCAATTTCAGGAAGTCACTAAGATTAGAGTTTTGGGGGTTATTCTGGATCAAAAATTGACATATCACAATCAGATTATTGCAGTAGTGAGAGGTTGTTTTCAGAGGTTATGAATGATCAGATCAATTGTTCCTTTCTTGGACTCATCATCACTGAATGTCCTTGTAGATTCATTGATCATTTCAAAGTTAAATTATTGCAACTCGCTCCATAAAGGAGTTGCTCTTAAAGAAATCCATCAACTACAACTGCAATTAAAATTATAACAAATAGGAAAAAATTTGATCATGTGACTCCTCTTCTCAAAGAAGTTCATTGGCTTCCAATTGTTCACAGAATCTCCTATAAAATAGCACTATTAACATTCAAAATATTAACAACTAAAGCCTCATCATTCCTAGAAAGGTATATTATTCCATATATTCCCACTAAAAGTCTGAGATCAGAGGACAAAAATCTAGTAATTCCATCGCTTAGTATAATAAATACAAGACAAGATACGATCTTTGTGGTTACAGCGCCCAGAATATGGAACTCCTTACCATCATTTATTAAAGAAGAAAAATCACTAAGTAAATTTAAAGGACTGTTAAAATGCTGGTTGTACAAGGATGCCTTTGAGACCTAATCGTCGGATTCTCTTTTGACTCCATTCTCTGCAGAAATTCATGTGTCCTCTGTCTTAGGCTCCGAGAAATTTAAAAAAATAAAAATAATACTTTTAAATTTTTTACCCTCCCTTTGTACTTACCTTTCATGTTTCCTTTACTATGCTTATTGTAGTTCTCTCTACTTCCCTTATGTATCAGTTCGTAATGTTCGTGTGTTTGTTGTAGTTAATAACTAAGACCTTGTTTTTAATTGTAAATCGCTTTGAATTCATGATAGTGCAATACATCATGAAAACTTGAAACTTGTATAAATTATGTATGAATATAAACTAGCTGAGGGTGAAGCCTTCATGATTACTGCTACTGCTCAAAAAATTGAACCTTATGCTAATTCAACATCTTTTTATGTTTAGATTTGTTCAAGGATGTGGCCATTAGATGGCACTGTTGCCATTTCAAATATTAAAAAACCAACAGCATTAATAGGAAAATCCCTTGAATTAGATAGAGCCATCATTCTTTGAGATATTATCCAAATCTGTGAAACACTATGAACATTTGAAACATATTTTTCACAGTGAAGTACAAAGTCCGGTCTTACTTCACATAATTATGATCTCAATTTACTCTGCATCTTTAACAGGAAGGAATTTGAGAACAAATATATTATTTTCCTCAGAAGTTATTTAAGGAGCAATTCTACAATGTTTGCTAAGAATTAGGTGCTAAGATGCAGTATGGTAAACACTGATATTGGCAGCCGCCTATAAAAAGGCCACTGATTACGTGTCAGTCGCGTGACTGCGCCATATACAGAATCTCGCCTTCAGGAAAGATAAGCGCAGGAAATGCAGACCAGGGTTTTCCAGGTCTACAGTTCCAGCACCTCTCTTTATTGTGAATCACACCTATGTAGGTGCTTTAGGTCGCCTGACACCACATCCGGCGTTAGCTATGCCCACAGTGACATTAGGCAGCCTAAAGCGCCTATGGAGTAGGATTACCATATAGCTCCAAAAAAAGGAGGATGGATTGAGACATCCAGGTTTTACTTCCATTGCTTTCAATAGAAGTAAAATCTAGATGTATCTATCGGTCCTCCTTACTTCCATTACTTTCAGTGGAAATAAAACCCGGAGGTCTCAATCCGTCTTCCTTTTTCTGGAGCCATATGGTAACCCTACTATGGAGGCACGGTTCCAGCGCAGATTTTTTAGGCGCCAGTAGGCACTTTAATTTTACTTTTTTTTGCCATTTTAAACAGCTTTTCTTAATTAACTTAGGTGCCTAATTCTATAACAGCATCTCGGCACCTACATTCTGTTATAGAATACTGTGTAATTCAGAATTTATGTGCCCAAAAAATGTCTGTTGGATATCCTAGGTAGCAAGGCCGTAACTAGCCCCATCCTTTGGCCTCCCTCGCTTGGCTGTGATGTGGTCGGGGTAGAAAAGCTTAGGTGTGTGTCACACAGAATGGGTTTCCTGGTTGCTATGCTCCTGATAGCGCTTTATCCTTTGTCTGGACAGAAGGGAGGGAGGATCCCAATCGGCTCTTGACTCCTTTTATGAACAGCAAAAGTCTAAACCTATACCCCCACTGAATATGGTAAGAGAGATATTTGCATGCACTGTCTCTACTGAATGAAAATGTATCTCTTACATATTCAATGTAAATATCTTGAAAACCCGGCTGGCTTTCAGTTTCCTACACCAGCAGTTTCAGAAGTTAGGGATGTGCGTATTTGCTTAATTTATTTCAGTTTCATATAAGTATACATTAAATTTCTCCCTTTGTTCTTTGAATTTAACTCACACCTCTTTAGTAGCAGCTCACAACAACTTACATTCAGATATGGTAGATATTTTCCTGCCCCCCCCCCTGGATGAAACAGCAAATTATGAAACAAAACTGAAAATTCTTCCTGCACATCCACAATAGAAATAAGTTAGCTAAGAATATGGCTAAGGCACAGAAAGCTTGCTCCTGCCCGGTACACCGCTGGACCACCAGAGATTAAAAAGGTATGCGAGGGGAGGCCGGAGGGAGGTAAAAAAAAAAATAGGGATCCTTACTGTTCCAGTCCACCATGTCATACGGCAGGCCTAGTGGAGGCCTGCAGGACATTGGGAGAGAGGGGGGACAGGATACAGGGCAGGGAGTGGAACTGGGTGCAGAGCCTAACATGGCAAGGAGGGAGGGAGGGAACTGGGTGCAGAGCCTGGCAGGGAGGGAGGAGGTGAGCCTAGCAGAGAGGGAGGGGGGACAGGTTGGAGAACCTGGCATGGCAGGGAGTGAGGGGGCTGAGTATAAAGCCTGGCAGGGTAGGGAGTGAGGGATGGGGACAGGACATAGATCCTGGCAGGGCACATGAATATTACCCCCCCCACACACACACACACATCTTATATTCGAGTCAACCTTTTTCCTCCTTTTTGGAGGGAAAAAGGTACCTCGTCTTATAATCGGATCAACTTACATAAGAACATAACATAACATAAGCGTTGTCTCTGCTGAGTCAGACCATGGGTCCATCTCGCCCAGCAGTCCGCACCCGCGGCGGCCTCCCGGGTCCATGATCTGTAAGTGATCTTTTACCTAAAACATTTTATTCCCTATTCATTTAATATCCTGTATAGTAACATTCGAGTATACACAGTACTTTTGGATTTCTAAACACAGGCAAACAGCTTTTTATGGAAAACATACTTTTCTTAAATCCATTTTCAAAGGGGAATTTTCCTGTTTGAAAACTGATGTAAAAGTCTGCAGTTTAAATCCACTTTCCGATTTTATACAAATGTGTTTTGTTTGAAAGTTACCCTCTTAATAAGCTTGGAAGGCAAATTATATTCTTACCTTCTGAAAGAAATGCTGTGTGGCTACAACAAAAACCTTGAATCCCTGGTTTGCTTCCGCTAACTCCTTTTGGATAAGGAGCAGTTGTTTGGCTTGCTTCTCACACTTTTCCTTCAGTTGCTGAAATAGCTGGCGCTCAGCCTCTCGAGTCTGTAAATCCTGTTTGGTAGAAAAGCCATTCCTTTGAGTGCCTGGCCTGAGCTTAGGATGCCCTGTATAAAGAATAAAAACACAGAAACAAAAGCAGACTGAATTCACCATTTCAAATGTGTTTGATAGTATCAGATTTACAGAAATTATTTGCAATAAGTTGCAAACAAGGGATCTATGTGGCCTTCCAAGCAATCTTTCCTGAAATATTTTTGTAGGGGTGTACAGGTGTACGATGCTGTTAGGAGCATAATTTTGCCTGTGAGCATTAGGGGCAAGATATGGTGTGCCTCCTCCTTGCATTCTCTAGTCCAGGGGTCAGCAACCTGCGGCTTGGGAGCCACATGCGGTTGCGGCCTTCCAGGCCCCAACCTTTTAATCTCCCTTCCAACCCCATGATCTCCCCCCTCCCCGGACCTACCGAGGTACCTGGTGATCCAGCGGGGGGTTTTGTGACAGGAGCACAGCTCTCTTGCTCCTGCCTCCTCACAGCTACCTTCTAAAATAGCTGCTGTGACCTCTCGCAGATGCTCGCGGCATTTCCTGTAGTGCCTCGAGAGGTTGCGGCAGCCATTTTAGAAGGCAGCTGTGAGGAAGCAGGAGCGAGAGGGCCACGCTCCTGCCACAAAGACTCCCGCTGGACTTCCAGGTACTTTGGTAGGCCTGGGGAGGGGGAAAATCACATGTTTGGGAGGAAGATTAAAGGGTCAGGGCCTGGAGAGGGAAGAGAACTTTGGCTATGGGTTGGGGGGAAGGGCAGGGAAGGGAGGGCTGAGAGGTGCAGAGACCTGCGATGGGTTGGAGGGGATAGAAGCTACACCTGGCGGCTCTTTGTAAATCTTGAGTCAAGCATTTTGGATAAATTGGCTCTTTGCTGTAACCATCATCACTTGGCCGCCTGGCATAGGAAAGCCTAGTCGTCCAGTACAGAGGCGGCTTAAGTCATCTTGGGGGGGGGGGGGGTTAGGGACCTATAGAGAGGAGCACCCATGCCCATAAGTCCCTGTATTCACTGCCTTGATACTTAAACATGTGCACTCCCCTATACACCCCCAAAACCCTTTTTTTACTGGCATATAAGTGGCTCCTGCAGCCATAAGGGCTATTGGGGTGGTAGATAAGTGGGTCTAGGGGATTCTGGAGGTGGTTTGGGGGGCTCACCATGACCCGTAAGGGAGCTGTAGTGAGAAGACATGGCACCCTTTTTGTGAAGTTCACAGCAGTGCCCTGTAAAGTACCCAACTACTCTGGTGCCATGTCTGGGTGAGCAGTTCATCACTTTTCTGGCCCCTCCCACGCCCAAAAGGTCTTTTTCTAGGCATTTGTGACTTGGACGAAAAGTTGGACGAAAATGTAGCATAAAGATGGACGATTTAGTGACTTGGACGATCAGATCAGCAGGACATAGTAACATAGTAACATAGTAGATGACGGCAGATAAAGACCCGAATGGTCCATCCAGTCTGCCCAACCTGATTCAATTTAAAAATTTTTTTTTTTTTTTTTTTTTCTTCTTAGCTATTTCTGGGCGAGAATCCAAAGCTTTACCCGGTACTGTGCTTGAGTTCCAACTGCCAAAATCTCTGTTAAGACTTATTCCAGCCCATCTACACCCTCCCAGCCATTGAAGCCCTCCCCAGCCCATCCTCCACCAAACGGCCATATACAGACACAGACCGTGCAAGTCTGCCCAGTAACTGGCCTAGTTCAATATTTAATATTATTTTCTGATTCTAAATCTTCTGTGTTCATCCCACGCTTCTTTGAACTCAGTCACAGTTTTACTCTCCACCACCTCTCTCGGGAGCGCATTCCAGGCATCCACCACCCTCTCCGTAAAGTAGAATTTCCTAACATTGCCCCTGAATCTACCACCCCTCAACCTCAAATTATGTCCTCTGGTTTTACCATTTTCCTTTCTCTGGAAAAGATTTTGTTCTACGTTAATACCCTTTAAGTATTTGAACGTCTGAATCATATCTCCCCTGTCTCTCCTTTCCTCTAGGGTATACATATTCAGGTCTTCCAGTCTCTCCTCATACGTCTTCTGGCGCAAGCCTCCTATCATTTTCGTCGCCCTCCTCTGGACCGCCTCAAGTCTTCTTATGTCTTTCGCCAGATACGGTCTCCAAAACTGAACACAATACTCCAAGTGGGGCCTCACCAATGACCTGTACAGGGGCATCAACACCTTCTTCCTTCTACTGACTACGCCTCTCTTTATACAGCCCAGAATCCTTCTGGCAGCAGCCACTGCCTTATCACACTGTTTTTTCGCCTTTAGATCTTCGGACACTATCACCCCAAGGTCCCTCTCTCCGTCCGTGCATATCAGCTTCTCTCCTCCCAGCATATACGGTTCCTTCCTATTATTAATCCCCAAATGCATTACTCTGCATTTCTTTGCATTGAATTTTAGTTGCCAGGCATTAGACCATTCCTCTAACTTTTGCAGATCCTTTTTCATATTTTCCACTCCCTCTTCGGTGTCTACTCTGTTACAAATCTTGATATCATCTGCAAAAAGGCACACTTTTCCTTCTAGCCCTTCAGCAATGTCACTTACATACATATTGAACAGGATTGGCCCCAGCACCGAACCCTGAGGGACTCCACTAGTCACCTTTCCTTCCTTCGAGCGACTTCCATTAACCACCACCCTCTGGCGTCTGTCCGATAGCCAATTTCTGACCCAGTTCACCACTTTGGGTCCTAACTTCAGCCCTTCAAGTTTGTTCAACAGCCTCCTATGAGGAACTGTATCAAAGGCTTTGCTGAAATCCAAGTAAATTACATCTAGCATATGTCCTTGATCCAGCTCTCTGGTCACCCAATCAAAAAATTCAATCAGGTTCGTTTGGCACGATTTACCTTTTGTAAAGCCATGTTGCCTCGGATCCTGTAACCCATTAGATTCAAGGAAATACACTATCCTTTCTTTCAGCAACACTTCCATTATTTTTCCAACAACTGAAGTGAGGCTCACCGGCCTGTAGTTTCCTGCTTCATCCCTGTGACCACTTTTATGAATAGGGACCACATCCGCTCTCCTCCAATCCCCAGGAATCACTCCCGTCTCCAGAGATTTGTTGAACAAGTCTTTAATAGGACTCGCCAGAACCTCTCTGAGCTCCCTTAGTATCCTGGGATGGATCCCGACTGGTCCCATCGCTTTGTCCACCTTCAGTTTTTCAAGTTTCTCATAAACAACCTCCTCCGTGAACGGCGCAGAATCTACTCCATTTTCTCGTGTAACTTTGCCGGACAATCTCGGTCCTTCTCCAGGATTTTCTTCTGTGAACACAGAACAGAAGTATTTGTTTAGCACATTTGCTTTCTCCTCATCACTCTCCACATATTTGTTCCCAGCATCTTTTAGCCTAGCAATTCCATTTTTTATCTTCCTCCTTTCACTAATATATCTGAAAAAATTTTTATCTCCCTTTTTTACATTTTTAGCCATTTGTTCTTCCGCCTGTGCCTTCGCTAAACGTATCTCTCTCTTGGCTTCTTTCAGTTTCACCCTGTAGTCCTTTCTGCTCTCCTCTTCTTGGGTTTTTTTATATTTCATGAACGCCAACTCTTTCGCCTTTATTTTCTCAGCCACTAGGTTGGAGAACCATATCGGCTTCCTTTTTCTCTTGTTTTTATTGATTTTCTTCACATAAAGGTCCGTAGCCATTTTTATCGCTCCTTTCAGCTTAGACCACTGTCTTTCCACTTCTCTTATGTCCTCCCATCCTAACAGCTCTTTCTTCAGGTACTTTCCCATTGCATTAAAGTCCGTACGTTTGAAATCTAGGACTTTAAGTATCGTGCGGCCGCTCTCCACTTTAGCCGTTATATCAAACCAAACCGTTTGATGATCGCTACTACCCAGGTGAGCACCCACTCGAACATTAGAGATACTCTCTCCATTTGTGAGGACCAGATCCAATATCGCTTTTTCCCTTGTGGGTTCCGTCACCATTTGTCTGAGCAGAGCCTCTTGAAAGGCATCCACAATCTCCCTACTTCTTTCCGATTCCGCAGTCGGAACATTCCAGTCCGCATCCGGCAGGTTGAAATCTCCCAACAGCAGAACCTCCTCTTTCCTTCCAAACTTTTGGATATCCACAATCAGATCCTTATCAATTTGCTGCGATTGAGTCGGAGGTCTGTAGACTACACCCATGTAGATAGAAGTTCCATCTTCTCTTTTCAGAGCAATCCATATCGCTTCTTCCTCTCCCCAGGTCCCTTGCATTTCGGTCGCTTGGATATTGATCTTTACATAGAGAGCTACTCCTCCACCTTTATGACCATCTCTGTCCTTCCTAAAAAGATTATATCCCGGTATGTTTGCATCCCATCCATGTGATTCACTGAACCATGTCTCTGTGATAGCAACAATATCTAGATCTGCCTCTAATATCAGGGCTTGCAGATCATGAACTTTGTTGCTTAGACTGCGAGCATTTGTGGTCATCGCTTTCCAGCTATTTTTCAGCGATAATCTCCTTTTTCGTATGGATTTTTGTGTCGTTTCACTTTCCGCTGCAATACTAAGAAATGAGTTGCTGATATTGCTTTTGTTGCAGCCTTTACTACTATCACATCTTTTCTTTTGCCGGGGGTGGTCTCTACATACACCACCCCCACCTTCTAGTTTAAATGCCTAGAAAAATATTGTCTAAATTTCTCTGCAAGGTTTCTTTTTCCTGCTGTAGTAATATGTAGCCCATCAGTGCAATATAGCTTCTTGTCCTTCCATGTATTTCCCCATCCTCCTATGTACCTGAAGCCTTCTTGATGACACCAGGCTCTGAGCCATCTATTAAAGTCCTCTGTGTTTTTCATTCTTTGCTCTCCTTTTCCATATGCAGGCAGTATTTCAGAAAAAGCTAAAGTCTTTACAAAAGGTTTCACGCCCTCACCAAGCTCCCGAAAAGCTTTCTGTGCTGCAAGTGTGGAGTTGTTGGCCAGGTCATTTGTTCCCAGATGGATAACAACATCAGTGTTAAAATCCTTAGTTTCTTCCTTAATTATAGTCAGTATTTGCCTGGAACTCCTGGTAGCTGAGGATCCTGGAAGACATTTCACTATTTTGGACTCCTCGCCCTGAGTTCCAAGGTTAATGCCTCTGATGATGGAATCTCCCAACAGTAATAGTTTTCTGTTTTTGGCTTTTTTATTTGTACTTAGGGTGCTCTTGTTCTCTTGAGTTTCTTTCATTGGTTCCAGTCCCACCTCCCTTCTGTTTTCCTGAGTATCGCAGTGCACTAGTGGAGCGAAGGAATTCTGTAGAGGTAATATTAGTGAAGGTGGATGTTTCTGTGTTACATGTCGCAGTCTTCCTGAGCCTACTGTGACCCATTTGTTCCTGGGTTGTTTTATTCTTTGAGGTAGAGGTGGTAAGTTGGTATGATTTTGTGGAGTGATGGAAGCTGCTTTAATTGTATTCAATTCCTGTTTAAGTTTACAGAGCTCCTCCTTAATACTGGCAAGTTGAAGACAGATGGGGCAAGCCTTAAGCCTCCAAATAGTATGTCTTGGAATTAAAGCACCACAGTGATTGCATAGAATAAAGGTCATCTTGATTGGTTGTGAAGTCCTGATTATATGGGTCTCTATATATGAATAGTGGTCCCTGGGGTTGGTGGGACTATAAGTAAGACTACTAGTAAGGCAGAAATATAGGCTCTATACCACCTAAAACACAGTATTTTAAACAAAACTGCAGGTTCTATCAGTGCTACCCTAAAACACAGGATTTATAACAGGATTTTCCCTACTTTAGTCACCCTGAGCCACAGGCACCAGAAATATAGGCTCTATACCACCTAAAACACAGTATTTTAAACAAAACTGCAGGTTCTATCAGTGCTACCCTAAAACACAGGATTTATAACAGGATTTTCCCTACTTTAGTCACCCTGAGCCACAGGCACCAGAAATATAGGCTCTATACCACCTAAAACACAGTATTTTAAACAAAACTGCAGGAAGAGGAAATAAGATTTAACAGAGGAAAGAGAAGGATTTTTTTGTGCTTTTTTTAAATATTTTTTTAGTAAGAAACAGGGAGGAGAAGAGAAATTAAGCAGATATAATGCTGAAAACCAGTGAAAAGCTGAAATATGAAATGCTGAAATATGAAAATCTGAGTAACTTAGCTTAGGACGTATAGTTAAGACGATTTTCAAAAGAAAAAACATTTTGGACATATTTTTTGAAAATGTGTCCTAGGCTGTTTTCTACTTTAAACAACTTGTGACTTAGGCGAAAACAGGCTTGGACGTCCCTTTTGATTATGTCCCTCCACGTCTGTTTTGAAGTTGAGCATTTAAAAAGATAAAAAGTATTTAAAAAAGATTTTATAAAAGTGAGAGAGTATCATACTTAAAGATACTACAGGGACCAGTGCAATGATTGAGAACTGTGCCGTATTAGTAGTGGGCTAAAATTTTGCTTCACCCAGTGGTCTCATAAGCTAAAACTGGTTCTCTGAGCACAGAGAAGTGTTAGAAGGTGTCTGTTATAAATCACCTGTGTGCACATTAGTTCATACCTGTTTAACTTTATAAGCGCCAATTTATACACCTAAATCAGCATTTTACTGGCAAAACTAGTTTACAAAATGACCCTTCACATGCCAAATTAAATTAAACTCTGATTTCTAGCCAAGAAGCATTTCCAGCTTTAGTTGATGCTGCGTGAGAGCATTTCTTTCCTGAAAATTTTGATGTTCTTTGTACACTGCAGTAAGATTTCTGACATATTTCGGGACTGTTCAGGCAGCATCTAGATCAGGGGTGCCCACACTTTTTTGACTCGCGAGCTACTTTTAAAATGACCAAGTCAAAATGATCTACCAACAATAAAATTTTAAAAAAACACAACGCACACTGTACACATAGAATTGTTAATTATCATTCCTATTCCGGGGTTTTTTCAAAGAGGTCAAAGCAGATGACTCTATGCACTGTCACTTCAGTAACAACCATACAAAAATAGACAAATACCCACCCCCCTCCCTTTTTACTAAACCACAATAGCAGTTTTTAGCGCAGGGAGCTGCGCTGAATGCCCAGCGCTGATCTCGACGCTCATAGGCTCCCTGCGCTAAAAACCACTATTGCGGTTTAGTAAAAGGGGACCATATTGTAAAATATAGACAGCAGATATAAATTCAGACACATTATGATCACTAAATTTAAAATAAAATCATTTTTCCCACCTTGACTGGTGATTTCATGAGTCTCTGATTGCACTTTCTTCTTCTGACTGTGCATCCAATCTTTCTTTCAGCCTATATGCTTCCTCTCCTCCACACCTCATTCCCTCCCCCAACTTTTTCTTCCTCTCTCCCTGACCTTTCTTTCTTTCTCTCTCTCTTCATGCCCCCTTTCTTTTTTTCTGTTTCTCTTCTTTCCTTCTGTCTCCCTGCCTGCCCCCTTTCTTTCTTTCTCCCTGCCCTTCCCCAAGCCACTGCCACTGCCGCTGCCATCGGGGAACAGGACCCAAACCGCAACCAATGGATAACATGCCCCAAAGCTGACGCCGACACCAAAGCCACCCCATGCTCTCCCTGCTTCGGGCCGACCAGTATTCCTCTCCCCGACGTCAATTCTGCTGTCGGAGAGGAAGTTCTGCCCAGCCAGGCAGCAATTGGCTGGCCCGAACTTCCTCTCCGACGGCAGAATTGACGTCGGGGAGAGGAAGACTGATCGGCCCGATAGATCACCAAGGCAAAGTGAGTCCTGGGTGATCGACTCACTTTGCCTTGGCGAGCTACCCATCGATCGCGATCGACCTATTGGGCACCCTTGATCTAGATTAAAGTATTAACTGCACTATTAGCAAAAAGCAGGATCCTGTATATAGAGCCCTACAGAATAGCATATTTATTTAGCCAAATATGAATACCAAATACGAATGAGCATTGAGCTTTAACATAAATAATAAAAAAAGCAACATGAAATCAGAGATCAAGTGTTTATTTCAGTAGGATATGGCACAGTAGAGTCCTGAATTATTTTTATTCAAATTCAAATCACTATTTAGCCAAATACGAATAATGTAAGATGGTTAAGGGGCTGGAGTAGTTGCCGTACAGGGAGAGATTAGAGAAACTGGGCCTCTTCTCCCTCGAACAGAGGAGATTGAGAGAGGAAATGATCGAAACATTCAAGGTACTGAAGGGAATAGACTTAGTAGATAAGGACAGGTTGTTCACTCTCTCCAAGGTAGAGAGAACGAGAAGGCACTCTCTAAAGTTAAAAGGGGCTAGATTTCGTACAAATGTAAGGAAGTTCTTCTTCACCCAGAGAGTGGCAGAAAACTGGAACGCTCTTCCGGAGTCTGTCATAGAGGTAAACACTTTCCAGGGATTCAAGACAAAATGAGACAACTTCCTGTTGAACCAGAATGCACACGGGTAGAGCTAGTCTCAGTTAGGGCGATGGTCTTTGACCAGATGGCCGCCGCGTGAGTGGACTGCTGGACATGATGGACCACTGGTCTGACCCAGCAGCGACAATTCTTATGTTCTTACTATATGTGGCCGAATTGAATATCTCAGTACAGCCCTATTTGTATATAATTTAAAAATGGTTACTATGAGATAGGATTTTGAAACTTTATGGAAAAAGAATAGTAAGCAGGGCCCATTAAAGCCTAGAAAATGAGATTCAATGCAACTTAATTGCCATGTTTTAGTAAACAAGAAAAAGGAGGGAACTTGCCTTAAAATATAAGAACAACAAAGTAAAGGGAAGAAAGATGTCTATACAATCTGGTGATTTATTGCACAAAGTAACATCAATACAAACTGTCTCTGAAAGACACATCAACAGTCATTTATGAGAGAGAGGAAAAGGATTTCTGCAACCCATACAGACAATAGACAATACAGAAAAACCCTTTTTGTCTGTACTAGTCTTTCATCGATCCTGCAAACAACCTCTCACACTAATCCAAATGTTTTTTAAAATGCTTTTTTCAAACACACGTATATATATATGTGTGTGTGTTTACAACAGTGAAAAATGGGCAACAAATTCCACCACTTATCTCAATATCGTGTGTTCCCTGCAAGTGCCATGATATGAGTACAAGCGCTGGGGAGCTGTGAGAGTTTTTCGCTTGATAAATTACCCTTGCAATTGACCCTTGAAGAAGCCACCTTGAGTAGCAAAATGGGTCTGTATTGTCTGTATGGGTTACTAAGATTTTTTTTCCTCTCTCTCTCATAAATGACTATAGACGTTGCTGAGACCACATTGTGTTTGGTTACAGTACATATTTTTGGGGTCTCTACATCCTGTTTTTGGTATTTGTAGTCACTTGAATAGATGCCAGTGTACACTGACCCTACTGCTTAGGAGGCAGGTATTCAGGTATGTTTGTTCCTCTGTCATTAAACATACATATAGAAGCTGATGGCAAATAGAGATATTCTGGTCTGCTCTAGTTCCCCCCTACTGCTATTGTGAAGGTGGACAACCACAGTCCTTGAGGGTCACAACCCAGTTGGGTTTTCACAATGAATATGCACAAAATCAATTTACATACAATAGAAGTATATGCAAATTAATTTTGTGCATATCAATCTCATCACATTGATTGTGGAAATCTTGAAAATCCAAGTAGGTTGTGGCTATCGAGTAGAGAATGACACGGTGACAAAATTCATCACCGTTCCCATCCCCGTGGATAACCGAGGGAAACAATCCCATGTCATTCAACCCCAAGTACTTCTACACTAACATTCTTCAATGCAAGGTTTGAGGGTCAGTGGTTGTATCCATTTATACTCTGATTTTTCCCTCTCTTCTTAAAGAGTGGCATGGAGATGGTTTCCCGTGGTTATCTGCGGGGACAGGAACGGTGATGGATTTTGTCACCGTGTCATTCTCTACTATCAAGGATCCTGGTTGCCCACCTTTGTACTACGTCATACCTCAAATCTCCTGCTCAATAGTATTCAGACTTTCTGCAAAAGAAACTGTGCTCCTCTCTAGGGTATGAAATGTGCTGGGGTACACAACTTTAATGGCAAGGAAGAGAATCTCTCTGCAGCCTCGGGGTGATCAGAGAGGCTAATTAGGGAGTGTCTGAACATCATCAGAACTGAAACAGATTATTATGGGCAGCCACATTCCTTCTATGAGATCCAATACACTGAAACTACCTTATGCTGAGGGACCAAAGTCTAATGCCCTTTAGAAAAGGATGGTAGTCATCTGTTACTAATTTGTTTCTGAGACAGTAATCAGCTGTCTTAAATCATTTCTCTGAAGTAATTAGTTTTTCAAACAAACTGGTAAGTTTCATAGTATGCAAGGCTGCATCTAATTTGAATCCATTCCAAACCCCTACTATGGTGAAAAAAACTGACCTGCAGTTCGTAAGATACATGTACATCACAAGATGCTATGATATGATATCAATCAAAGAGAGAGGCCTGTGAGTACAGAATGTTGATGTCAGGTCAAAAGCGAGCTGGGACAAAGGCACGCGCAGACAATTGAGCGCAGTGCGGAGGCGTGTGCCACAGAAAATTACAGTTTTTCCGGCTCCGACGGGGGGGGGGGGGGGGGGGGGAACCCCCCCACTTTACTTAATAGAGATCGCGCCGCGTTGTGGGGGGCATTGTGGGGGGTGTGGGGGGTTGTAACCCCCCACATTTTACTGAAAACTTCACTTTTTCCCTGTTTTTAGGGAAAAAGTTAAGTTTACAGTAAAATGTGGAGGGTTACAACCCCCCACAACTCCGGCACGATCTCTATTAAGTAAACTGGGGGGGGGGGGGCTCCCCAACAAAAACCCCCGTTGGCGCCCCTAAAAACTGTAATTTTCTTTGGCGCGCGCCTCCGTCTTGCGCTCAGTTGTTGGCGTGCGCCTTTGTCTTTCGCCGAGTTGTCTATGAACCCAGAATGTTAAAGGAAGGCTGACTTCCTACCCCGAGGAGCAAGGGGCCCTCCTGCTTTCCTCTACCTGTGCTGCTCACTGAGAATCCTCGTTTTCAAAGAAATGCATCAAGGGTGTTTTCAGTTGCTATGCCAGTGCTTTGAACAGCCTATCTAATATGGCTAGGCAACAGATAAATTATTTGTCTTCTCAGCTTAATGACCTGTATCATCTCCCTGTTTCTGGATGACTTTGGGCTGAGGTGTTTGCGACTGATAGGATTTTTTTTTTTACTTGTTTTTGACATCCTGAAAGATGTCTTTATCCATTGTATGTACTCATGCTAAGGTTTTAACTGCTCTCTATCAGGAGGCCTAATACCATCAGGCAGTAAAATTTTATTGTAGGTTAATGAATCCTGTGGTAAATTTGATTCTGCTTTGCTGCAGCTTGGAATATCATACATTCCTATTCACAGCAATACAAAGCTAAGGGATAGGAATTGGAACTTGTATACCGCCTTTTTGTAGTTTTACAACCACACTAAAAGTGGTTTACATACAGGTATTTCAAGCATTTTCTCTATCTGTCCTGGTGGGCTCACAGTCTATCTAATGTACCTGGGGCAGTGGAGGATGAAGTGACTTGCCCAGGGTCACAAGGAGCGACCTCAGGGTGCTGAAGTTGCAGCTCTAACCACTGCACCACTCTCAAAGCTAGGGCCCACTATCTCTTGAAGGGCTAGATCACATGTTAACAAAAAGTAGCCCTCCATACTCTTCCCCTCAACCCTTTATAAAACAAAACATATTTCACTCTGATGCATGATCCCTTAAAAAAATAAATAAAGGGTCCCACCTCCAGCTACTCCTGCATTTCCTAACTGCTCAATCCTCTTGAAACAAAATTGACACTGCACACCAAATCCATTAAAAAATATATATATATATTGGCGCCCACCAGAGCTCTCCAGCAGATGATGGAGATCAGCAGGAAGAGGAGGGTAGGAGCAATCCCAGGTTGTTACTACCCTGGCAGCCATTGCTTGGAGCCCACTCCTAGAGGTGGTATTGTGGAATTGCAATTATACCACCACAATTTTTGAAGTAATAATAGTACAGGCCGGAGCGACTGGCGAGACTATGGAGAGCCTATACTTTTTCCTTTAAAAGGGATCAGAGGGTGAATGAATGTGATTTTTGTCTTCAAGGACATTATGGGTGAGGGTCCATGGGAGGCACGTGATGAGTGTCATTTAATTTTTTGTTAAAGAATTGGGGAGTGGGAGTGGGGGATGGGTTTTGTGGTCCTGCAATGTTTCTATGGAGATGTGGGTGGTGGCTAATCTGTTTTACAAGTACCTGTTCTCTTTTAATATGTGTCCCAAGAGAACTGGGCCTCATATTGGCAGTCCAATGATCCTTTAAGAAAATTAACTACACTTTTGGAGCTGCTGTTAACATGTAAATAATGCATTTTGAGCCAGATTTTCATATTAGAAACAACGAATGAATATTATATAATTCTAATACAATAACAATAATCATAATTAAGTTTTTCTATACCATCTTAACTTTGTAGTTCTGGATGGTTTACAGAAAGAACCAGTGTCTTACCATCAGTAAGCCGACACACTGGATCACAATTTAAAATCAGAAATATCTAAAATTTTTAGTAAACCACTAGAATTTCAACAATTAATCCCCTTGACCACATTCTCTGGCAACAAATTCCACAGCTTTACTTTGCGTTGCATGAAAAAATACTTTCTATGATTTGTTTTAAACCTACTGGTTGTTAGTTTCATGGAGCATTCTGATGCTGTTTGAGAAGTTAACCATTTTGCCCCCTCATGATTTCACAAAATATATTCCCTCTCAGTTTCTTTTTTCAAGCGGAATGGCCCTAACCTGTTTCACCTTTCTTCACTGGGAAAGTGTTCACCCCCTTAGTTTTTGATGCCCTTTCCTGAATGTTTTCGAGTTCCTCTATATTCTTTTTAAGATGGGGTACTCAAAGTGCAGTCTTACCACGCTAATACATCAAAGATGAGCTGCTACAAGGCAAAAAGCATGTAAAATATTACCCTATTAAAAAATTTTTTTTGGGAAACCATGCCTTCACACACCGGTCCTTGCAAAAATTACATTTCAAGTGTCTCTTTTCCTGTCAGGCCTCATTGCTAATTTTCATGTGTGATATTTCTGCAAGGAAAATTTACATGCAAAGGGACTATCTCATGGGTTAGTACAGTGGCCTCCTAGTCTGTTTAGCATAGCATGCTATACAACAATGATATTAGTTAGTTACTCCCTACTTTTACAAAGCTGCACTATCAACTGCCACTGTGAATACTGACTGCCCATAGCGACAGGGGTGTCCAACCTTTTGGCTTCCCTGGGCCGCATTGTCCCCCCCAAAAAAAAAATTTCTGGGGCCACACAAACGCTGCAGCAAGACAGAGGAGGGAGCTGGCAAGACTGTAAACACCTGGGGGCAGCAGAGGAAAACACTGCATCGCCCTTGACTGGGGCCGCACAAAATACTTCACGGGGCCGCAGGTTGGACACCCCTGCATAGAGATTTAAAGGGTTTCGGGGCTTTTACTGCACGGAGGAGGGGGGGGGGGCGGAATTAGTTAGGTGCCATTAACTCATGTTTGAGTCCTAGCGACTTGATGAATTACAGATCTAAAAAGAAATTGGTCCTCCTGCGTCATCTCCATGGTTGTTTTCAACGTGTACAGCCATCTGATTTCAGGTGATCCTCTTCGCCTGGTTCCTTTGATCTTCCCAAACATGATGTCATTCTCTAGTGAACTCTCTCTTCTGACAGTGTGCCCAAAATAAGACAGTCGTAACTTCATCATCTGGGCTTTGAGTGGCATAGCCGGTTTGATCTCTTCCAGAATCGATTTGTTAGTTCTTCTGGTGGTCCACGGCACGTCTGAAGTCCTTCTCCATCACCAAAGTTCGAATGAGTCAACCTTCTTTCTGTCTTGTTCTGTAGTGTCCAGCTTTCACATTGGCCACTGAGAGAATGAGTGTGTGAGCAAGTCTGATCTTCGTTTGGAGCGTTATTTCCTTGCCTTTGAATACTTTGTTGAGAGTCTTTATTGAAGAGCTACCAAGTGCTATTCTGTGGAATATGGCCGAAAGTGCTCAGGAGACTGAAATCCTTTACAACTTCTGTTCTATCGACTTCAAGCTCAAAATCTTCATCATTTTCCATGTTCAATGGTATAGTATGTGTCTTAAAACAGGATCAAAAGATGTTAGCTTAATTATGCATGTAAATGAAAGGACATCACAGGTAAATGAGATTTTAGGGTGTTCATGAGATCAAGAGCAGAGCCATTTTGGAAGGGCCAAGATTTAACCTTCTCACCCCACCCCTGTACATACATGCAATTTTTTAAAATCTTCCCTTCCACCCCTGCATCCATCAATCCCTCTCTCTTTCCTTTTATCCCCTCTACTCCTACTTCTTCCTCCCTGTCCTCTGCCCCAAATTGGCTTCTGCTCCTCTGGGGGCCCTTGGCATGACATCTGTTCATCTCTTTCTAACCCCACCCCTCCCGACGCTGCTAGTGACGATTCCTATAGACAACTTGCACCAGCTCTGAAAGATTCCCCCTACCACATCCCTGCCTGTGAAGAAACAGGAAGTGACATCAACGAGGGTGAGAATAAGGTAGAGGGAGAGCTGGCACAGCCTAAAGATGTCACCGGCAGCAATTCCTATGAACTACACCAGGGGTGGGGCTCAGACACAGACATACAGATGCTGGGCCATGGATGAAGAAGGGGGAGAAAGGGAAGTGAGGCACTACCACTGAGGTGTTTTGGGGCCTCATGGTCCACTAGACTGGGTGGGCCCGGGCCCATCCAAACCCACCTGTGGCTACGCCACTGCATAAGACCTTTTGTTTATAGGAAACCAATGACATATGACAGTTATACAAGCAAATGTATTCCCAACACATCAATAAGGGGCTCCTTTACTAAGCGCAGCGAAAAAGTAGACTGTACTATCCCCAGCGTGGGTGTTTACACTGCCGGGAAATGGCCAGTTTTTCTAGTTCGTCAATAATGGCCACACGTTAATTTTCCCATTAGTATGTGAGCGCTTACTGACATTTATTTTGTAGGGCTCACATTCTAACCACACACTAATCGGTTAGCAATGTGACAATGTAGCTGTGTTACCCGATTTGTACAGAGCACACCCACTCTCCACCCCAACACAAATAAATAAAAGCTATTTTTTTTTAGTGCATGGGTAGTGTATGCACGTGCAAAAATACTGTGGGACGCCTGAGCATTTCCTGCAGTAACACACATTAGTGCTTACTGCAGCTTAGTAAAAGGACCCCAAAGCAAGAACTAGGACAGAGCCATCCCTGGTTTGAATGTTTAATAATAGAAATCCTCTGTTTTGTGATTCTATGGGCTCCTTTTACTAAGCTGCGATAGCGTTTTTAGTACACGCAGGATTTTAGCGCATGCTATGCACGCGTTAAAACCGCTTTCGCAGCTTAGTAAAAGGAGCCCTATGTCTTTTATGTGAATGTAGAGAAATGACTAGCTTTTTTGAGCAATCTTACAGCAAGCTGAACTGAGAGAAAAAGAATGAGTGAACTTAGATCCTTCTTAAGTGTCAGGAAGAAGGGATAACACTGAAATATAAATCCTTATTCAAACCCAAAGGACTAAATGACCTCAGCTTTAAAAATGTGTCAGTCAGTGGTACTGTTCTGCAGGATAGATGCGATTAGAATAAGACAAGTCAGGTAATATGCCATTCGCACTTTACAGCCAGACAATGTTCTGTTCCAAATTGTTCTTTGTTGTCAGCAATCTACTGCATCTAAACTGCTTTCAGTCAGGTACAGGTCCATCTCTGCAGTAATACACCTATTATTTGACAAGTCCTTTCAGCTGAAGGGCCAGAATAATGCTTCAGTAAAAAATTCCAAATGGATTTTCTGCTACCTATGGTTTGCACAATTTATGTTGTACAGATTTTGCTTCACTTAAGGGAAGTTTTGTCTTGGGGGAAAGATGCAATATATGAAAAATATGGAAATTAACTGAAATACTAATATTTTTCTGCTTTTCTCTATTGTATATTATTTCCCTTAGGAATTTAGATTGAAATGGTATACAAATTGGAAAAGGAGGGTCTTAGAATGTTATTGGCCTGAATACCCTGGCATAAGGAGCAGGCTAAAATTAACACTATGGGCTCCTTTTACGAAGCCGCGATAGCAGCTTTATCGCACGCAACTTTTTAGCACGCGCTAAGCCCCGTGCTAGTCGAAAAACTACCGCCTGCTCAAGAGGAGGCGGTAGCGGCTAGCGTGGCCAGCAAATTAGCGCGTGCTATTACGCGCATTAAACCGCTAACGCAGCTTCGTAAAAGGAGCCCTCTATTGGGCCCTAGGTAGATATATTTGTGGGCCCTCCTACTAGGATTTTCTCTTCCCCCTCTCTCTATGATTTATTTTTTTTCCTCCAAAAAAAGAAAAACGAACCACAACCCTACAAACTCGAAACAAAAGTCCAAAAAGTGTAGAAAAAGATGTAGAAGACAACTGAGGATGTGTTGATAAAGACTCAAAGTAACGAGTAGTTCTTCCAATGAATCTTTAATACATCTTTATTCGACCCAACAAAGTCCATGTTTTGACTCAACCGAGCTTACATCAGGGGTAACAAAACCAATATTTATAACGAGATATATATAAATAACAAAAATATTTAAATGTTGAAAAAACAAAGACACAGCCACATCACATTTTGTCCCCCTTTTATCAAGCTGTGTTAAGGTTTTTTTATTGCCAGTCGCTGCAGTCAAAGTTCCAAAGCTCATATGAGCATCAGAGCTTTTACCGCAACAGCCGGTGATTTAAAAAATCCTATTACGACTTGATAAAAAGGAGTCTTTGTGTACAAACTGACCATCAACAACAAAGAAAATTAAAATTATCAGTAATCCCCTCCTTTACAAAGCCGTGCTAGCATTTTTAGCTCCGGTCGCTACAGTAAGAACTCTGAGGGCTCCTTTTATCAAGCCGTGCTAGCGGTTTAACGTGCGTAATAGCGCATGTTAAACCGCCGGCTGCGCTAGCCGCTAACGCCTGCCTTAAGCAGGCGGTAGTTTTTTGGCCAGCGCGGGGGTTAGCGTATGATTAAAAGTCGCGCATGCTAGCCCCGCTAGTGTGGCTTGATAAAAGGAGCCCTGAGTGTTGGAGGTCTTACCGTCGCAACCGGTGCTAAAAACGCTAGTGTGGTTTTGTAAAGTAGGGCCTAAATTAAATAATTAGAAAAAAAAGTGGAAAAATAAATTTTGATATATCAATACATAAGAAAACAATAAGGTATAAGTACTAAAAATGTATTAATAATAAATTATTGATAAATAATTAAAAGATCAATAATATAATAATGGATAAGTTGTGCAATAAAATGGTTCCTACCACGTAGTCTTTTTGCATAAAATGACAGAGACGGTAATGTGCTGATTTTGTCAGTGAATATTTCTGACTGCAAAGAAATACATACTTTTATGTACAACTTAATTAATATGTACATATTTTAAGGATAGGAGTATGCCAGGGGTGTCCAATAAAAAAAATTAAAATTTCCAAAAAACTGATTAGCATGTGCTAAATGCTAAGATGCCCATTATATTCCTATGAGCGACAATAAAAATTTTAAGGGTCCAATTAGATTGGAATTTATCAATAAATTCACAAGTAGACTTTTTAGTTCAAAAAGGATTTGTAATGCTATGGAAGTTAAGGTCCCATTCATACTTATTTTGAACTTTATCCATTTCAACTGTTGGTGCAATCTCTTTTATTAAGTATCCTACATTATTGCAATATAATATACTTAGCGGGGGGTCCTATAAAAATTTCCAAAAGTTATAATAATTCATAATTCTGCAGTGATTGTGATATTTAATCTGAAGAAATATGATCATCTTTCCATTTTTACCAGAAATTACATTGGCTTCTAATATAAACCAGGATATTATTCAAATTCGAATGTGTTTGTTATAAGATCATGTTTGATTTATGGTTTATTTATTTATTTAATATACTACCCTACATATTGAGATCTTTAAGTCTGTCTTGGTGATGAAGTGTCCCATTGATAGAATGTCCCACTGGTGGAGTGTCCCAGTGATGAAGTGTCCTAGTGATGAAGTGTCCAATTGATAGAATGTCCCAGTGATGAAGTGTCTCAGTGATGAAGTGTCCAAGTGATAGAATGTCCCAGTGATGAAGTGTCTCAGTGATAGAATGTCCCAGTGATGAAGTGTCCAAGTGATAGTGTCCCAGTGATGGAATGTCCCAGTGATGAAGTGTCCCAGTGATGAAGTGTCCCAGTGATGAAGTGTCTCAATGATAGAATGTCCCAGTGATGAAGTGTCCAAGTGATAGAATGTCCCAGTGATGAAGTGTCCCAGTGATAGAATGTCCCAGTGATGAAGTATCCAAGTGATAGATTGTCCCAGTGATGAAGTGTCACAGTGATGAAGTGTCTCAGTGATAGAATGTCCCAGTGATGAAGTGTCCAAGTGATAGAATGTCCCAGTGATGAAGTGTCCCAGTGATGGAAAGTCCCAGTGATGAAGTGTCCCAGTGATAAAATGTGATGAAATGGCCCTGTGATGAGCTGTTCCTGATATTAAGTGTCCAGGTGATTAAGTGTTTCCGTGAAGAAATGTACAGGTGATTAAGTATCTGGATGATAAAGTGTCCAGGAGAATAAATATCTCACTTTTCTATTTGCTAAACATTTCAAAAATTAATCTCTTTTCAAATTTTTGTTTTCTTCAGTTTTTACTTAATTGTTGTAAGCTTCCTTTAGTTGAAGACCCAGTATATATGGTTATGCTTTAGTTTAGTTTAAAATGTTGCTACTTTTTGGGTTTTGGCCACTGTGAGAATGGGCTACAGGGCTTGATGGACCATTAGTCTGACCCAGTAAGGCTATTCTTATCTTCCTATGTCCTTATGCAATAACAGAGCGGTTCACAAAATTTTTAAAACATACAGTAAAAATAACTTTTACTAAGCTGCGATAGCGTTTTAGCGCGTACAAAATTTTAGTGCGTGTTAAACCCGCGCTACGCGGCTAAAGTTAACACCAGCTCAATGCTGGCATTAGTGTCTAGCCTGCATGGCAATTCTGTGTACACTAGGTGCGCGCTAAAACCACTATCCTCCGTACAAGATAATTGGCACTCGTCGCACCCTTATTTTCTCAGTAACTGCCTCTTTGACCTGGAACTCTCTTCCTTTATATTTAAGAGCAGAATGTAACTTGCAGAAATTTAAGAGTGGTTTAAAGTGTTTTCTCTTTAAGGATGCATATAATTGCTAATGAGTTATCTACCTACCTTAACAAATTCAACTGTTTTTTATTCCCATGCCATTAATTTCTTAATCATTTTTTATTTTATTTCCCTTCTCCTATTGTATTTTCCTTTTATATATTCTTTCTATAAAAATTGTATTTCCGCCCCTTTTTCCTATTGTTTAAAAGATTTGAGTTTGTCTGTTTAGTCCTGGTTTGCCCAATAATTTAATATATATATGTTTTACATTGCAGACAAGTCTGTCTTGCTGTAATTTTTAAATTTTGTTCAACGCTTTGTACTGCTGGATAAGCGTTTAATCAAATACTTTGAATAAACAATAAACAATCGCAGCTTAGTAAAAGGAGCCCTATGTTTCTAAAAGGAAAATTTTGTAAATAAAATTAAAAACTATTAAAATTTTAAAATAAAAAAATAAAATAAAATTGTAGGCTACAGTGTTAGTAAATCCTAACCATTAGTTCCTTATTACTTATATCTTTTATTTATCTTTGTTCATCTTTTATTTTCGTTACTAAAACAATCTTTGCAAAATATTACTTATTTCATTTTTCCATCAGTAATGGAATGCAAGTATAAAAGATATGTAACCAATCTACTTTCCTACCAAGTCACCAAATGGGAATCTATAATACGACTGTTAATTTCACGATTATTCTCTTACATGCATTTTAGAAGATTAATGAAAACTAATTTATTTATTTAGTAAATTCAGAAAATGATTATTGTATGGTTTTAATTGATTGTAAATTTAACAGTTAATGTGCTGGTTTTATCTTTTTATAAATCACATAGGACCACAAGGTATTTGTGATTCATAAATAAAGTTTTATGTTATGTTATGTGCTAATGTGGTTAGCATGTGATAAATCACTTAGCACCCATTGATGAATTCCCCCCTTAATATTAGAGACTGATGCAGGTTTTTTTTCTGAGTCTGGTCTGAGACCTTCTGATGAATGAATAGTGACTGAAGTACTTCATTAGCCCTTAATGTGCACTTCTCGTATCAGCAACCATTTCTATGGATAAGTCATCTGTTTTTCTTCTTCCCTCCCCCCTTGATGCTGAACAATGAAATGGAGGGGAAAAAAGAGATGCTGCATCTCTCTGTCTTCCATCCACAGGCCTAACATTTCTCCATCGCTTCCATCCCCAGATCCAACTTCTCTCCCTTTCTCTTCCCAACTGCCCCCCCCATCCCATCTCTCCCCCTGCCTGCCTTCCTCCCTTCCCCAGGTCCACCATTTCTCCCTTTCTCTTCCCAACAGTTCTCCCTTCAAGTATCTCTTTCCCTCTTCCTCCACACCACCCTAGGTCCAACTTCTCTCCCTTCAGACCATTGCCCACCATCTCTCTCTGTCCTCTGTTTCTGGACCCATAAGCTCTCCCCCCACGCCCAATCTAGCACTTCTTTTAATACCCTCCCCCTCTATACTTAAAAAAAAAATAAAAGTCCAGGAGGCTTCCTCAGCCCAGTATGTTCTCCCCCTTCTCTCTGCGCCCATGCATCTCTACCTCACTCCTCTCCTACCAACATGTCCAATAATTCTCCCTCCTCTCTCTGCCCAACAGTTCTCCTCTTTTTTCATCTCCCCATGTGCACCATCTCTTTCCCTAGTCAGACACACAATTCTCCCTTTCTATTCTCTCCCTCACCTCAGCATCTCTTTCCCTCACTCCCTCCATTCTTCCATCTTATGGCTCATGCTCCCCTCCCTCTTTCCCTTCATTCGGAGTCCTAAGTTCATGCCCCTCCTTCCTTCCTTCCATCATTTGTCCTGTTTGTGCTCCCTCCCTCTCAAGTCCCAACACATCCTTCTCCCTCCCTTCTGTGCCGCGGGTGTTTACCTTCTTGCTGGCTCCCTCCTCCGTCTTGCTGCAGCGTTCGCTCAAAACTGCGGGCAGGGTCTCCTACGCGCCTCCTGCGGCTGATCTGGAAGCCTTCTCTCTGATGTCAGAGGGAATGCTTCTGGGTCAGCCGCGGGAGGCACGTAGGAGCCGCTGACCACGGCTTTGAGCGAACGCTACAGCAAGACGGAGGAGGTAGCCGGTAAGAAGGTAAACACCTGGAGGTGGCAGAGGAAAACTCTGCATCGCCTTCGAGCGGGGCCACATGAAATACCTCGTGGGGCCGCATAAAGACCGCGGGTTGGACACCCCTGGTGTATGCCTATCTAGCATGCCCCCTCTTCCCAACACACCTTTACAAAACTGTACATTTTTTTGCTACTTCAGCTTGTCTGCGGTGTTCTTTGCTCACATGTTTAAAGACAATAGACTGTTTTCAATCCAATTCTTTATATGCGAGTTTGCAAACCATTGGACCCCTGAGGAAGGCGTGTTCGCCAAAACACGGACCGTGTAGGGTCTGGTTGGATTTTTATCACTGTATTTTTTATCATTGTACTTTTTAAATTGAATTTTCATGTTTTTATATGTCATTGTTTAATAAATTATCTCCAGAACATCTGTATCCACAGTTTTTTGTTTTCATTGGTGGATTGTTTTCACTGTGGATTATTGGGTCTCCCCATTTTTCTTTGTTGTGCTGCACTTATTTTGGGTAGGGCTTATTTTTTTCATGTACATGATCATCTCTCCCTTCCTCTCCTTCACCCCAATTCTTCCTCTTTCCTTTCTCTCTCCCACATTTGCAACATCTTTCCTCCCCTCTCACCCATCCCCTTGTGCCTTGTGCCTTCCCTCTGCAGCATCTTTCTATCCCTCCATCCCTCCCATCTCTCGTGCAGCAGAACCCTTGCCCAGCTTCTATCCTTCCCTCCCTCCCATCCCTCATGCAGCAGAACCTTTGCCCAGCTTCCATCCTTCCCTCCCATCCCTCGTGCAGAACCCTTGAGCATTCGCCACCACCGCAACCCCTGCCGCGCAGCCAAACCCCCGCTGACCGTCCATCCTTCCCTCCCAACCAATCCCCGCCAACCGCGACCATAAATGCCTTCTGGCAGAGGAGTAACGGGCCAGCAGCACTCACAAGCTGCTTTGTGGCCTTTTCGCTGGGGCCTTCTGTGTGCCGCATTACTGATGATGTCATCAGTACAGAGAAGGCCCCAGTGAGAAGGCCGCGAAGCACCCTGTGAGTGCTGCTGGCCCGACGCTCTTCTGCCGAAAGGTATTTATGGTCACGGTCGGTGGGGATCAGTTGGGAGGGAAAGATGGAGGGTCAGCGGGGGTTCAGCGGTTCGGCTGCGCGGCGGGGGGGTGTTAGGAGGAAGCACGGCTGCCTACGACTAAGGCTTATTTTCGGGGGTAGGGCTTATATTAAAACCTACCCCGAAAATCATGCTAGGGCTTATTTTTGTGGTAGGGCTTATTTTCTGGGAAACACGGTACTTAAGACTTCCCTATTTGTCCTGAAGGCTCACAATCTAGCTAAAGTACCTGTGTAAACAATTATTATTATTATTCTTGCTGAAGATGTGCCAATATTCTTGCACTAGTCCTGCTATCAAATATTTGTGACCTGATTGGCTGTTCCTGGAGACAGGATGCTGGGTTTGATAAACTTTTGGTCTGACCCAGTATGGGAGAACTTATGTTCTAAAATACAGATTCAATTTGTCTCCAAGAAAATAATCCTGATATAAACATTCTAATGGCCATTCATTCTGTAATTAATTTTTACTTTTTGGGGGACTTTTCATAAGACACTGGTTGTACATGGCAACTTCAAACGCTATCCACACTGTCTGATTTTTATAAATACCTGGTGAATGAAGCTTTGGGGCTGAGGCCACTAATCTTTTAGGGGATGAAGGAGCAGGTTTGTTTGCTTCTTGGTCTTTCAATGCTTCTTTCTTTACAGCTGTTAAAAAAAAGATAAAATACAATTCTTTATTACTGAACAGAATGTCATTATATGGCCCTCTTTCCCTATATCTTCAGGTCAATGTTGAGAAGCATTTAGGTGAACAGCATCAAGGACTGACCAAACACAGGTCACATGATTGAAACAGACATAATAAAGCATAGCATAGTCGCATAATTAAATCAGGCATGAAATATGCAAGCCTACAGCTGCCTACAATCGGGACACACTTTGCAGAATCTGGGCCTTTATGCCCGGTTTTATTATGTCATTATGCTGTGCTTTAGCATGTCTTTTTTAATCATGTGACTGATCATTGCACATTTTATACACGGTTCCATTATGTTACTTTGCTATGCTTTATCATGTCTGTCCCAATCGTGTGTCTCTGTTGTGCTGCCTTGTTTTTTACAATTCAGTCTAGATTTTGTTTATTGGTACTTGATACTTGGTTCTTCAGTTGGCTTGCCGTCAGTTCGCCTGGTCATTTAATTTAATACAATGTTTTAAACAGTGTACATAAAATGGTTATTCATTTTATCTTTTTCTATATTTTATTAACTATGCACCGGCTTATGGCTTTTACATCAGCTTATCTTCTTTGGTTCATATTTACTGCTTATATTGACTGACCATGTTTTATTCTTGGCATTTTGTTTCACTATGTGGGCCTTGGTCTAGTGCAGGGGTGTCCAGCCTGCGGCCCCGTGAAGTATTTTGTGCGGCCCCGGTCGAGGGCGATGCAGTGTTTTCCTCTGCTGCCCCCGGGTGTTTACCGTTTTGCTGGCTCCCTCCTCTATCTTGCTGCAGCATTTGTGCGGCCCCAGAAACATTTTTTTTTTTGGCCAATGCAGGCCAGGGAAGCCAAAAGGTTGGACACCCCTGGTCTAGTGCATCCTGCATTTTTGTTTGTATACTTTTATTGGCTCATTCCTCTTATTGATTAGGTGACTGGATTTTACCAACCTTTTCTTTGGTTTTTATTTGTAAAACTGCAGTAGGTTCTATTTATTCAATCTTCCGGTATTTTATTCATTGTGATATTCCACTGTATTATTTCTTTATATAATATGTCATGTTTTATTTGTATATTGCTCTATGCTTTTGGTTCTCCATCCTTTCACCTTAGTGCTATTTATATTGTATTACAATGTTTTTAATTGTTTGATATTGGTTTTATTATTCTTCGGTCTATTCAATGTTTTTATCCACTATTGATTATGCCATTTTCAATATGTCATATTATCATTATGATCTTAAGTTGCTTTTATGATGTTGATGTTTTTATGATATTAATGGTTTTTCTTTATATGTCACCATTTAGTGTCCCCTGAAGAAGGTGTTATTTTGCAATGCTGAAACAGGGATCCTTGTTGGGACTCTTTTAACATTTGTTTGTCTCAATAAAGACTTATATTGGTTGATTTAGACATCCACCTTGTCTTCTTCTTGTTGTAAGACAAGCCAGAAGCCATCAAGTCTTCAAGCTCCAGTTACTTGTGGACTTTGAATTAACTAAGTGGTATTACTGAGTTTGAATAGTAATAGTGATTATCTACAGATACCAGGCAGGAAGTGTTCTGCCCCCATTTTCATGAAAGCAGAGTGCTTATTTTAGATATTGTCACAGGAAAGACCTGGAAAATCTAGAGGCAGATCAAAATACAGCCAGATTAGCTCAGATTCCTGTTAATGACAAGTCCATTGCTCAACCCAGGTTAGTGCAGAAAGAAAAAGTACTGCCTAAAAGCACCTATCAGATTGGATCTAAGCAGCCTAGTACCTGTTTATAATTTTCTAGCTCAAGGTCTAGCAACACAGGATCAGGAAACTCTCTGTTAGGCTAGGACAAGTGGATTCAGAAACTAAGGGCAAACCAGATGCATTGTGCCTTAGGCAGAAAACTGGTTTAAACCAGCACAGCACACTCAGGAGCACACAGCTACTGGTAATTAGGGGAAAGATCACACCTGGGACCAGTTTTAACTTCCCACCTGCAGGAAAAGAAAGGAGAAGAACACACAGCTGCAGTCATGAGCAGCAGCAAAATTGGAAACCTGTCAGCAAGCCACGTGTGGTTAGGAGAGCCAATTCAACTTCAGGAGAGCAGCAGAACAGACCACATTCAGAATCACAGGTAGAATCCCTTGACACTGAAATTCAGGAAGAAAATATGTCTCTGTGCTCTGAGAATTCTGAAGCTATGATGATAGATGAAGGCTTGGGCTTTTATAATAACAATTGTGATTATTTACCTAAGAAAGAACTATGGACATGGACATTGCTTAAATGGGCTAAAAGTTTATTGTTGAAAAGAAAAGTAACTTTAAAGACTGTGTGGTTTTCCTTGACCCATTGAAGGCAAAGCTTTAGTAGCAGAAGCTTTAAAAGGAACTGGTTTTGGGAATAAAATAATCCTGTGTTACAGTGCCAAAATGTAAAAGCAGCATGTTTAATCTAGTGGCAAGAAGTAAGCCATTGTTTCTTCCAGAAAAGAGTCTTTCTAGAGAAGAAAGACTGCTTGATAACTTTATTAAGAAACTAATGCCATGCCAAGCCTGCTGCAGTGAATATAGTAATGCAGAGTACACTGAAAGCGCATGAATGTGATATTATTGGGTGGGATCATTGTAAGCTGATCATTGTGGGCAGTTAGAGCCCATGTCACTGAATTTGGCACAGTGGTTAAACTCAGTGGTGTACTTCAGTAGCTATACTGCATGGACTGTGAACAGAAAAGCAGTGTTTAAAGTTAGTGGTGATATTAAGCAGAGGTGTGGATGGAGTATACAGGGCTGGAGCAGCTGGTATAGTCCAGGCCTCAAGCCTGCATGAATGCAGGAAAGTGAATTGAACAGAAAAGAAGAATGTTGGGGTTTTTTTTTCCTTTTTGTGTGCTGTTTTGAATTCAGATTGAGCCAAAAGTCTATGAACTTTATTACAGCTAACTGGTTTTAAAATACTTGTGGGAGACAAGATTCTATGGGCTCCTTTTACGAAGGTGCGCTAGCGGTTTTATCGCACGTACCGGATTAGCACGCACTAACCGAAAATCTATCACCTGCTCAAAAGGAGGCGGTAGTGGCTAGCGTGCGCACGGCAGTTTAGCGCGCGCTATTCCGCACATTAAGGCCCTAGCGCACCTTCGTAAAAGGAGCCCTATGTTTTCTTTTTGCTATTGTGGGATATTTTGATAAAGTTTTTTGAAATGCCAAGAGAAGAACGATAAAAATTAAATAAAAACATTTTGTTCACCAGATCTTGAACAGCTCTGTTTTCCTAGTACCAAGCTTTTACCAATTCTACAAATATGCTCGGTCAGGTTAGTGGCCTGGGCAGGTGCAGGTTTGCCATTAATAGCGAACCCACACCCGGTCACATTATGTAAACAGAGTGCACTGCTTTAAGATAAGCTCCTGGAACACACTGCTATTTGCTCAGTGGGCTAAGCCCCCCTTTCTCCTGGCTGTTTCTCTTGTGTGTGTGTGTGTAGAAATAGCAGACTCCATTTTAGTGCAAATGTCCATAAAGTACTTTTTCCCTTCTAATTTTCACCTTTTAATCTGCTAGCCTCAGAGTGACTTGGTGTTACTACTTGTAAGCTTAAAAGTACAGTATTACTACTTCACAAAGAGTATGTAAAAATATACTCCCAGCTTGCCTTAATCACAAGAAGTACTGGTTCAGTGTGGATTCTGTGAGAGAAGAAATTCCTTAAGACCTCCTGAACTGTAATTTTTATTAAAGAAAGTTTGTTTAAGGAATCACAGAGTCCAGCCTGGTAATATTATAGGCTACAGAGCCAAAGAGTTTATCTGTATGAGATCCTCTGGAGTAAGCCTCAGATCATTTACTGTTACTTCCTATAAGAATGTGATTATGTAGGGTTCCTAACCAGCTTAGACTGAGGAGAATCTCTTTTTCAGAGCCCTCTGTATCTTAAAATGCAATTGTCTAGGTGTTATAATGTTCAATAGAGCCACATACTTCTTTGTAATAACCAATAAATTATTCATTATTTATAATAGGAGGAAATAGGCTAAGCAACACACTTTATTTACACTGGGAGAAAAGAATAAGTAAATGATTAAGGTAGACTTCAATGAATGTAAAAGGGGAAAAACTCCCAGCAAAATCCTAACAAACTAAACTGATATGGCTATATTGTACTCTTCAGCTGGCATACCTTTCTGCTAACCACAAGCAAACAGAAAACATATTTCTGCAAACCACAATGCTGAATTCAGGATAAAGAAATGCTAGCTGACTAACTATTCTACATACTTTGGACATGGCAGAGCTATTTCTAAGAATTTATTGCAGTAATTCCAGGCCTTACTCAGGAGCCATCTCTGGTGATCTAGTCAGTGGAATGGAACATGAGAGGTCTTCCTTCACTCCTGTTCCATCTGATTTCAGACTCCAAAATGGCACTGATGACCCACTCCTACCCTATCCCACTATCCCTCAAGGGAAAGCCCATAGGTAAGTCCTGGGAATCTGGAAGGGGGTGAGGGGAGAATTAACTTGGGGAAAGGCTTGAGGGATTGGATTTAAGGGGGATCAGATGTGATGATCAGATTGAAGGGTTCAGGGGAGTGAATTTGGGAATGAGGGCTGGGGGTATCAAATATGGGGGGGGATCAGATTTGGAGATTGAGAGGTGGGAGAATCAAATGTAAGGACTGGGAGGGGAGTCATGGCCTCTTATGTTAAGGTCAGACTGATGAGACGGTAAGTACAGCGCACTATCAGCAGCTGTGCAAGTAGCACACTAGTGCTAGCTGTGTTTGCAAACCACTATTCTGACATGTCCATGTCACACCTGGCCCCTACCTCTATTCATTAATGGTCAGTGGTTACCTTTATTTGATATGCTGCCCATCAATATAATAGCTAAGTGATTTACAAAATAAGAAAAAGGGAAGAGAAGAGACAAAACACAGAAAGGAGCCTAAATTACATCAAAAAATAAATTAAATTAAAGAATATTATTACACTGAATAAGGTACAAAAGGGGGAACAAGGTATATAAAACAAGCTGCAGATCAGGGACCCTACAGTAATACCTTATCCTTTAGCTTGGCGGGAATGGCTTTTCTGTGATGGCATGGAGCAATTTCGTATTTAAGATAAGTACTGTTAGCTTCTATTTTTTATAATATGTAAGGAGACAGTTTGAAGGAGTTTTTGTGAATTATATATAAAAAGGGACAGATAAAAGCTAGGGGGCTCATAATCAAAAAAGAAAAACATCTAAAAACCGGCCTAAATTGGCACTTGGACGATCTAAAAGACAAGTTGTCCAAGTGCCGATAATCGAACTGGGTTTTCAACGTATTTAAAAATGACCTAGGCCTTCACAGTGCTGCTGAACGACTAGAGCTAAAAGGGTCATATCATGAGGAGTGTCAAGGGCAGGATTTGGGCGGGACTTGGGCGGTCCTAGACTTAGTCGTACTGCATGTATAACCGAAAGTTTTACAACACTGCCAAGACGGAACTTGGACATTGTGACTTAGGCCATCTAAAACCAGGTCTAAGTCCACAAAAGGTATCCAAAGTGACCAGATAAGCACTGCAGACACAAAGTGCAGACCCCCCACACTGCCCCAGTGATCACTGACCCCCAGCCCCATAAAAAATGTAATAACAACTTTACATATCTGCCTTCAGAACATCAGCACCTGGCAGCCTGGCACAGGAAAGCCTAGTAGAGCTGCACAGATGTGGTTTAAGTAGTCTTGGCGGTGGGTTAGTGAACCATGGAAGGGAGGACCCAGGCCCATAAGCCACTCTAATCACTGCATTCATGTTGAAAAATGTGGTACTGCCATATAAGTGGCTCCTGTAGCCATAAGGACTATTAGGGTGGTAGATGGGTGGGTCTAGTGTATTTGGGGGGGGGGGGGCTCACCATGATCTATAAGAGAGATGTTGTGAGATGATTATGTGGGACCCTTTGTGTGAAGTTCACAGCAGTACCCTGTAAGGTAACCAACTACTTGGTGCCTTGGCTGGGTATGCAGTCCATCACTTTTCTGGTCTCTCCCACGCCCAAAAGGTCTTTTTCTAGGCGTTTGTGATTTGGACAAATTTTTGGTCGAAAATGGGGTATAAAGATTGATGACTTAGCGGTCTGGGCGATCAGACAGCTGGACGTACAGTTGGACAATTTTTGAAAAAAAAAATATGCTGGACATATTTTTTTGAAAATGGACCTTTTCCCGTGTTCGACTTTGGACGACTTGTGACTTAGGCAAAAACGGACATAGATATTTCTTTTGATTATGCCCCTCCAAATTATACAAATTATATAACTAAAAGAAAAATGGATGGATGAGGAGTGAAGGTGGTGAGAAAAAATGTATTACATTTAAATATCCACCAACTGATGGTCTACAAAAATACTATTTTGAGAGACTTATCTTTGTTAATATTAACAATATAATAGGCATTTATATAGCAAATTAATTTTATGTGAAGAACTGCATATAGATTTGACCCAGGAATCATTCAGATTTGGATTCTATAAACGGTGCCTGTATCAATGGCCGCCTATAAACAGCCACTGATCGTGTGTCAATCACGCATCGGTGCTATTGATAGAATCACAGCTGTTTTAAAAATAAGGCACCTTAAATGTAGGCCAGCATTTCATAGGCCTACTTTTAAGGCGCCTGTCTTACGCCTACAGAAGAGCCTAGAGTTGCCTAAAACTACTTCTGGCATAAACCATGCCCACACCATCCTCAAGTGTCCTTAGGCATGCCTAGATGCTTGAACAGTGCCTTCAGCATTTTGTTGGACTACATTTCAGGCACCTACTGTGGGCATAGGGAGGCGCCTAGGACCTCCTAAGCTCACCTAAGGCCACTTCCGGGCAAAACCACACCCACGCCTAGCTTTAGGCGAGTTTAGGCAGCCCTACTCACCTTCCTAGGCTCGCGGAGGTGCCTATAATGTAGGCGGCCTGCCTCAGGATGTTTTGGTTTTTTAAAAAAAACATGCATCACGATTGGCTAATAGATAGCGGTAGCTGCCTAAAATTGGGATGTCATTTATAGAATTTGCCCCAGAATGACTATGTACCATTTCAAATTGTACTATGTTTATGTTTATTATGAATTTGATATACCGCTCTGGCATTGACTGATCTAAGGGGTCCTTTTATCAAGCTGCAGTAGGGGTTTAACGCGCATTAAAAACCACCTGCCATGCTAGCTGCTAACGCCTGCATTGAGCAGGCATTAGTTTTTTAGTCGGCCGCGGGGGTTAGCGAGTGATGAAATGTCTGACGCGCTAACCCCGCTAGTGCGGCTTGATAAAAGGACCTCTAAGTGGTTTACATATAGAGGAATGTACATAAAACTTAAAATAGATTGAGAACACACAATGAAACTAAGAGATAGCACATTTAAAACAAATTTGGAGAATGTATTTTTTCAGTCAATGGACAGTTAGAGTGGAATTTGTTGCCAGAAGATGTCAAGGCAGTTAATATTACTGGGTTTAAGAAGGATTTAGGCAAATTCCTAGAGGGAAAGTCCATAAAACATTAGCTATGTAGTCTTTGGAACAGGGCTGCCCAAGTCCGGTCCTCGAGATCTACTGGCAGGCCAGGTTTTCAGGATATCCACAATGAATATGCACTCTTGAGGAACATAGGGAGAGGGGAGACATGATCGAAACATTTAAGTACCTCACGGGACGTGTCAAAGTGGAAGATGATATTTTCTTTCTCAAGGGACCCTCGGCCACAAGAGGGCACCCGCTCAAACTCAGGGGCGGAAAATTTCATGGCGACACCAGAAAGTATTTCTTCACAGAGAGAGTGGTTGATCATTGGAACAAGCTTCCAGTGCAGGTGATCGAGGCAGACAGCGTGCCAGACTTTAAGAATAAATGGGATACCCATGTGGGATCCCTACGAGGATCAAGATAAGGAAATTGGGTCATTAGGGCATAGACAGGGGGTGGGTAAGCAGAGTGGGCAGACTTGATGGGCTGTAGCCCTTTTCTGCCGTCATCTTCTATGTTTCTATGAGAGAGATTTGCCTGCACTGCCTTCTTGGTATGCAAATCTCTCTCATGCATGTTCATTGTGGATATCCTGAAAACCTGGCCTGCCAGTAGATCTCGAGGACCGGACTTGGGCAGCCCTGCTTTGGAAGGTCACTGGGGATGAACAGTAAGGAATGAATCTACTGTTTGGGATCTTGCCAGTTACTTGGGACCTGGAATGACTGCCTTCAGAGACAGAAAGCTAGCTTGATTAACTTTGGTCTGATCCAATATGGCATATCTTATGTACTAATGAGAGATAAAGCCTGTGTAGGACATATTGAAAGAACCATAAAGTCATAACACAATAAAATGAAAGAATGAGAAAATTAATATCTTCCCATCTGCTGTAGCTGCGTTGAATGTCACAGAGTCTACTAATCTACAGTAACAACAAATTGTTTTAAAATCAACAGTGATAAGCTTCTGGCCAAAGCATGAGCCACAATGGTGTATCATTCTATAACTCCATGCTTGGAAGAAACACCATGTCCTGGACTTCCTGGAGAAAGGCAGAATATAAGTAAGCTGTGATACTGATCGAAATAAGAATAATTAAGAGATGTCACAGCACATTAACTTTAAAGACTAGAGATGTCTCAGAAAGGATCTATGAAGCTTTGAAAGATTAACTACTACTGTATCTCTTATTATACAGGTCAAGTAGAAGGTCTTATAACTTACTTAAGATCCAAGATGGCTGCAATCCCTTTTTAAATGACTCTATAAAGGAAAGAAAGTGCCTACTTTCCTTTATAGACTACCGTAAGCCATTGAGCTGGTGTAAATGCAGGCACCTAAATGCTGATGATAACACTTCACTTTTTAAGTGTTCTATAAGATATGCACATTTGTGTCTCTTCCACATCTCTCCCAGGCTCTGAAAATAGCTATGCCCCCTTGCAAATACATACTGTGCAAGACACATGCATATTTACAAAACAGAACTTAAACAAGCCAAAGAAAATCACAAAAATGTCCCACACCAAAACAGGGAAAACCAAGCAAGAGAGACAAAACTATGGAACTGTGAGCTAAAAAATAGAGTGCTGAAGGTGCAAAAACTATACAAGTGGTCTGAGGGGGACGCCATGGGAAAAGTCTCTTTATCATGCAACTTTCCCCAAAGCGTCCCTCTCGGACCACTTGCACTCACACAGTTTTTATGCCATCAGTGCTCCATTTTGAGAGACACTGTGCTATTCTATAAATGGCGCTCAGAATTGGGTGCCGTTTAAACAATAGTATTTGATACTGGGATGCGCACCCAATTTTAGGTGTGAGGACTTATACCAAGTAAAACCTGGTGCAAATTCTCATGCCTAAATTACTGAGTGTAAATCCCAGGAATGCCACCGATCTGCCTATGCTCCTCCCATGGCCACACCTCATTTTTGGATCCACCATTAAATTTATACACAGATCTCGGTGCCTAAAACTGTGCGCAATTGCAAATTTTCACATGCAATTTTGAGCACCCTATATGTATACTTTATTCAAAATCTTAAATAGAATTTGGCTGATAATGCATATATAAATTTAAGCACCCATTTTATAGAACTGCCCTCTAAGTGAACTTGCAATACAAGTGTAATTGTAATATCCAAATAAAAGGTTTCAACCCATGTAGATATGTATGACAGCTATGAAAGGTGCAAATATATCATTGGCCTACTGGTTGCTTCCATTCAAATTAATGCTGGTTCCTGCATTTAATTTTGGCGTGGTTCCAGATATTTGTGCCCTGAGAGATCATTATTTCCCAGCTAATCAATTTAGTCACTCAGTGTCATATTTAAGTTAAAAAGAGAAAGGTTGATGCTGAGAAGCATCAAATGCTCTGCACTTGCCAATGATTAACATGATCATTTATCGCTAACGATGTTGCCAGCACAACTAAACAATCTGTCAGAGTAGACACAGGTTAGAGGACGGTTCATTTACTCTAGTGCAACCTTCATTAAAGCAAGCTCGATAGCTTACTTGGATTTTCAGAATAGGACTCTGTTAGCTAAATTACTGGTTTACGGTAGGGCTTCCTAAAGCTGTCATAGGGGACCCACAGTAAGTCGGGTTTTTTGGATATATATAATAAAAAGAGCTATACCAAATATGTGTTTGATTTGATTCAGCCTCAAATAGTGCCCTGAGTACATTATTCATATTTGGCCAAATAGTAATTTAAATTCAGATACGAATAATCTGGGGCTGCACTGTGCTCACACGAAAGATATGTTAGCAGGCAACTTGCTAATCAAGCAGCTCTTTGGGCCCCTGAATTTCACCCCCTGCTTGTTAATCCTACTTCTTATATGCACTTTAGAAGGCTATTAACAACTTAATTGTTTGTTAAATATGTAAATGATTGAATTGTTCTTATAATTTGAATATTATGTAATTTCGCTGATAATGGTCAGTATTTTTAATTTTTGTACATTGCTTTGAACTGAAAGGTACTGCGATTCATAAATAAATTTTTATGTTATGTGTCATATACCCCTTGGGGTACATGCACCTTGTTTTGAGAACCGACGCTATAGGTACAGAAGTCTCAAATGAATTAGGGGTGATAGGCTCAGGAGTAATCTAAGGAAATACTTTTTTACAGAAAGGGTGGTAGAAGCGTGGAACAGCCTCCCGGAAGAGGTGGTGGAGACAGAGACTGTGTCTGATTTCAAGAAAGCCTGGGACAGACACGTGGGATCTCTTAGAGAGAGGAAGCGATAATGGTTACTGCAGATGGGCAGACTGGATGGGCCATTTGGCCTTTATCTGCCATCATGTTTCTGTTTATCAATGTGGGCTACCATTAAACCTACTATTTTGCCACAGGTCCTATTATATGCAATGAAACCAAGTTACTAATAACTAGGGTTAAGAGTAAAATAACATATCTTAATAGTAGCCCACATTGATAATGTTTCCCCCTCCCCTTAAAGACTAGAGTATGTTGTACTAATAAAAAGACTAAGAAAAAAGATGTCCTTAATTAAAAGTATGATTTACTATCTATGCTGGCAGCAGCAAAATAAATTCATGTCATAATAACAATTTGCATAAGAATAGATATCTCACATTATATTGCTCCTCCATTTCCAAACAGCCTGTTGGCAAAGGAGTAGTGATAAAGACTAGATTTACACTAATTACAGAAAAACTAATTTGCTTGAAAGGATATACAAAAGGTACAGAGAGAACAATTATTGAAGCCACTTGACAAGAAGGTACTGCGATATATTGTCAATGTACTTTAGTGCATATGCAGGGCAGTTCTCTAAAGCAGTGGTTCCCAACCCTGTCCTGGAGGACTGCCAGGCCAATCGGGTTTTCAGGCTAGCCCTAATGAATATACATGTAGTAGATTTGCATGCCTGTCTCTTCCATTATATGCAAATTTCTCTCATGCACATTCATTAGGGCTAGCCTGAAAACCCGATTGGCCTTGCGGTCCTCCAGAACAGGGTTGGGAACCACTGCTCTAAAGTATACTTGAACTTTTACGTGGGGATTGCACGAGTATTTCATTAGAATAATGGCAAATGCACAAGCATGTCTGCACATTTGCATGTAAGTGCCAAGAATCCGCCTAAGTATTATTTGTTAATGTGTGTATCTTATGTAACATGTATTTCACAGATAGATGTGCACATGGGTGGAGTCTGGGGAGGGCAAGGGCAGGACTCAAGCTTATGTGCATAACTTATAGAACATTATGGGGTTAATATTCAGTCAAGGGCAGTCAGTGTTATTTTGGCCACCACCGGTGTTATGATCAGATATTCAATGCTAGGCCATGTCTGGACACTGGCAACCATCGCTTATCTGGTGAAAGGCAACATTCAGCATTTAACCACTTAAGTAAAACCAGATAAAGATAGGACTGTGCTTTATGTGGTCCGATATGTCTGGAAAACTTAGGTGGTGAATATCAGCACTTAACCACATTAGTGTTGACTCCACTCCTCCAGACTGCCTTCAAAGTCAGCAGCTTTGAGTAGATAGCCACGCAAAGGCAAAGCAGGAGTGCCCCCCCCCTGCATCCTCCCCTCCCTAAGGTAGGAATGCCCCCCGGCCCACATATCTCTTCAAAGGTTCGCCGGCACAAGCAGCATCTTCGACCCCCTGCTCGTGCCAGCCTCGTTTCCCCTCTGACATCATGTCCAAGTCTCTCGTGACACACCCGGAATTTCTTCGTGGCACACCATTGTGCCGTGGCACCAGGCAGAAGCTTCTCCTGCCTGATTAAATCACTTTGATTACTGACCTCTCCCCTATAAGTTACATGCATACATGCAGGTGTCTAACATTTAAATGTATATTTTTGAAGTTATATTAGTATTCCATAAAAAAATATAAGCACCTGCATTCCTCTATAGAGTAATCTCCTACCACGTGGCCTCTAGTCACCTATTTATAGTCACCCAGTTATAGAATTGCCCCCAAAGAAGGACAATTTTATAATTGCATGAGTGTATACATATTTTATATATTTGAATATAAACTAAGATTTTAGGGTCAATAAAATGGCTCAAAAAATGGGGGTCTCAGTTTATATTCAGGTCAGCACTGACCCGCCCCCCTCCCAAACCTGTTGCGGGCCTCTTCCGGCCCTGCCATGACGGAGTGACCTTCCTTCGCTCCTACCTGCATAGATCCACTAGCTGATTGGCTGCCAAGAGCTCTCACGGGGGAGGCAGGAGGGAGGTAAAAATTCTTAGAATCACTTAGAATCAGCTGGGACAGGAGGTGGAAGGGATCCCTCCTGTCCCGGCCACTCACAAAAATGCCTTTGAAAATTATCCTTAAAGTGGTTAAAATAAACGGGAAAAGAGAGAAAAATCATATAATAGTGAAAACAGCAGTAAAATAAAATTACAGGGTATAGGAAGAACATTTTCTCTGGTCAAATTGTTTCAGGCCTGGTAGTAGGATGCAACATATTTTGTTATTCTTCCTGTTTCTGACAGTTATTTGCTGCTTCATTCTATAATCTTGCATGCACACGTTTGCAAACTTCCATATGCAGGTTATAGAACAGTGCTAAGTATGTGTGTAACTTTTTTGATAATTTAGACATTAATTGACACTACCAATAATTAGTGCTAACTGACACTAATTTGCAGTTATGTACATAACTGTGCTTAGTTGTAATTCTATTAACGTGGTGTGAAACTTTTTTAGCATGTAACTGCAAGTTGTGTGTGGAATAGAGGTCTGCACGGGAACGGGGATCCCCCCCATGTTAACGGGACTCCCACGGGGATCCCCCTAATCAACAGGACTTCCATGGGGACACTCCACAGCCCACAGGACTCCCACGGGGATGGAAACGGGGTTTCACTTCCTACCGAAATTCTGGCGTTCCAGCTGAAATTTTACACCACTCCGGTGCCGCCATGCTCCTCAGCACGTACACAGCTGAGAGCCTTGCTTCCTGATTGGTCTGGTGGTGCGGCGCAGTGTGAAGGGAACAGCCATGCACCTCAGCACGCACACAGTTGAGAGCCTTGCTTCCTGATTGGTCCGGCAGTGTGGCGCAATAGGAAGAGGGTGTACTTAGTCAGCCCCAATACTGGCGAGGGTGTATTTAGAAGACCCCGATACTGGGGAGACTGGAAGAGACAGACCCAAGGAGGAGAATGGAGACAAGGAATCCAGCGATTTTCAGAGTCAGATCCGAGCCGAGGACGGAGCAGCAGTGAGCACAGCAGGCAGGAGGAGGTGCTTCGGAGAGGGAGGATGATTCGGCAGCCAGCGTGAGCAGCTGTAAGCACAGCAAGCAGGAGATGCTGCTTCATAAACGCTCCAGCACCGGCAGTCAGGTAATTAACTTAAACACAAAAGAAACTGTGGAATTGATGATCCTGATGAAATCTTTTTATTGTGTTTTATTTTTGAATTCATCTGCACCATTTTCAAATAAAGATTTCATCAGGATCATCAATTCCACAGTTTCTTTTGTGTTTGCGCAGCTGTTTTCCTTGTGGAATCTCATTGGTGGAACCCATTTTTTGTTTTCCATTCAGGTAATTAACTTATAAACTCCCTCTTTTACTAAGGAGCGCTAAATCGGCTAGCGTGCCTTAGTAAAAGGACCCCAGAGTTAGGCCAGGGGGATACTGGAGCCAAAGCAAGAGCTGATATCTTTGTATTGTGTTCAAAAGAAAAAATGCATTTCTGGTTTTATTTCTATGGTGTTGAAGTACTTGCTGACCTTTGCTGTGGCTGGTGGGGAACCTCAAGCACCGCCAGCAGAGGACCTCCTCTAGAGATGGCCAGAACTCCCCTCCACCAAGCGCAGCAGTCGCTGGCAGCATCCATGAACCACTGGGGTGCCAGCATCTGTGACTCAGGGACACTACTGCTGCCTGCCAAGCTTGGCAAAAGGGACCCCTGGCCAACTGCAGAGGAAGTCCTCAGCTGACAGCTTGGGGGTCCTCATCAGCTGAGTATTTATATTTTACATTTACATTATAGGTTCTGGTACAAACCCATTTACAGAGTATGTATTCTTCCCAATTAATATTTCCAAATTAATAAAGTGTCTTTGCTTATTTGTAAATGGGTCTCTACCAGAGACTTTAATTCAGCAGCATAATTAAATGAAATAATTACTTTTGAAGTTTATAGGGATGGGTGGGGACGGATTTGATTCCAGCGGGGACAGATTTGATTCCAAAGGGGATGGGCAGGGACGGGTTTGATTCTACTGGGGATGGGCGGGGACGGGTTTGATTTCTGTCCCCATGCAACTCTCTAGTGTAGAAGTGGGAAAGACATAGGAGGATCAGGGGCATGCCCAGCACTTACATGCTAAGGTTACAGAATACTGATGGCTATGCATGCAACATCTATACCAGTCAACAACATAGTGTAACTGGCCGCATCTAAATGTTGGCATGTACATACTAACTTATGCTACGTATTTGCAATTGACAATATAGTATTTGTGTTTTGTGTACAGCTTCCCAGTGCCCAACTTTAGGCAACTTGAACTGAATTACATCATAATGCATTTCCTGCTCATTCTTTGGTGGTGTATCTAATTTTCTCTCTCAGCTGTAAGAAATGTGCATTTTGGATACCTTTTTTGCATGGTACTGAAGAATATGCATTTCTGCTTCTATTTCTCCAGTGGAACACTGATTTTAGCATATGTTGTTTGCAAAGAACACACACACACATAGGGCCATTTTATAAAGGAATTTTAGCACAAATATAATATTATCTGCATAAAATGACTTTCATAAAATTATTGCATGTGTAAAATTATGCATTATGACCAGAAGGTTCTGCAGGATTTGTGCTAATAGCTTACAAAGACAAATAAACACCTATGTGTCTATTAAATAAGCTACAAAAAAAATCCCTTCTTGCCTTTTAATCTAGACAACCTGATATAAAAATTACACCAACTCAAGCTTTATCAGGCTAACATGGGGCCACTTCTGCATGTAATGAACCACCTGCTATAAATTTGGTATGATTATCCACTGTTCTTTGTTTTGAAGGGTACAAGTATTGAAAATGATTTTACTACCAAAGAGGATGATTCATCACGACTGATTCATTGCATGGCCATTTCATCGCTGAATCGGCCACAATGAATCATCATGACCTCTTGTGGGGGGCTATGACCCCTCACACCCTCAAAGTAGGAGCACCTCAGTACCTGAGCTCTTGTGTGTGGGGGTCTGTCCCCCTACCCAAAGAAGGAGCGCCTCCCACACCTCCCCAAAGTAGGAGTGCCCCCCCTGGATCCTCCCCTCCGCAAGGTAGGAATGCCCCCCCCCCCCGGCCCACATATCTCTTCAAAGGTTCGCCGGCACAAGCAGCAACTTCGACCCCCCCCCTGCTCGTGCCAGCCTCGTTTCCCCTCTGACGTCATGTCCAAGTCTCTCGTGACACACCCGGAATTTCTTCGGGGCACACCATTGTGCCGTGGCACACTGTTTGAGAGACACTGGGCTAGAAGGAAGATACCATAGAACAGCAAGAAAAGGAAGGAATCAGCCTGTTATTAATCTGGAGCTTCCTGATCACAGACAAATGTGTCAGATAATGAAGTTTCGGGGTGCTTTAACCAGCTATGGGGACATGGGCAAACTTTTCTGGATGGGCCCTTCCCTTCATGTTTTGTACATGTCAGAGGGGGCAGGACCATAGGGCCTTCAAGAACAAATAAGCTTGAAAGCTCTGTGTGTTTACTCCTAACTCTAAAGAAAAAACATTACATACCCTTATGTTTCGCAACAGAAATATTTCATAGAAATTTCAAGAAAAACATCATTGTTAAAGAAAATGTGTTAGGTCTTAGGCCTTAATTGGAGAAATTCTCTCTTAATTCCTTGTATTCTCGCAGAGAGATCAGGATAAATCCTAATTAAATGACCATGAAATAAAGTTCTCTCCTTAAAAATAAGAAATAAAAACAGACAATATTATCTCATCTCTGTCAGAGACATTTGAAAAGGTTGCCACTATGTTTATTGTTCACTTGATACCCCGCTAGTGTAATAGGTCATAGTGGCTCTATAGGTATTTTTCTGATCTGAACTCTAACAGATTGGTCAAATTAACATCTTTACTCTTTCCCCACTTTCTTTCTAATCTAAAAGAGAATTTCTGACAGAACAACTAGTGATTGTCATTTAAGTAACGTCAAGAGCTGACAAGAGATCCTTAACACAGTTGGAGAAAACTGTCAATAGGAAAGGATGCTAAACAGATATATTAGCTCTGGAGGGCTCAAAATGTCACTCTCAGTCTGACAGAAACCATGTACTGAGTGAATCAAGGATTAGCAAATCACCAGTAGTTGTTATAGGAAGGCACTGATATTGATGGTATTTGTCAGGTCTCTTAGGAGCAACAGTCCCAGTGATTTCTATCATTATTAGTGAAGTGTCTGTGAACAATGTCCCATCTTATGAAACAGGGTTGGGCTTCACAGTGGAGGGGTAGCTTAGTGGTTAAAGTAGTGGCCTAAGAACTAGGGAAGCCAGGATTCAAATCACTCTTCTGTCAGCTGATTGGGGATTCCCCAGCTGTGATTAGCTGAACCAGCAGGCTGATCCCCGATTCCTCTCTCTCCTTCCCTCCCTCCCACTCACCCACCAACTGATCCCCCAGTACCCCTCCAAAGAGAGACCCCTCCCACCAAGCCCGACACCCTCACACACACCCCTCCACACCCCCCCTTGTAACTTTGATAGAAAATCGGCAGGAGGTTTGACCATTCCTTCTTGCCAGTAGGCCTGCCTCGTCATAATGGTAGGCTTTCCTCTTCCTGGTACGCCATGGGATGCGTAAGACTGATTGGCCCAGGCACCAAAGGTCCCTCCCTCCCAGGGTTTCCAGGCCTACATTTCTAGCACCTATTTTTGCATGAATCATGCCTACGTAGGCGCTTTAGGCTGCCTAATGCCACTTCCGGCATTGGCCATGCCTAAGAACATAAGAATTGCCGCTGCTGGGTCAGACCAGTGGTCCATCGTGCCCAGCAGTCCGCTCACGCGGCGGCCCCCAGGTCAAAGACCAGTGCTCTAAATGAGTCCAGCCTCACCTACTTTGATGTTCGACAGCTTAAAGTGCTTAGGGAGGTACAATTCTGGCGCCTTTAATTTAGGTGCCAGTAGGTACTTCAACCTTGCCATTTTTTGACATTTCTAACGGCATTCTTCAATTAACAGGCGCCTGTAGGGCACCTAAGTTTAGGCACCAATTTTAGAATTTCCCTGCTAGTGTACCTGAATTCATAAGAACATAAGAATTGCCGCTGCTGGGTCAGACCAGTGGCCCATCATGCCCAGCAGTCCGCTCACGCGGCGGCCCTCTGGTCAAAGACCAGTGCCCTAACTGATACTAGCCCTACCAACGTACGTCCTTGTTCAGCAGGACCTTGTCTAACTTAGTCTTGAATCCCTGGAGGGTGTTTTCCCCTATTACAGACTCCGGAAGAGCGTTCCAATTTTCTACCCACTCTGTGGGAGAAGAAGAACTTCTTTACATTCGTACGGAATCTATCCCCTTTCAACTTTAGAGAGTGCCCTCTCATTCTCTCTACCTCAGAGAGGGTGATAAACCTGCCTCTATCTACTAAGTCTATCCCCTTCAGTACTTTGATTGTTGCCTTGAGCTACTACTAAAAAGGTGTGAGTTAAATCTATAACTCCTTCCCTTTTGCCATCTGAAATGATCCCTTCTAAAGCAAGAGCTGTAACTGGGGAAGAGTGTGGCGCAGTGGTTAAAGCTATAGCCTCAGCACCCTGAGGTTGTGGATTCAAACCCACACTGCGCCTTGTGGCCCTGGGCAAATCACTTAATCCCCCCATTGGCTTAGGTACCTATCTCTTTGATAAATTTCTCTGACTCCTTCCTACCTTGTTATATCACTGAAATACCTGCTGTATCTCTGACTATTTCCGGTTATTCCTAAGCTCTCTCGGCTTACTAATGTAATTGAAAATTTGTTATCAATGTACTTGACAATATTTTCTGTAACATCGCTGTAAATGTAGTCTCTTCCTCTGAAGTGCTTGTATTGCGGTATACAAAAATAAAGTTATTATTACATTAGACAGATTATAAGCCTGCTGGAACAGATAGGCAAAAATGCTTGAGTATCTGAATAAATTCAAATAAAACCATTCTGAGTAATTCTGGGAGTACGGCACACAAAATTGAATAAATAAATATAATAAAAGATGATTTACTGGCAGTTCAAACCCTACTCTAGGACTGACCAAGATGGTTGCTTTTCTTTCTTCTGGTGTTCTCTGTTTGTATGATTCCTGAAACAAAATCTCATAAGTACAACAAATTGGGATAAATTGGGCTGGCTGCATAGTGTGTTCACATGATGCACACTTGACATATAGAATCTGGCCCTATGGAATTTAGATGCCCAACAATAGCGTACAGCCAGCACGCACAAATCCTAACTGGTGTCAATTAACTTCAATAATTGGTTGTTAGCATCCAATTATTAATGGTTAATGACTTGTTTGTCAATTAAGTGGCGCACACGTTGCCGGAACATACTCAGATCTGGGGGTGAGTTAACTAACTATCCAGATAGCTTAGGACAGGGGTCTCAAAGTCCCTCCTGGAGGGCCACAATCCAGTCGGGTTTTCAGGATTTCCCCAATGAATATGCATGAGATCTATGTGCATGCACTGCTTTCAATGCATTTTCATTGGGGAAATTCTGAAAACCCAACTGGATTGCAGCCCTCAAGGAAGGACTTTGAGATCCCTGGCTAAGGACAACTTTTTTCTAGGTACCAGTGCTGTATATGCTCCACCTTATGGAAGCTAAGATCCATCAGAAAATACTTTGACGCTCCCTTATTCCTCTTACTTGTGCAATCCTCCATCTTAAGTCTACTCGACTACTGCAACTTATCTACCTGGGATCTTTCAAAAAAACCACTCAAAGATTGCAAACCATCCAAAACACGGCAATCCTGATTTTCGGACTAAAAAAATGGGAACACTTAACTCCCTACTACCACAAACTTCACTGGCTACCCTTGGAAGCAAGAGTGCAATTCAAGTTTGCCTGTTTCTGTTTCAAATCCATCCTTGGCTCTGCCCCTCTTTACTTGGTATCCCATTTTGTCCTAGAACGCCCATCCAAATACACACGTAGAACCCACCTATTTAGCTATCCTACTCTAAAGGCCTGCCATTACAAAAGATATCTAAATAGAACTCTTGCCTTCCTAGCAGGTCAGCTCAATAACTGGCTGGCCCACATCATCTCACGCGCTTCATCCTACCTAAACTTCAGGAAACTACTAAAAACTAATCTATTCACCCGATTTACAACCCAAGACCTCAAAGCCCTACCCATGGCCCCTCTTATCTCACCACGTCCTGCTTCCCATTAAACTGCTTCCCATTAAACTGCATCTTCTTCTGCTGATTTTACTCTTTTTTTTTTTTTTTAATACCTTTTTTGACCTTCACTGTACGTTTTTGCTCTGATTGTACCTATTTTCTCTGATTGTTCCTACTTTTCTCTGTTTGTACCATTTTCACTGATTGTACCATTTTCGCTGATTGTCCAGTCCTTCTTCGTTGTAAACCGCCTCGAACTACTATGGCTTTGGCGATATTTAAGAAATAAAATTATTATTATTATTATTATATCACTGGTGCAAGGATAACCGTGGCTCTGTATTTTATCCCCCGTATTCTATAAAGGTTACTAAATTTTGCACACTGAATTTTGAGCGTGATCCCGAGATGCATGTGCAACATAATTAGTCAATGAGCCAATGAACCCTAATTATTGGTGTTAATTGGCAAATATTCAGATTTGTATGTGCTTCTGCCTACACATTACTCTGTAAAATTGTGCAGCAAGAGGAGCATGGGCGAGCCCGGGGCATTTCCATCATTTAGTCATGAAGTTATTGAATTGCAGGGTTGTGCACTCAACTTGTGTGCCAGGCTTTATACCGGGTTTCACTTGGTGTAAGTCCACGGGCCCAAAATTGTTTGTGGTAATTGGCGCTATGAGGTATTATATAAAGGGCGCTTGAACACCTGTTTTATCACCATTCTTACTCTACCATTTCTAGTTTACTTTTAAGCTGTCTACATTGAAAGCTTTCTGAGAAATGCTTGCTTTAGACCAGTGGTTCCCAAACCCTGTCCTGGGGGACCCCCAGTCAGTCGGGTTTTCAAGATATCCCTAATGAATATGCATGAGAGAGATTTGCATATAATGGAAGCGACAGATATGCAAATCTCTCTCATGCATATTCATTAGGGATATCTTGAAAACCCGACTGGCTGGGGGTCCCCCAGGACAGGGTTTGGGAACCACTGCTTTAGACCAAAGCATTTTATGCATTTTTTGTCCTTGGCCATATTGGCTTTTACATTACATGTTGTTAGATAGCCTCTTCATGTTTTCTGTTATGGCACACACTGTTTCAGATAGATATTAGCTTTACAAAATTAGTTTTTGGGTTTTTTAAAATCTGAGTATAGGATTATATTAATGCATTTTTACATATGTATATACACTTCCCCTCCATATTCGCGGGGGTTAGGGGCAGAGCCGGCCCGCGAATATGGAAAACCCACAAATAATATTTGGGCCGGTTCTGCCCTTATGCCCAGCTTCCCCCAGCTATTTTTAGCCCTTTAAGCCCTCCCTTAAGCCTTACCTGGTGGTCTAGCGGGTTTTCAGGCAGGAGCGATCTTCTCACACTCCTGCCCCGTGTAGATCGCTCACAGGAAATGGTTGCTTTGAGATCCCGTAGTCTCTCGAGCCATTTCCTGTGAGCGATCTGCACGGAGCAGGAATGTGGAAAGATCGCTCCTGCCTGAAAGCCCTCTAGACCACCAGGTAAGGCTTAAAGGGGGGGAGAGGGAGGGGGCTTAAAGGCTAAAAAAAAGCCTGAAAAATTAAAATTTATTTTTTGGTCAAAAATCACGAATAACCGAATCCATAGATACAGAATTCGCAAATACGGATGGGGAAGTGTATGTTGATAATATATGAATTTTTAAAAATAAATTGATATATTACATTTTAATTTATAGACTCCTGATGAAAACATATTATTTATGTGTTGAAACACTGGACATGTCGAGCTGAGCTGTAATCTGTCTTATGCGATTCTCCAATAAAGTTTGTGTGTTCCTAAGGAAGGATTATCCTCTCGTCTTTACTTTTTCTGCTTGTGCATCTACAGTGTGGGGTATGAATTTCCTGTTTCTTTTGGGTTATCAGATGGTAAATAGTTCTTTTCCTGCCTCCTTTGGTTAGAATGTGCAGGATACCTGGATGTAACAGCGGCTACTCTGAATGAATCCCCTCTCCTTTCCCAGGCATCCTCTCCTTCTTTCATGGTAGTGAAGACTCAAAACCATTAAAACGATGGTAGGCCCTAAAGTAGGGTTACCAGATGTCTGGGGAAACCCTGACATGTCCTCTTTTAAGAGGACTGTCCAGGTGCCCAGATGGACTTTCCAAAACCCAACCCCGAGCTCCAGCCACATCTGGAGGGCCTCTAAGCATGTCACACACATCCACGCATACTGCAGGCCCTTCGGACGTGGCCGGAGCTTGTTGGGGAAGAAGAGAGGAGGTTTGTGGGGACTGCCACAAACCTCCAAAGGCAGAACTGGGTAGGGCTGGGGGCAGAACAGGTCGGGGTCGGAGGTAGAATAGAGTGGGACTATGTGTCCAGGGTTTTGCAGCCTGAAATATGGTAACCCTACCTTAAAGTTAATTTTACTTTAAGATTCCTTTTTTATTTTCCTCTTTGTTCTATTTAAGAATAGATAAATTGCTTATTTCTTTCCTGTAGAAATGTAAGCGACCTAGAATAGCATTTAAAAAAATCTAAAAGGCACCAAGGATGTAAGTGATATCCTATTTCCTCATTTTATTAACTATCATAAAGCCCTTATTAAGCAATAAGGATACATTAGTTTTTAAAAGAAAATACCTATACACCAGCTTGGTTGTTACTAGAAGAAAAGTCTCTTCAACCTATGCCTTTAAATCTATTATTCTCTGCTTCATCTTTGTTTACCTCTAAATTGAACCCAAATATTCTCCCAACTCTTAAATGTTTACTAGAGTTTGATAATATTTTGGATATACCAATTTGCCAATTCTGGATTTATGTCCTTATGGTATAATCCTCACATCCTTATTTATATAACACCTTTTCTTCTAAAAGGATGGATTGACAAAGGAATTTGTACGATTAAAGATATTATTACAGAAAGACAATACTTTGCTACCATTCTCTCTTCTACAAACTCAATTTTCTTGAACTAATAAAGATTTTTATAAGTGGTTTCAAATACATCATTGTCTTAAGGATAGCAAAGTCCTCATGGGTCTACAAAGACAAGCCCCATCTATCATTTGGCCACTACCCTTTTGTCAGTAGGTCAGACAACATCTCCACAAGGGGGTGCTGAAAAGTTCTCATCCCAACCAACCAACTTTCTAAATTCTGAGCTTTATTTTGCCACTGTAGCTGAAAAGAGTATCTTATTTCGTTAAGTGCCAATTTACAGAAATGAAATTCTATGTTTTTTGACATTGTTTCAGATTATTGATTGAACCATATCCATGTCATTTTCTTCTTGGTTAGGCTGAGATAAAACTAGCACTAAAAGCGAACATGCGACATGGAAAGCCATGTACGTCAACGCCCACAGTTTGGGCAACAAGATCCTAGAATTAGAGACTGAAATGAGGAACGCTGACCTGGATGTGGTGGCGATATCTGAGACCTGGCTCACGGACTCCCACGGGTGGAACATGGTCATACCAGGCTACAATTTACTTTGCCGTGACAGGGAGGGCAAAATGGGAGGAGGTGTAGCACTATATACTAAAGATGACATTAAAGTCACCAGAATTGCAGATGTCAGGTACACAGGGGAATCCCTTTGGGTAAATTTGGCCAGGGGGAAAGACAAATGCCTGTATCTTGGCGTAATATACAGACCCCAAAGACAACAGGAGGACCTGGATATGGAATTGATCGGAGACATAGAGAATATCACCTTGCGTGGGGATACAGTACTGTTAGGTGACTTCAATATGCCTGGTGTGGATTGGAACACACTTTCCTCTGCATCCAGCAGCAGCAGGAGGCTATTGAACTCTATGAAGGGAGCAAGACTGAAACAACTGGTACTGGAGCCAACAAGGGAGCAGGCAATACTGGACCTGTTACTTACCAATGGCGAAAGTGTCACAGAGGTCTCAGTGGGCGAAGCATTGGCCTCCAGTGACCACAATATGGTATGGTTCAATCTCAAAAAGGGGTTTGCCAAATCTAACACATTGACCAAGGTCCTAAGCTTCAAGGACGCCAACTTCGAGGGCATGGGGGAATTCATCCATCAAGTGCTACAAAACCAAGCAGTAACAGATAACGTAGAAGAAATGTGGTCAGCTCTGAAAGATACCATACAGGAGGCAACTATCCGATATATAAAATCAGTAAGTAAACGGCGAAGGAACAATAGGCCACAGTGGTTCTCTGCGGAGATCTCGGGCCTCATAAAAGAGAAGAAAAGAGCGTTCATTTCTTACAAACAATCAAGGAATCAGGACTCGAGAGAAGACTACCTGGCCAAGGCAAGAGCCGTCAAAACAGCAGTTAGAGAGGCCAAATTCCGAAACGAGGAGACGTTAGCGAAGAACATCAAGAAGAGCGATAAATCCTTCTTCAGGTATATTAGCGACAGAAACAGAAACACAGGCGGGATAGTACGCCTTAGGAAACCAGACGGGAACTATGTAGAAGCGGACTCGGAAAAGGCTAAACTTTTAAACGAATACTTCTGTTCGGTCTTCACCCGCGAGGAGCCGGGATCTGGCCCTCTGCTACAGACAAGGGATAGTTCAGTAGACCCGTTTAGTAGCTTCGAGTCTACTGTGAGCTGTCTAAACTCAAGGTTAACAAAGCGATGGGGCCAGACAACCTACACCCCAGGGTGCTCAGGGAATTAAGTGATGTCTTGGCGGAACCACTATCCGCGCTCTTCAATCTCTCCCTTAGTACGGGTATAGTCCCGTTGGACTGGAAAACGGCTAACGTCATTCCACTCCACAAAAAAGGTTGCAGAATGGAGGCTGCAAACTATAGACCGGTGAGTCTCACATCAATAGTGAGCAAGCTGATGGAAACTCTAATCAAACGTCAATTGGATACGATCCTGAACGAGGAGAATCTACGGGATCCCCGTCAACATGGATTTACTATGGGGAGATCCTGCCAATCCAACCTGATCAGCTTCTTTGACTGGGTGATGAGGAAGCTGGATGTTGGGGAGCCCCTGGACATCGTATACTTAGACTTCAGCAAAGCTTTCGATAGCGTACCACACCGCAGGCTGTTGAGCAAAATGAGTTCTATAGGATTGGGTGACACTTTGACAAAATGGGTTGAGAACTGGCTTGGAGGCAGGCTTCAGTGGGTGGTGGTGAACGGCACCCCCTCTGAAATGACGAAGGTGATCAGTGGAGTGCCGCAGGGCTCGGTCTTGGGCCCGATCCTGTTTATAAGAGACTTGGCAGAAGGGCTTCGAGGTAAAATAACATTATTCGCAGATGACACCAAACTATGCAATGTAGTAGAAAGGAGTGCAACGGTCAAAAACTCAATGTCCGACAATATGACGCACGACCTACTCCTATTGGAGCGCTGGTCTAGGATCTGGCAACTAGGTTTCAATGCCAAAAAATGCAAAGTCATGCACCTTGGCAGCCAAAATCCATGCAAAAGTTACACCCTTAATGGCGAGATCCTAGCAAGGACTGTAGCAGAACGGGACTTAGGGGTGATCATCAGTGAAGACATGAAGACTGCCAATCAAGTGGAGCAGGCTTCATCTAAGGCTAGACAAATCATAGGGTGTATACGTAGGGGTTTCGTCAGTCATAAGCCTGAAGTCATTATGCCATTGTATAGATCCATGGTGAGACCCCATCTGGAATACTGTGTACAATTCTGGAGGCCTCATTATCGCAAAGATGTGCTGAGACTGGAGTCGGTCCAGCGAATGGCCACCCGGATGGTCTCAGGACTCAAGGATCTCCCGTACGAGGAACGGCTGGATAAGTTGCGGCTATACTCACTCGAGGAACGCAGAGAGAGGAGAGACATGATCGAGACGTTAAATATCTCACGGGCCGTATCAAGGTGGAAGAAGATATCTTCTTTTTCAAAGGTCCCACGGCTACAAGAGGGCATCCGTGGAAAATCAGGGGAGGGAAGCTGCACGGTGACACCAGAAAGTACTTTTTCACCGAGAGAGTGGCAGATCGCTGGAACGGTCTTCCACTTCAGGTGATTGAGGCCAGCAGCGTGCCCGATTTTAAGACAAAATGGGATCGTCACGTGGGTTCTCTTCACAGATAAAGGTAGGGGAGAGTCATTAAGGTGGGCAGACTAGATGGGCCGTGGCCCTTATCTGCCGTCTATTTCTATGTTTCTATGTTTCTACTACCCCCTCGTAAACTGCTGATATCATCTCAACACAAACTCCTTTTTGGTCTTCAGAAGCTGTGGGAAGAAGAAGGTGGACATAATCTTACTGAACACCAGTGGAGTTACTTTTGGAGAACTATGAGACCACTGTCCTCTGAAACAACACTTCAGTTTATATGCTTTCTATATCATAAATTGTTTATTGAAAGCTTCTATACCCTTTACTAATGACTGGGGAGTCAATTCAGAATGGTTTACAGGAGCTTCTGTACAGGTGTTACAATACAGAGTTATAGATCCCCAGTAAGCTTTCGGCGATGGACTTGATTCATTCAAAAAAAATGTTGGAATTATCCACATTCTCCTTTTGGAAAAATATAGGGTCCATTATCAAAAATATGAGATTACTGCATTTATAATATTTTCAAATCCTTCTCACCTCAAATTATCATACTCTCAAAGAAAATGATTTGAAAGTCTTCTGATGATAGCTCAAAAGCTTTTTCTTTCTAATTGGAAATCTTTTAACTTGTTAAATATTTACTTTTGGTGGCAATCTGTACTACAACACCAAAAATTTGAATTTGCTTTAGGTGAAAAATTCAGAATATTCAATAGTAAAAAATTAGTATGGTTCCTTTTAGAGGCATATATGAGGCATATATGGTTCCTTTTAGAGGCATAATGAGACTTGTCTCATTAGTGTAAAAACTGAATGATATTTGCTATATAGTTATCCTTATTTCAAATTCTAATTTTATATGTAGTGTATCTGTTTCCGTGTTCCTTGTTTCTTCGTTTTTTTTGTTTGTAAATTGCTCTCTTAAATCAAATTCAATAAAATTTCTGGAAAAAAAAAAAGAAATGGAGTCTGAATAATACAGTGATTTGGCCTAAGTTTACAGTATTCAAAATCCAATTCATGTACCTGTTACTTGGACTGGGCCATAATAACAACTGATGTGTTGTGCTATGATGGTACATTTCTTTCATTTTCAGCTCTCGTAAAGTATGCCTTTTGCCATGCACATTTAATTATAACTTGAACTGAAGCACTTTTACAGAATTCTAGTCCATCACTGCACATGAAAAGAGCTGCTTGATGATAGATGGAACAATGCCTGAAAACGAGCCTAGGTACTCCAAGCTTAATGAAAACTTTCTCATATTCTGTGCCCTTGAAAAAGCCAACCTTCTATTTCTGGCTTTGGCTAAACTTTACAAATTCATTATGAGCCCTCAGGCAAGGTACATATTTATCAAAGAGAACAAGGAAGTGAAGGATGTTGCCCTTACAGTACTACTCATCAATTCTGGCCTGGTGCAATATGCCTCTAAGCTGCAATGACTTTTCACTTATTCTCACTTTAAGATTATACTGAGAATTCAGAGCTGGGCCTTTAGAAGTGTCAGGTTACAGAAAACACTCAGGGCAGAAATATAGACAAATGTGATTTTTCTCTCTTCTCCACATGTCAGCATGCAACAAGATCTAATCAGGGCAAAACCCAAACCTTAATCTCCTACCATGTGATGATCTCTATCTGAATAGAACTATGAAGCCAGAAAACAGTATGAAAAAGAAAGGATACATAAGAACATAAGAAGTGCCATCTCCGGAACAGACCCTAGGTCCATCAAGTCTGGCAATCCGCACACTTGGAGGCCCCGACAGGTGTACCCTGGCATAGTTTTAGTCCCCATATCACTCTAGCTTCTCATAAGGAGATGTGCATCTAGCTTACCTTTACCTATGTCACTTTATGCCACTCATAAGGAGATGTACATCTAACTTACCCTTAAATCCTAGAACGGTGGATTCCGCAATAACCTCCTCTGGGAGAGCATTCCAGGTGTCCACCACTCATTGCGTGAAGCAGAACTTCCTGATATTTGTCCTGAACTTGTTCCCCCTTAGCTTCAGTCCATGTCCTCTTGTCCGTGTCACGTTGGACAATGTAAATAATTTTTTTTCCTGCTCTATTTTGTCGATTCCTTTCAGTATTTTGAAAGTCTCAATCATATCCCCTCGCAGTCTCCTCTTCTCAAGGGAGAATAATCCCAGTCTCTTAAGTCGTTCCTCGTATTCCAAGTTCTCCATGCCCTTTATTAGCTTCGTTGCTCGTCTCTGCACCCTCTCGAGCATTTTTATATCCTTCTTTAGGTATGGAGACCAATGTTGGACGCAGTATTCCAAGTGTGGTCTGACCATCGCTCTATAAAGTGGCATTATTACTTTCTCCGATCTACTCGTGATTCCCTTCTTTATCATGCCTAGCATTCTATTCGCGTTCTTCGCTGCCACCGTGCATTGCACCGACGGCTTCAGGGTCATATCGATTAATACGCCCAGGTCCCTTTCCTGTTTGGTTTTTCCCAGAGTTGCACCTGACATACTATTTTTTCTGCCTAAGTGCATCACTTTGCAATTTTCCACATTAAACTTCATCTGCCATTTATCTGCCCAATTCTCCAATCGGCTCAAGTCGCTCTAGAGTTCCTCACTGTCCTTCTGTGATTTGAGGTAAATATTCAGCTAGCAATGGTCAGCAATTTTTATGCCCAGATATTTAAAGCCAGGCCATGTCTGGGCACTGGCATTAAATATTCAAATATGTGTGGACAGCTGGCACTTAATCGAATGTGTCACACTTCAGCACTTAACCAGTTAAATAAAAACCAGCCATAGATAGGATTGTTATTTAGTTGGTCCTATTTGGCTATTTAACTTAACTGGTTAAGTTTTTGAATACTGGCACTTCTCCGCTTAAGTGCTGAGTCTGCCCTGACTCTGTCTCTAGACTACCTGCAAAAGAGCTGATTTCTATTTTCGCAATTAGAGAGGATAGCCAGCCACTTAAATGGTGTTGAATTTCAGCCCCAAAGATTCTGATGTATAGGAGTCTGCCAGGCACTTAAGGGGTCTTTCAGGAAATAAATGGAATGTGGAAGCAATGCAGTAATTTTTGCTGGCCCATGTGTGCATGAAAACATTTTGGACTCAATGTTGTAAGCAGCGCCCCAAATTTGAGTGCCAAATGTGGGCTAAGCGCTATTCTATAAATGGCACTCATACATTCTCACACACAAAAACATGCAACAACACTAATGAACGCCACTCAGCAAGACTTTGCCACATGTCGACACAAACACAGCTGTGAGACTGATATATCAAGGTTATAAAACCTTATTGAGCTGTCAATGTAAGCGCACGGTGGCAAGTTCATGAACTTATTTGTCAGACCTCGAATATATTAAGGGTTTTTGTACTAGTTTTCAGTCTTGACTTGACATGTGTGGTATTTATTGTTTTATTAAACTTGATATACCGCTAAAGTTGCAAATCAAATCAAAGCGGTTTACATAAATAAAAACCACTAAAAAATACCCCCATAAAGACAAAAAACAGGTCAAACGAACTCCATTATGTGAAAGGAAATGAACAATTAATTATACAAGAGAACATTTCATGATTGAGTCATCCATCCTTATGCTCTCTATTGAACCTGCTTCTCCTAAAAACACATCCTGCCAGTGCTAAATAGCAATTAAAACCCATTTGGACCAAACAGGACTTTAATAGGGCATGCAAGGTATGCAATTTTGAAAATATAACAATATATTCATTGTAGCATTTTTTGCCTACCCTGCATCCACAAATGTCTCCATTTAATGGGAATATAGCTATAATGCTGAGAAACATAAGCAAATTTTTACTTACAGAGAGGGTAGGCAATCTGCATGGGTAAACACTGGTCCTACTTTTCAGTACACTTTCCCCTCCGTATTCGCGAATTCCATATCTACAGATTCGCTTATTCGCAGTTTTAGATCAAAAAATACATTTTCATTTTTCAGGCTATTTTAAGCCCTGTAAGCCCCCCCTTAAGCCTTACCTGGTGGTCTAGCAGGTTTTTGGGGCAGAAGCAATCTTCCCACGCTCCTGTCCGGTGCAGATCGCTCACAGGAAATGGCTCGAGAGACTACAGGAGCTCAAGGCAGCCATTTCCTGTGAGCGATCTGCACGGGGCAGGAGCGTGGGAAGATCGTTCCTGCCCCGAAAACCCGATAGACCACCAGGTAAGGCTTAAGGGGGGCTTTCAGGGCTTAAAATAGCGGGGAAAGCAGGGGTTAGGGGCAGAACCATCCCAAATATTATTCGCAGTTTTTTAATATTCACGGGCCGGCTCTGCTCCGAACCCCCACAAATATGGAGAGGGAAGTGTAATTGGGAATCAGAGCTGGTACTGGACAGACTTCTATGGTCTGTGTCCCAAAATTGGCAAGGAAAGACACAAATTATGCATGCCAGTATTTAATCATGAAGAAGTAGAACCTGAGCAGACTACTAAATTCAACACTGACTCCTGGATGGACCATGTAGGTCTTTATCTGGTGACATTTACCATGTTATTATGTTATATTTACAATGTAAATTAATTCTGAAAATTACCCACCTAATGGTCACAGATACCTGGCAGAATGACAAAAAAATAGCAAAATTCATGCACTTACTCCTGGGGATAAGCAGTGACTTCCCTCCTTAATAAAACCTTCATAAAGCTCTTCTCCTACTATTGAGGATTTCTCAACCGCGCAGAGTTTTGCCTCTGATCCACGTGTTTCCGTGCCAGGACCCCCTGAGGAAGACAGTTTTGTCGAAACACGGACTGTGTTGGGTCCATAGTCCCCAATGATTTGGGTTCTAGATATTTCTTTTCGTGGATTATTGGATTGAATTTTTAATAAAGCCTGCATCTTGATCATCTCCACAGCGTCTTTGGTTTTATCAGATTTTTATTTCTGTGGAGTTCTTAGGGTCAACCTTTTGGTTGTGTTCCCCCCCCTTAATAACAATTTAAGGTCTTTATCTCCAGGGATTTGTTCAACATTTTTTAAAGGGAAAGGGATTGGGACTTGTATATCGTCTTTTTGTGGTTATGCAGTCACACTCAAAGCAGTTTATATACAGGTGCATCAAACATTTTCTCTATCTATCTATTTCCACATCCTTCGGCACTTAGTTCCAAAGCTTAACTATGCATGAAAAAATATTTTCTATTTGTTGTGAAAGTATTATCATGTCTCCTAGTCTTTGTACTTTTTAAAAGAGAAAACTATTCATTCACGTTTATCCATTCACTCCACTCAGGATTTTACAGACTTCTGTCATATCTTTCTCCAAGCTAAAGAGCTTTAGCCTTTTCTAAGATGTGCTTGTTGATTACTCTGCTTTGAGCTCTGTTATCTGAATTCTGGACAGTGACGCTTATTGCAAAATGTAATAATCCTGTCACACACTTCAATGCAAACTTGAATCAAATCATTTTGTTGCTCGTTTGAATTAATGTTTACCTGAAAGTCAGTAACAAAGTTTACCCCTTATTTAGATAAAGCAGATGGCAGACTGGAGACTGTGGCCCAGATGCACAAAGCTCCAACACCACGGTAAAAAAATACTATGGTGGGAGCAATTTATTTTTTTAATGGTGATGCTCAGCATTATAGCATGCAAATTATATGTATGGTATTCATGCAGAGAATCACCGGTAAAGGGAGAAGGAACTGTGCCAGGCACTTTCTCAGAAGAGCAATCGCTCAGCATAGTTCCTCCCTCCTGTCATGCTGCTCTTCCTGCCCCAATCAACAGCCGCAGGACTCACTGAGGCCACCGGTGGCTTCAGAGCTTCCCCTGCTGGCTCAGCTACTATCAGCAGAGCCGATATTGGACAGACTTCTTCCCAGAAGAGGGGCCTAAAGCATCTGAGCCAATCAGGGCCTTAGGTCCCTCCCCGGTGCATCTCAGAATGCACAAAGGAAGGACCGCCATTTTGAAGAGGTGGGCCTGCTGGCAGGAGGGAGTGGGCATCCCTCCTGACAAATTTTCAACCAAAAGGTTTGGGGTTGTGGGTGGGTGTTGAGGGTCCTTCAGACAGGAGTGAGCATTCTTCTTGCTGACTTGGAAAAAAAAGGTGCGGGGGTGTGGGGGAGTGTCGGAGGGCCCGGGCCCATGGGGGGCTCTGCAGGAGTGGGACGGATGGGGGCATGCATTGGGGGATGGTGAGTGGGTGGGAGGGAGAGATAAGGGGGTCTTTTTTTTAATATCAGGTCTTTGAATGGCAGGGTCTGCTGTCATAGCCTTACTTTTCTGTCAGTGCCTGAGCCAATCAGCACTCAGGCACTGATAGGAAAGTAAGGCTACAACAGCTCAAACTCTGCCGTTAAAGTTTGCACAAGAAACAACGGGTTTCCCTGTTGTGCATTACACGGAGTGCTCATTAGAATACTAATGAGCTCCTTGTAATGCATTAGCATAGGATTCTTGGTGGCTGCTGTGATGATCGGTGCATCAGCAGGGCAGCTTTCCGTGTCAGTAAGAGTGCTTTAATGACTCTTACTGCCACAGAAAGCTTTTAAGCATTGGGGCCTGTGTACAGTATGTGTTACTTAGGTCACAAATGCTTACCAGCAGGTGTTGTAGTTTTTGGTGCTGGAAGTAAACTTCTGCGGGAAGGCGCTGTGTTAGTTGCTTGCTGTACAGTTCTACTGGCACTCTTGGGTATATCTCTGGATGACACGGTTGCCTTTTGAGTGGATTGATCTTCGTTTGCAAAGCCTGAACCTGCAGGAGGCCAAAATAGCACTAATTAGAACCTCATCAAAAATACATGCAGAAATGAATTTAGATGAAGCTCAGATTTGAAATTTCAGTCTATTAGGAGGATCTTAGTCTTGGAATTTGAAACTACCTTTGTCAATTGCTACCTTACCAATATTTCACATTCACTTAATTGGTTTAGCTATTTTGGGGAAAGAAATGTTAATTTCATTCAATTGGCCACATCTAGACATTGTGCCCGGAACAACTGAATTATATGTGAACGTCACATTAAAAAGTCCCATGTACACATCCTCTATAATAAAACCCTAAGCGCGCATTCGCACTTACAACGCCGTGATCCATGACAGCATGATTTGTGACTCCGTGGCTGTGTTCGATTTGCGGCACGTGTGGTGGCTTGCGGCACGTGGCGGCTTGTGCGGCGGTGAGAGCAACGGCAGAAGGGTGTCCTTCGAGGTGCTGCAAGGCATCCAGCTGCTACTGTTGCACAGGGAAGTTGAGGGGGCTTAAAGACTAGTATCACTATAACCTGCTTATACTGTATGGCGAGCCCTCCAAAACCCATTCAAAACTTACTGTACCCACATGTACATCACCACAATAGCCCTTATGCCTGCAGATGTCATCTTTATGTAGGTACAGTAGATTTTTGGATGGCTCATCAAACAATATAAGCAGGTTAGGATGAGATGTGTACCTGGGACTTTTGAATGTGATGTTCACTGCTGTATCCCTCAGTTCTGCTCAGATGTGTCTTGTGTGCCCATCTGAATCTGTCAGACAGGCTGGAATGTACTGCCTTTTTTTTTTTTCTTCACATCTTTGAGTGATGGGAGGGGGTCAATGACCATTGGGGGAATAAAGAGGGTCATGCCTTGATCCCTCCAATGGTCACCTGCTCAGTTTGGGTACTTTTTTGTCCCTTATTCATTTTTAAAACAGGTCAAGCCCCAAATGTCGAAATGGTGCACTGGACATTTTGTTAAATGTTTGATTACGTATTACAGCAAAATGTCCAAATCCTAAGCCTGCCCTGAGCCCGCCGGAAACATGCCTTCAACATGCTGCCTTGGAATTTAGACGAACAGGGAATGACCAGCCTAGAAAAATGTCTAAAATATGGAAAATAGTGATTTGAATGTTTTAGTAAGGTAAACATCCAAATGACACTTTATGCCATTTTTTGGACATTTTTCTCTTTTGAAAATAAGCCCCATAATCATTTGTGTGTCTTTATAAACTAGGACTGAAAGTTGCTTGTTTGGCACTGTGACCCGGAAGTGATTCAGAAGGGAACCATGCTGGCGCGAGCAACAGTCACATTAACGAAGATAATACAGAGGTATGAGGTAGAGGGAGGGATGGCATGAGCATGGTTTGGTGTGGTGTGGCAGGGTGGAGAAGTTCCAGTGCCCCCACTGACTTGGCTCCCGGGGTGGTCCACACTACCCTTACTACACCACTGGACCCAACCATGGAGGAGAGAGAGAGAGAGAGAAGGAGAGACCCAACCATAGAAGGAGGAAAGGAGAAAAGAGAGATACAACCACAGAGGGAAGGAGGAGACAGAAAAGGTAGGATCACAGAAAGATTTGCTGGGAGAAAGAGGTGCAAATGGGAGAGATAGGGTGATGTTTGAGAGGGCTAGAGAAAACAACGGAAATGGTGACAGGAGGGAAGGAGAGAAATGGTGAGCACAGAGTGATAGGCAGAGGGAGCGGAGGAGAGGGAAGTGAGAAGGGATGCCCACGGAAGGGAAGGGAGGTGATGGTGCCCATGAATGGCAAGGAAGGGAAGGGACAGAAACTAGACAGATTTGAAAAGGAAGAAGAAAAGTTGATCATGAAAGATGGATATAGGACAGAAAGAAAAGAGAAGAAAAATAAAGAGTGAATGGACAGAGTACAGGGAAGCAGAACCAGAGATGCAAAACAAGAAGATATGAACAATAAAATCACTAGACAAATCAAAGGTAAGTTAAATGATTTTATTTTTTGTTTAGTGGTAATGGAATCTGAAATACTGTATTGCCTTTCTATGAGACAACTGAATTGAAATGTGTCAATTTTGAGAATTTATGTCTGCTATGTATATATTGTACTAGGAGGAAATATGAGGGGGCGCTTCATGCGATTAATCACACGATTAAAATTTTTAATTGCAATTAATCACACGATTAAAATTTTAAATCAATGTACAGCCCTAATTATAAATGCCACTGGAATACCTACTTTTAATTTTCATAGGTGAAATTTCTTCTAAAGGGAACATTTCAATTTTTCAGGCTGGCCACCTTCTAGCTGGGAAGCAATTCTATATGGTTTGAATGAGAGGGAATCCCATGAAATGAATAATGACTTTCACCAGCACATTCTATTCATCTGAGAACCATGGTAGTATAATGGGTTCACCTCATGTCAAAATGATTGGCAGCTATCAAAGATAAGGATCGACCAATCAGCGTTCACTTCCAGGTTAAGCCCCACCCACTCTCTGCCCACACCACACCCACTCTCTGCCAAACCCATTTTTGCCAAAGCCCCGCCCACTCCCACCCATGCCCTGCTCACTCTCTGCCTGTGCCCCACCCCTCCCATAGGAATGAATGGTGGTGGCTCCACCCAGGCCCCACCCTAAGTCCACGTCAATGGAAATGCACTTTCTGATGATGTCACCGGAAATGGGTGTGTTTGACCCCGGAAATACTCTTTCTGATGACATCAGTGGAAATGGGTGTGCCTGCCATACCGGAAGTGCACATTCTGATGACATAGGCAGAAACAGGGTAAATGAAGAGCCGGAAATGCGCTTTTCTGACAATGTCAGCAGAAACAGGGTAAATGAAGAGCCAGAAATGTACTTTTCTGATGAGACGGAAATGCATTTTCTGATGATGTTAGCGGACACAGATTTAGTCAAACTCCCCAAAATGATGTGGCCAGAAAAAAAAATATGGCTTTTATTTTAACAACCTTTTAGTTAAAAGACAGGTTTTAAGATCTAATTGTTAGAGCAGTGGATGCAGTGCTAAGATTTTTCACAAACATTTCCATACTGAGGACTCCACTTTTATCATGCACTGATTTCTGCTTCATAGTCCGTTCAGTCAAGCTTGCTGCCACCTTAAATGTACTGTACCTATTTCCTTTATGGAAGCTGAGATTTAATATTTAAGTCTCATTCAAACAATCTAGCTGATTTGAAGGGAGGTAGTTCTGAATGTCCCAAATACAATTATATTTAGTGTACGTACTCAGAACATTTTTCTCCTAAAAAGTGTGTGTCACCTTCCTTTTACAGAAGGGGCTCAGGATGTACCCATTAATGAGCTTTTTTGTTGGGGTGGGGATTTTGGGGTAAATAATTATATTGGCCTTGTTCCCTGCAGCAGAAAGATTGTGATGTGCATAACAGCTGGGACCCATGGATTTATGTATCAATTTTCCCTATAATTGCTCCAGGGAACATCAGCTATTGCAGAGAACGACCAATCTGTGCATCACAATGAAATCCAAAGAAAGTAGGATTTGGAGGTGGTATGGATATTAAACACAGCAGTAGCATCAAAACCTGAGTTCCCCCTCCTCACCAAACCACATAGACATACTACCCTCCAGCTATAATGATTCTGTTCTAGTGTTTGACACAAAGGGAGGTTGCTTCTTCACTCTTCCTCTGATTTTCATTTATACAAGAGCGTGGAAAGGATGAAAAGACAGGTCTGCAGTTTTCACACTTTTTCTGCGACACATAAAAACATTTTGAAAGCTTGCAACCTTGCCACTTCCCAGCATCAGTCCACTGCTTCCTCCCTTCCCTAACATCGAGCTCTTGTTCATCCCTTCTCCAGACAAATCAAAGCAAATATTTGCAAGGACTCATACTGCAGCACATATGTGGACTATCTAAAATCTTTCCAAAGGGAAATCGATACTACTAGGCTCCAACTAAGGTTGCTGCTGCTCCAAGAATGCAAATTTTACATTGGCCTTGCCAAGATCACAGAATCGTACTACCCCTTCTCCAACAGCAGAAGGAGTTATGGAATGGCATCTTGTCACTGTATCAAGTTTCACTGTATTCTTGATATAATGCATGTCATAGACACAGCTAAATGGTTTATAAATGCAAACTACGGCCCTCTTCTATCAAACTGTGATAGCAGTTTTTAGTGCGGGGAGCCGCCGGGAGCAGCGCGGGCCATTCAGCATGGCTCCCTGTGCTAAAAACTGCTATCGCAGTTTGATATAAGAGGCCTATATCTTTAAAGAGAAAAATGGTTACACAACTAGAGACAGGAAAAAAAAAGAGAGAAAAGTGGTGAATCTCTGTGCTGCTGAGCAGAGCATCATTCAGGAACCAGAAGCACTACATGAAGACCTGCTTATCTTCTCATAAAAATATGCTTTCAGGTGTGCTTTAAATCATGGAACAGAGCTCTCCATGTACAAGGTAAGGAGAGGGAATTCCAAAGCAAAGGACCAACCACTAAGAATAAACACTTCTTAATATGTTCATAAAGGATCTCATGAAAATGAGAGATTATCAGTTGATCTTGGTGAGCAGAACACAGATTTCTGCTTGGTGTATAGGAATAGATGAATGAACCTGATGGACAAGCAAGAGAATGTTGAACAGAATTCTGTAAGTTATAGGCAACCAGTGTTCCTTCTGGAGCAAAGAAGTAACATGATCCCTCCTCTTGGCTTCATGGGTGAGCTTAACCACAACTGAAGAAAATTCAATTCTTGAGCATGAACACCATGCAGAAGAGAATTACAGTAATTCAAACAACTGATTACCAGAAAATGAGTTACCGTAATATGTGAAAAGCAACAAAGCAGTAATGAGATATGTTTTTAAAAATCCAATCAACCATCCAGGATAATTTCCAGGATCTTCAAGGAATCCATTATCTCAATGGTAGAATCAGCCATACATAGAGGAAAAGGAAAATAAACTTAAGGAAAAGAAGAAACTTCACCCAGGGTGTGAAAATATCATAGCTTTAGACTTTGAAAACCTGACTGGCTTGATGTGCCTCAAGGATGGGGTTAGGTTTTGGCTACAAGCATTTGTTCTCATAGCCTTCATCTACTCCTCACTTTGTCTATACTCCCATAAATTCATACCTGTTCCCTTTCATCTACACTGTTCTCAAAGCATGTGTTGGTGAGTTTCTCACTTTGGTAGTTTTTCCCACAATCTTTTTTTTTTATTTATAAATTTTTCAATCATTCCATTACAAACATAATGAGGTGCCACACTAAAAATCCAAAAAGTAATAGGTAAACAATTGCATGAAATATGAGTCCAAGACCCAAATTCAATCAAACATATCTTGGGCAAAAATACATTCATTCCTCTAATATCTGTTATAGGTAAACAGTAATTCTTTCATTTCTCTAGTCAGCAGAAATTGTTGCAACTGAGTTGGATCCCAGAACACAAATTCCGTATCTTGCAATTTAACTAAACATTTACATGGGAATTTTAAGTAAAAGGATGCTTCCAGAGCGTTCACCCTAAGTTTTAATTTCAAAAATTATTTTCTTTTTAATTGGGTGGCTCTGGAAACATCAGGAAAAATTCTAACCAAGTCTCCATAGAACTTTGTCAATCTGTTTTTAAAGTATAATTATGCATGAGATAGATTTGCATCTCAAGGAGGCAGTGCATGCAAATCCATCTCATACATATTCCTTGTGGATATCCTGAAAACCTGACCTGGCTCTGGCTCTCGAGGATCGGAATTGCCTACCCCTGCTATAAAGGGTGCTCCAAGATGGCGCCTTTCTAGAACCGAGTGCAGTGTTGGAATCTGCACCTAAATTTTGGCACAAGCATTTACACAAACTGAAACCAGGAATAAATCCCAGTGCACAAGTTAAAGGAATGCTCCTGACCTACCCATGTCCCTCCCATTGTTATGCCTTCTTTTCAGATCCACACAGACACACTTGGACGCTATTCTATAACTGGGCAAGTAAGTATAGTTCCATGCAGATTTGCTGTTTTTTGGCCTGTTTTGGCACCTTCTGCTATGATATTTTGGATGACAAAAACTCAGTGCAGAAATAGCCTGTGCCCCACCCAACTAGGATGGCTAAAACACCTGGCAGGATCCCAAAATAATAATATTATTTCTTATATGCCGCCAAAGCCATGGTAGTTCGAGGCGGTTTACAATAAGAGGAACTGGACAATCAGCGATATAGTTACAATATAGAATCAATGAATACAAGTACAGTCAAACCTCGGTTTGCGAGTAACCCGGTTTGCGAGTGTTTTGCAAGACGAGCAAAACATTCTCACAAAACCTGTCTCATAAACCGAGTGTTGACTCGATTTGCGAGCACCCCATCCCTGAGAACCGGCATCGCTCCCCCCCGCTCGCAAAGGCACCCCCCATCTGGCACCAGCACGCAGCCCACAGGACGTGTCGGTGCCACTTGAAGAACTTCCTGCCTCTGCCGGGCCTTGAGCATGCATCTGCGCATGCTCAAGGCCTTCTAATTCTCCCTCTCGGTGAGAATTCAGTATACAGAATATGAGAGATAGTGAACAACAAATTCTTAAGTGACAAATAGGTTGAACAGTTTTGTTTTTTGTTGTTTTTTTTTTAAAATCATTTGTACTATCTCTCTGTGGATTTTTCCAGGGGTGAAGTTCTTGTCTGGAACAGTTTCGTTTTTACTAATTTTCTAAAACTAAAATAGGATGAGGAGAGCATGATAATGTTACCCAACCAGTCGTTCAGTTTACTTGCCTGGAAGGCTAGAGTTCTGTCCAGGAATTTTTAGTAACAGCAGGCCTTTATTGTTGGGTGTGTAAATATGTGAATTTTACGTGTGGGCCTACTAGAATCCATGCTGGTTATCTCAGGGATAAGCAATGGATTTCCCCAAGATCACATTAATAATGTTTTTGGGAACTTTTCTCCAGATACTTGTCCAAACCTTATTTTAAAGCCATATATCTAATATAATAAAACGGTAAGCCGCGCATGCGCAGTTCCTATGCGTGAGTCCGTTTTCCGTGAGCTGTAGCTAGGAAGTGCGCATGCGCGGCTTACGGTCTTCTTCCTCCCCCCCCCCCCGACGGAGTGAGGGGCCGGACTTAGGGGAAGGAGAGCAGGCCCAGGATTCGACCGGACACGGGCCAGGTAAGACCCTCCTTCCCCGCGCACCCAGCCCCCGGCGGTCCCTGTCGGCAGAGAAGGAAAGACAGCTCGGCAGCGGGTTGCCGTGACAGCGCTAAGACGGCTTGAGGCGCCGCCGCGGCTGTCGGCATCGCTCTAAACTCCCATGCAGCTGACCATGGAATTGCGCACAGGAGCCCCGCCCCGCCCGCCTCCTCCAGGCCAACGCTGCGCTCGGGCCTAAGTCAACCACCCAAACTAAAGGATCCAACTCTGCAAAAACGGCCGATCACCCACTGCGCACGGGAGCACCCCCCCGACCAGCTCCTCCAGGCCGACTATGCCTTTAATACAGGGGGAGGGAATGCTGCTGCACAGGGAAGTGGGGTGGGGGTAGGTAAATGTTGCTTCACAAGGAAGTGAAGTTGGAGGACATGATGCTGCTGCACGGGGGGGGGGGGGGGAGACAAAGGAGGCCAGGGAGAAAACGTGCTTTGCTTTGGGGAGAGGGTTGTGCTGGGGGGGCCAGGGAGCAATCTTGGATTGCTTTGGGGAGGATAAAGAAGGGGGGCCATAGAGAAAGACAAAGAAAGGCAGGCAGGCAAGGGGCCACAGAAAGATAGAAAGACAGCGGACAGGGAGAGAGACAGAAAGAAAGAAAGACAAACAGTGTGAGGGAGAGAGATAGAAATAAAGAAAGATAGACAGCGGGAAGGAGAGAGACAGAAATAAAAAAAAGAAAGAGACAGGGGCAGGGAGAAGCACAGACAGAAAGAAAGACATATATTCTAGCACCAGTTAATGTAACGGGCTAAAATACTAGTATATATATATATATATATATATTTAAACAGCTGAATGTCTTGGGACTTTATGTTCTCAATGGTTGTTTGATACCTGCACATTTTTGAATTTAAAAGGGGAGGAGGGATGGGGGGCAATGAAATTGTATTTTTGATCATCTGAACTGTAACACGTGAGAATCAGTTAAGTTCTGTTTGGATGTTTTGAGTAGCTCAATAAAAATTATTTAAATAATAAAGCCATATACACTAGCAGGTTTTATAACATTTTCCAACCCTCCCATCTTATTTTTTAGAGATCTGGCATCTGCACATGGATATTTCAAAGAATGTCTGTTGTTTGTTTTTACAACCTGTCTAGCAATTGACAGGCATATTTCAGAATCTTTTAATTCCATCTGCTCTTAAACATACTAAGTGACAGCAGATAAAGACCAGAATGGCCCATCAAATCTGCCTAGTAAGGTTAGAGCTTTAACAGTGACCCTGTGACCCTTCTATGCTTTTTTTAAATTTTAAAGTTATTTACATTTTGCTGTGAATGGAAATGCTCTATATTTTGATTGCTAAATAGGGATCCTCTGTGTTTATTCAATATCTTTTTGAATTCCATCATTGCTCTTGTCTCTACCACCTCTATTAGCATTCCAAGCATCCTCCACCCTTTCCATGAAAGTATATTTCTTGATATTTGCATTTAAATTTTCCTCCTTTCAGTTTTATTTCATATCCTCTGGTTCTACAGTTTTCCTGCCTCTGGATAAGGGTACATCTGTTCATTAACTTTTTCGAATATTTAAATATCTTCATATCTCCTCAGTACCTCCTCTCTTCTAGGGTATGAAAAGATTAGGTACTTACCTTGATAATCTTCTTTCTAGTAAATAGGCATATTATTCTGGAACCCTTGGGTTGTGTATCTCTGGTTGCGAGATCCCGCTAGAGAGCCTCATTTTAATTTTTCTGCTCCACCTCCCATCCCTCTGGGCTGTCCTGTAATACCTCAGTTCGTATCAAAGCAGATGATCAGCCATAGAGGAAAAAAACAGGAAAGGGTATAGGGAAGCTCCCCAAGGGACGTCTGTTCTGCTCATATCAAAACTTATAACATGAAATAATCATGAAACATCGAAACATTTAACCCTAAAACATAGAGCCCAAGAGCCCTGCTTTTTTTTTTTTTTTTTTTTTTTGGGGGGGGGAGATGATTAGTTTCCCAGGCTTTCTGGAATTTAGACACATTCCACCACCTCTTCCGGGAGACTGTTCCACGCATCTACCACCCTTTCTGTAAAAAAAGTATTTCCATAGATTACTCCTGAGCCTATCACCTCTTAACTTCATCTTATGCCCTCTCATTCGAGCTTCCTTTCAAATGAAAGACACTCGGACTCATGCCCATTTACATCACATAGGTATTTAAACGTCTCTATCATATCTCCCCTCTCCCGCCTTTCCTCCAAAGTATACAAATTGAGATCTTTAAGTCTGTCCTCATACGCCTTATGATGAAGACCACACACCATTTTAGTAGCCTTCCTCTGGACCGACTCCATCCTTTTTATATCTTTTTGAAGGTGCGGCCTCCAGAATTGTACACAATATACTAAATGAGGTCTCAACAGAGTCTTATAGAGGCATCAATACCTCCTTTTTCCTACTGGCCATATCTCTCCCTATGCAATGTAGCATCCTTCTAGCTTTCGCCATCACCTTTTCACCCTGTTTGGCTACCTTAAGATCATCACATACAATCACACCCAAGTCCCGCTCTTCTGTTGTGCACATAAGCTATACACCCCCTAAATGGTACTGTTCCTTCGGGTTTTTGCAGCTCAAATGCATGACTTTGCATTTCTTAGCATTACATTTTAGCCAACAAATTTCAGACCATTCTTCAAGCTTCGCTAGGTCTTTCTTCATGTTATGTATCAAGCAAAAAGTAAACAACAAAACAAACGAGCAGTGCTGTAGAGCTAGAGATTCACTGCACACCACTGGACTGTCTATCAATTGCACGTGTTTGGTGATTGGCGTTTTATTTCAACTTCTGTTCAGTAATTTTGGCCTTTTTTTTAATCTACAATTTTTTTTTCTTGATTGAAGGGCCTTATTACTAAATCTGTCATCAGGAAATAAAACCCTGCCTGTTTTAATTTGCCAAAGACATAAAACATAGGCTCCATTTACAAAGGCACGCTAAGTGATTTAGTACGCATTAAATATTAGCGCACGCTAACTACGCGCTAAACGCTAATACGTGCATGTTAGTCTATGGACGCGTTAGCGGTTAGGACACGTGTATATTTAGCATGCATTAAACGCGCGCTAAAATGTTTAGCACACCTTAGTAAAACAGGGGGATAGTAAAAGAGTACATGATGGCACATAAAGATCTGTGTGGTCCATCCAGTTTACCCAACAGTAACATTTATTATCAAGACAATGCTGAAACAACAATTCAGTATATTATTACATTTTACTTGCTAAGTTCTGCTATATCTTCCCTTCCCCCGGAGACATGCAAACCCCGTACTCAAGACGCCACTTGCTCCTAATCCATCCTTGCCATTTTCAGGAATTAGTCTGTAAAAAAAAAGTCTTCCCTGCACTCAGTGGCGTAGCGAGAGTAGGAGGTGCTTGGGGTGGGGATGCTCCCCTGCACCCTCCTCTTCGCATCCCCCCTACTACTTCCCCCTACACACTCACATCCTCTCTTCCCACCCCGTCCCTCTAAATGCTCGCCTGCGCGAGCAGCTTCTCCAGCCTGCTGCTCATGCTGGTGTTCCCTCTGATGTCACTTCCTGGCCCCGCGACCCAGAAGTAATTTCAGAGGGAGCCAGGTTGGTGCGAGCAGGCTAAAATAGTTGCTTGCGCTGGTGAAGATTTTTAAAGAGGGAAGGGGGCGCAAAGCATGGCGTGGGGCAGACAGGTGCTGGCGCATGGGGAAGTCCTCCCCCTCTGTCTCCCCTTATTATGCCACCACCTGCACTGGCCCTATGTCCCCAGCTACTGAGGTGTCATCAAAATCCACTCAAGCCCTCCTGATATAAAGAGCACAGACTGTAGAAGTCAGTGTGGCATCACCTACCCTTCTCTACTTCTGGAGCTGCCATCAAAACTAACTCTAGCCCACCCTGATCTGTCTTGCTATATATACAGGACATAGACTAGAGAAGTCCATCTGGAATCAGTTTTATTCCCCCACTGCTGAAACTGCCGTTTAAGTACCACTCCTATGCAATTAAAACAAAGTTATACACTTCTCCCTCTGAATCCGTGGTTTCAGTACCCGCAGATTCGGTTATTCAGTTTTGACCGGACCTCCCCCTTGTTTTTTAACAATAGAAATGCTGCATCCCAGACCTTCCATAGACCTTACCTGTTGGTCTAGCGGTGACGTGGGACAGGATCGATCATCTTACGCTCCTGCACCGTGTAGAGCCATCATCAAAATGGCTGCCGGGAGTTCCCGTTGTAGTCGCGAGCCATTTTGATGATGGCTCTGCATGGGGGAGGAGCGTAAGAAGATCAATCCTGTCCCGCGTCACCGCTAGAACATCAGGTAAGGTCTGTGGAAGGTCCAGGACACAGTAGGGAGGCAGGGCTGGCCCTAAAAGTTATCCGTAATTTTTCAATATTTGCGGACCGGCTCTGCCCCTACCCCCCCCCCCCCCGCGAATATGGAGGGAGGAGTGTAGCTTCTGATCTGTGAAGTTATGTTTCAATATTATCCACTTTCTATTTAGGTATCCTTCGTGTCTATCCCACACATTTTTGAACTGCGTCACTGTTTTTGTCTCTACCACCTCCACTGTGAGGACGTTCCAGGCATCCACTACTCTCTCTGCGAAAAAGTTCTTCCTGATGTACTTCCTTGAGTCGGCCCCCCACCCAACATCTAAATTTATGTCCTGTAGTTCAACCATCTTCCCTCCTCTGGAAAAGGTTTGTTTGTATATTAATACCTCTCAAATATTTGAATGTCGGTATCATATCACCCTTATTTCTCCTTTCCTCCAGGTATGCACGCTCAGGTCATCATCAACTCTCTCCTCATATATCTTGTGGCACGAAGGAAATGTTATTGTTAATGACTGCCCATCCCTAATAGACAGCCCAGGCACTCAGTTATACAGTTATCCCTTATGTGGATATTTTCCTTATAGGATGTGCTCACAATATAAGTATGCATATACTTTCACTTTGAAAACTAGTACAAAGTGTGCGGGCAAAAAAACGCATAGACTTTAAACCTATCCGGGTAAACTTATCCCAAAGTAATTAACATTAAAAAAAATGTAGAAACCACTAGTAAAAGATAAACCTACAAGGTATAATACCCGCAACTCACCTCATTTCACTGAAGAACACAATCTCCCAGATTCTATAAAGGTCATCTACATTTGAATGCCCAAATATGGGCAAGGATCCCGGATCGGCTCACAAAATACTATAATTAGTTAATACGCTCCAATGATTTAATTATTGGAGCTAACAAGCACTTAATTTGCACTAATTATCCTATTTTTTTACAAAATTTATTTATTTTCTTTGTTCCTGGGTAATACCATATTTACTTGAATATAAGACAAACCAAATATAAGTCGAGGTACCCTTTTTCCCCCCAAAAAGAGGATAAAGTTGGCTCGAATATAAGCTGGGGGGGTGGGTTTAATATTCATGTGCCCTGCCCTGCCAGTCTCTCTACCCTGACTCACCCCCCTCCCTGCACGGCTCTCCACCTTGTTCCCCCTCCCTCCCTGCCAGGCTTTGCACCCTGTCCCACCTCCCTGCCCTGTATCTTGACCCCCTCTCTCTTGATGTCCTGCAGGTCTCCACCGAGCCTGCCATATAACCAGGTGATCCAATGGTAGGCCGGGATAGGAGGGATCCCTTCTGTCTTGGCCAACTCTGACAATTTTTTTTATCTCCCTCCCGCTTCCCCCCACGTACCTTTTTGAATCCCTGATGGTCCAGTGGTCTAGCAGGCAGGAGAGAACTTTTCCTGCTCCTGCTTGGCCCTGAGCCGCTCTTTGAATGGCTGCCGCCAGTTCTCACGAGTCCCGCGTGTTGAAAACATTTGGAAATCACCTGCATGTATTTGCCTCTACCTTCAACAGCATTTAAAATAAACTTTTGAGTCAATTTTCAGTGGCAGCAGTGAATCTAATATAATAAAATGGTAAGCCGCGCATGCGCACTTCCTAAGTGTGTGCTGGTTTTCCGTGAGCTGTAGCGACACATAGGAAGTGCGCATGCGCGGCTTACGGTCCTTTGAAAGACGCGGCGGTGGCTACTCTCACGATCCCCGCCTGCGTCGGACTTCCGCCAAGCAGCGTGTTTAGAGTGCTGCGGCCCCTGCTGGAGTAAGGACGTTTGTTGGGACCGCGGGAAGGGGGCGGCAAGGGACTAAGTTGTCCGGTAGTGCTGTTTTTCCGTGATGGAGGAACACGCGAAAAGAAAACAAAATAAAGAAAATGTTGGCCCCCGCCGAAGAAGTGGAAGGTGGAGGAGGGGCGCGAGGAGCCGGAGAGCTGTATGTAAGTGTGTGTGTGCGCGTGTGTATAGCTGAGGAGGAAGTGCAGCAGGAGCAAGGAGGTGGGGAGAGTGGATTTCCCCTACTTGGATGTCAGGATCAAGAGGATTGGATCAAGAGGATTGGAGTAAAAACTTTGGTCCTGTGATCCTCACTCTTTTCCTGGGGCTACTGCTGGACAGGGGGGGGAGCAGGACATAAAGGAGAAGAGCTACTGCTGGACAGGGGGAGAAGGAATGGAAGGGGTACTGCTGGACAGGGGGAGATAAAAGGAGAAGGGCTACTGCTATATGGGGGGAGCAGGGAAAGGGGGGGAGGTGTTGCTGGACAGGGAGGAGGTAAAAATAAGGGAGAAGGGCTGCTAGCACCCGTTAATGTAACGGGCTAAACAACTAGTATATATATATTTTTTAAACAATGAGCACAGCATTTTTTAAGCTTTAAAATTCAGGGACCCTTTTAATAAGCTGCGATAAGTACTAACACGTGTTTACCACAGGATAAAAAAGCAGGGATGTGTGGAGGGTGCTCAAGCATCCTGTGGTAGTTTTAGGGCTTGGTACACGCTTCCCATGTGCTAAAAAATAGAATTTATTTGGGGGCAGAGAGTAGGCGTGTTCTGAACTAATTGGTTGGTGCAGCTACATTGCTGCATGCTAACCAATTAGCACAGAATAAGCATGCAAGCCCTTATCTCTTTGAAAACAGGTGTTGGTAAGTGCTCACGCACCAGTGGCTACAGGCTAATGGGGAAATTAGCTAAAAGTGGCCTCAGCAGTTCTGGCATTTTTTAGTGCTTCTTGAGTTAATATTTTATTTTCTGAATAACATCTTTTTTGCAGGTTATTGGATTTGTGCTGCTTGACTGAAGTGATGTAGTGGATGAACGGTTGAGATGTAATTTATGGGTTGAGATAGTGTAATCTTATGTTTTTTTGCTGACGTAGGGGATCTTTTTATTGTGCAAGTCCTGAAATATGTATGTAATATTGTGAGCAGCCTTGGATAAAGGCGGATTAAAAATGTTTTAAATAAATAAATAAAATAAAAGGGCCCCTTAATCTTTATTAGCAAAACACAACCAGAACAAAGAAGAGAATTACAATGCACCAGGGTGTATATAAGGTAGCATCACCCTTGTATACAGCAGAGTTCAAATGCCCCTGGTTAACAGCAAAGATAACTTATTGGATATCTTTTAGAATGCTATAAATCTTCATCTGTCTCCAGGAAAACCGAATCGAAATAAATCCCCTGAATAGAACAAATACCCCCTGATATTCAACTGGCGATGGTCAGCTAAATTAGCCCCCAATATTCAGTGTCAAGCCATATCAAGCTGAGCCCAGCTGAATATCAGGCTGGCACCCACTCAACTATAGTTACTCCTCCCGATCTCCCTCCCAGACTTTCCAATTTGACCCTATGTGCAACTAGGCCAATATTGAACTAGGCCAGTTACTGGGCAGACTTGCACGGTCTGTGTCTGTGTATGGCCGTTTGGTGGAGGATGGGCAGGAGAGGGCTTCAATGGCTGGGAGGGTGTAGATGGGCTGGAGTAAGTCTTAACAGAGATTTCGGCAGTTGGAACCCAAGCACAGGACCGGGTAAAGCTTTGGATTCTTGCCCAGAAATAGCTAAGAAGAAAAAAAAAAAAAAATTACATTGAATCAGGTTGGGCAGACTGGATGGACCATTCGGGTCTTTATCTGCCGTCATCTACTATGTTACTATGCTTATGGACAGTTTTACTTGTAAGCTTTGCCTCTCAGATTCTAAAGGATTGCTTTGCCCTTCAAAGCTGACCAGGTACAGGACCTCCAGAGATTTGCCTCTGCTTTTTCTGAGGAAACGTTTTCCCTGTTTTGAAAATGCATTGTTGCCTCTCTCCGACCTAATCCCTGCCCCAGTTTGTCCTGCAGGCGATCTCTGTTTTTACTCTGTAATTGACTTACGTTCTGTTAAATCAGTGTGTCGCCAACTTTTTAAGCTGTTGGCACACTCATCTCGCAGCTGCGGCTGGAGGGCACCTGGAAAGGCGCAGATGTCCTCCAGCTCTGGCCCTGAGCCTCCTATTACCGCCGGTGGGGGGTTCTACAGAAGGAGAGGTATGGAGAAGGAGAAGAGGTGCAGGTGCCAGCCGATTGACTACAGGATGTGCCTCTCGCTGCAAGAAGCATGTCCTGTAAGCAGTCAGCCAGCGCCGACACCTCTCCTCCTTGACGGCATCTCGGGGCACACTAATGCCCCATGGCAAACAGTTTGTGATACACTGTTTTAAATAAAGATTCCGCTTCGCAACATGAGTAAAGTACGGGTATTTAGTCACAAAGCACATACTTTTTTACACATGCGGTGGTTGGGCAATTTTGAGAAAGTGTTTTTACCCAGGTAAATTGTTATTTATGAATGTAAACTCCCCTGCCCTTGGACAGAGAAAATACCAGTATCCCAGTCTACTCAAACCTCTGGTATATAATAAACCCTGTTATGCCCTAAAGGTTAGTTTCTTCCATCCTGTGCTCATGAGAAAGGAAAAGTATTAGATGATGCCAGGTTTTTTAATGATGTATGTATATGTCACGTTTTTTTCCTTTTGTTGGTGCACCATATGAATGCTGAGTTCTGCTACAGGGGTTTTGTTTCAATACTGTACATAAAGATTGCTCTAATCTGGATCCATTCCAAACAGAGGCACTGAACACAAAAACTGACAGAGTAGAAGGAAACATTATCCACTTCTGCAAAAGAGCTCTGGACAGCATGTAGGAGTAGGTTCATCATTGAAAGGACAGAAAAGGCCATTCTTATGTTATTCCCATGCATGAACACTGTATGCCTCATGACCCTTATTTCTACTTTTTAACTATTCCTAGAAAACACATTATTTTAGCTTTGGTTGGTCTGATTTTCCTGCATCATAGCATAGGAGTTGTCAGTATACATGGACTCCTTGGTGAATCTGGTCTGCTCAGTTGCTCCAGCCTACTGTGTCACACAGGACTGGAAGTGGGTGGAAAACAGGGCAATTGCCCTGAGCTCTCTTGCCACAGGGGCTCCAAGCCTGTCTCAAGTAGAAGGAGGCATAGCCTGCAGATGGGCTTTAGGGTCCCTTCCCCATTTTCTGCCCTGGGACATCTGCATATATGGACTAGGTGAGCAACTTGGGTTGCAAAAATTGAGTGGTCTGACTTGTGTGCCCTTCTTCTCTCTGGCCTTCCCTCCTGCCTCATAAACCCCCACACTCTTATTTTCTTTCTCAACTAATGCCCTCCTCCTCTTCCTCCTTCCCTGACTGGTATCTCTCATCTTCCTTAGCCTGCCAATATTCCCTCCCATTCTCTACTGATGAATGTCCTTTCTGCTCTCTCTCCACTGTAACTCTTCTTTCTCCCAACTAGTGCCTCTTCCATCTCTTTCTTTGCCAACTGTCCAAATGATGTTTCCCTCCCTGCCTAGTCCTCCTTGCTCTCTCTCTCTCTCTCTTTCTTCCTAATACCTCTCTCTCTCTCTCTACCAAATGACCCCTTCCTGTCATCTGCCATTCTCCAGTCTCTTACCTTCAAGGCATTGCAAGTGACAGCAGACCTTGCCATGTGCATTTTCCTGCCTCTCTGATCGGACTTCACTAGCTCCCCGGCCTTGGAAGTACTTATGGGCTGGTATTCCTGGGCGTTTTTTGGCTGGGCGGCATCGTGCTTCACCCAGTAGCATTGAGCGAAGGGCCCAGGGCAGGAGGAGCAACAGCGTTGTCAAGAGGAAAACAGTATCTATGGAAGCCACCACGTCAAAAGAGAGTCAACAGCAGCAGTAGAAATTGGAGTGGGGAGAGGGAAGGAGGGGCCAGAGGAGCCACCATATTTTTGAAGAGCTGGAAAACAGCTGGAGGAAGTATACAGATCACTGCCTCTTTCTACTTGCTACTCAAGGCAAAATACCCAGTATGCTTAATGATAGAACACTGGGTGGTGTTATAGAAAACTATTTATTGTGTCATCTGTGATGTAATGACAGAGTCCAAAAGAGTATGGTTGTCATAGTGGCCATCACTCTTAATTTGACTTTCCTCAAACACAATTTTTTTTAAAACTGTTAATATTTCATCCTAGGTCACCATAGAGCTCAAAGGGATCAAGTTACCCCCCAGATTTTCTGGGACTTCAAAAAGGCAAATTCTGGCTTTGCTAAACAGCGATTGTTGTAAAAGGATGCTAAGAAAAAAAATTTGAGTAGTATAAAAAGTTGGAGTGCACAGGAGGTGAAACTACTGTATAATAGAAGCTTTGTTGACACCCTCTGTGAACTGGCTTATAAAGGATTATCCATACACCTTTGAATATATTTACCCTAGCTCAGAGCAGCAGTATTTCTCTGGACAGCTAGTTTAGACCTATCATACCATGTGTCTGTGAGAAATTCAGGGGTTTTCCCTCACTGAAACTGCAGTTATACCCCAGGGCAGCAGGGGGCGTTAAACAAATCTGGGGGAACTACCTGTCCTTGAATACACTGACCCCCCTCTTTTACGAAAATGCACTAGCAGTTTTTAGCGCAGAGAGCCGCAAATGGCCCGCGCTGCTCCTGACGCTCATAGGAACACGGGCCATTCAGCTTGGCTCCCCGCGCTAGAAACTGCTAGCGCAGTTTCGTGAAAGGAGGCCTCAGTTTACAGCCCTGCTGAGTCAAAAGGGGTGGGATTGAGGCAGGGAGAAAGATATATGCCTAACCCAGATTATTCAGAAGGAAGAGATTTCCCTGAGTTCAGGAGCTCAGTAAGAGAGAAGTTTTCCCTAGATAAGGGCTGAAAGGAGACCTGGGAAAGACTGAGAGAGAGACAGACAGACAGACTTCCAGCTGTCCCTAGCTGTGGCCAGAGAGAGAGCCCGGCACTGATTGAAGGAGAGACTCTTAAAGGAAAAAAAGTGTTCTTACATGGCTGAGGTAAGATACTGAATTATCAATTTGTGGACTGTGTTAACTGCATGTAAGGAAAACTTGAATAATAATAATAACTCTTGTTATTCATTTACAAAATGTGTCCTGGCTGTATGTGTATGGATATGCCTCCTGGAAACCATACCCAGCCTGTTACAGTGTCATATTAATGGACTGTTTTTCTCAAATATGGGATTTAAAACAATTTACATTATAAACAATACCACCACAAAAAATACAGTAACAAAATCAGTTCCTTAAAATGATCCTACCCCATCTCCAACTCTCACTATGGAATGAATAGGCTGTTCACATAACTAAAAATCAAACAAAACAATTAAACTTACACCCTCTCCCAATATTTAACCCCTCATTATAGTCCATCATGGCTGTTTTGCCAATGTATTTTACTTTTTTTTTTATTTATAAATTTTCAAATATACATAATCAAGATTAACTTGTACAGAAAGCAAAATTCAAGACATGAGGAAAAAAATTCAAGCAAGCTTTTACAAATTCAAAGAAAAAATCCTAGCTTAAATCCAGCTCAAGTCCTCTAATAGGATTCAAAATATATTTAAATGGAAATAAGGAAAATTATTTAAATGGAAAAAACAGTTATAGGTTAGCAGAGCTAAAGGCAGTCATCTATCCTTCATAGAGCATTCTCCAGCCTTGACAGAGACAGAAATGTTGTCAGTTGTGAGGGTTCAAAGAAAACAAATTTATATGATTTATAGTGAATTATACATTTACAAGGATAATGAGGAAAAAAGTAGCTTCCAAGGTCATAATACCAGGTCTTAACAAAAGAAATTCTTTCCTTTGCCACTGTGTGTCCTGGGCCAAATCTGGAAACATTTGAACTTTAAGACCCAAAAATTATTTTTGCTTATTTTTAAAAAACAATTTTAGAAGCCATGTTTTATCTAAGGTAAGAGCGTGTATTTTATTTTTATGCTGTGGCACAGCTAGGACTGAATGGGCTCTAGACGGAAAAATAAGATGGGCCTCTATAACACCATCTCTCACAAGGTAGCAGAGACCTGGGGATAGGTGGACCTTTAGCCCTCCAGTAACCAACCCCACAATACATCCATTCCAGACCTATATACAGTAGAAAATCTGTCATAATAAAGCTGCACTAACAATCAGAACTCAAACAGCAACCTCTAAAAGGCAGCACCCTAAACCCCAATACACTTCCTGAAAGAAAAACAAACAAGCCATACTGCTACAGATCTCTAAATAGAAAATAAACACTAGCAGAACGTTTCACTTCTATCACTCCTGCAGAATACAGATGGAGCCTCAAACACAGGAACTCTGAGAATTCTGAATGTAATGCAACAAATAGAAATGCATTTCCTTCTGTACTGTGTAAAAAGTACAGAAGTTATCAGAGTTGCACATTTCAAGATGTCTTGATATTCCACTAACAACTGACAATAAAATACATTCTACCTTTGTTTTTTGGGCACTGGTACAGCTTCTACTTCCAACATTTCTTAGGTTATCTTCATTTAAGTTCTTTTCCAAGGTCATATGTGGAACATTGTTACATGTTAAGCCCCCTATGGATCAATATAAATGCCGTCTTTTCCTTATCATGACCGGGATAGCCATCCAGATGGTAACCCAAAATTGGAAGAATTGTGATCATCTAAATTTCCCTTTCTGGTGAGCAAATCTGTGGTCCAGCTATAGATATGAAAGAATGAATGCCGATAGTTTGGAGCACTGTAATTTATTTAAATTGGTTTGGGGCCCGTTGGCATCTTATATTTCTTCACTATAGTAGGTCTTTGATTATGAGTAAGTTTTTATTTTCGTCCACATCCAGGGAGGGCGGGGGTTATTGCTGTCCTAATTTTGTCCTTTGAGTATTTACACGGGGTGGGTGGGAGGATGGGAGGATATTATTAATTTGAATAAGGTAAGGTTTTTGGGATAATCTATGTTTTTCTGTTTTATTGAATAACTAGTCTTTAAGCCCGTTACATTAACGGGTGCTAGAATAGATGTGTCTGTCTGTCTGTTTCTTTATCTCTCTCTCTCCTTGGCTGCTGTCTGTATCCTTCTGTCTCCCCCCCCCCCCCGAGCACAGCTGTCTGCCCCCAGGACACACCTACCCCCAAAGCAGCCCCCTTTCCCTCTCCCTAACTGTCTCTCCATAGCCCTCTTCTGTCTTCCCCCCCCCCGAGCAAAGCTGTCTGTCCCCAGCACACCTCTCCCTATCTCTCCATGGCCCCTTCTGTCTCTCCACAGCACGCCCCTTCTGTCTTCCCCTCCAGAGCAAAGCTGTCTGTCCCCAGCACACCTCCCCCCCAAAGTAGCCCCCTTTCCCTCTCCCTATCTCTCCATGGCCCCTTCTGTTTCATCCTAGAGCAAAGCTGGCCCCAGCACACCTCCCCCCCAAAGCAGCCCCCTTTCCCTCTCCCTCTCCATGGCCCCTTCTGTCCCCCCCCAGCACACCCCTCCCCCCAAAGCAGCCCCCTTTCCTTTTCCCTCTCCCCCTGGCTCCCAGTATTGATCCCCTTCTTACCCTCCCCTCCATCCCGGCGTCTTCTGGCCTGCTCCTCTTCAAAGCAGCCTGCGATCTTGGTGGCCGGCTTTAGCGAACCTAGCAGGCCGTTCTCCAACTCGGTAGCACGTTCCCTCTGACGCGATCCCGTGCGTCAGAGGGAGCGTGCTACTGAGGTTGGAGAGCGGCCTGCGAGGTTCTTTAAAGCCGGCCACGATCGCAGGCTGCTCTGAAGAGGAGGATCAGCGGCAGCGGCGAGTGAGGTGACACGGCGAGGACGTGGGCAGGCAGCGAGTGAGAGGCAGCGGAGAGTGAGGGCGGGCGGTGGCGCGCCGAGGACAGGGAGAGAGCACAGTCGCGCGCCTTCAGCCCCCGCATACGTCGTGAGGTTAGAATGTTGCCACAGAAGCACACCTCATGAATTTTCGAGAGCGCATGCGCACTCTAGCGTTTTATTATTATTGATCATTGGGTGGGTGAGAGAAAATGGTTGGTTATGTATATTTGTAAGTTGAATGTGCTTTTATTGACTTATTATATCCTATATAATAAAAGGTTAGTGCCGCATGTGCTTTTAAAAAAGCGTGATTACTGCGGCCGTGGTGTGTGATCCGTGGCTGTGTTCTATTTTAGAACCCGGCCAATGATCACTCTAGCCACTCCCCTCCTCCCGCCCTCACCAACCCGAAGGAAGCTCAACAGACCTCCCGCCCTCACCAACCTGCTGCTGTCGCTGATGCTGATCCTCCTCTTCGGGGCAGCCTGCGATCGTGGCCGGCTTTGGCAGGCCTCGTGGGCCGCTTTCCAGCCTCGGTGGCACGTTCCCTCTGACGCATGGGATCGCGTCGGGGGGGGAGCGTGCTACCGGGTTGGGGAGCGGCCTGCGAAGTTCGCTGGGGCCGGCAACCACGGTCGCGGCCTGCTTTGAAGAGGAGCAGGCCAGAAGACGCCGGGATGGAGGGAGGGTAAGCAGGGGGATTAATTCAGGGGGCCAGAGGGAGAGGGAAAGGGGCCATGGAGAGATAGGGAGAGGGAAAGGGGGCTGCTTTGGGGAGGAGGTGTGCTGGGGACAGACAGTTTTACTCTGGGGGGAAGACAGAAGGGGCAATGGAGAGACAGGGAGAAGGAATGGGGGCTGCTTTGGGGGAGGGGTGTGCTGGGGGGAGACAGAAGGGGCCATGGAGAGATAGGGAGAGGAAAAAGGGGCTGCTTTGGGTGGGAGGTGTGTGCTGGGGGCAGACAGCTTTGCTCGGGGGGAGGGGGGGGAGACAGAAGGACACAGACAGTGGCCAAGGAGAGAGAGATAAAGAAACACAGACAGACAGACAGACACTCTATTCTAGCACCCGTTAATGTAACGGGCTTAAAGACTAGTGTTATATATTTGTGTATTGTACTATTGAAGTCTGTAAAATCAATAAAGAACTTAAAAGAAAACAAGATCTTATTTTTATTTCTTCTTTCCTCTCCTCTCTATACCTGTCTCTGATATTGATTGCTCTCCCCTTAATTGTTTTTCTCTATTTCTCTTCTATGCACTCCATTCAGCAGCTAGATTTTACCCCTCATTCCCCCGTTTCCCTCTTTTCCCACATCATCTAACTGTGTACTTTACATTGTCTACTTTCACCTCTCTCAGCCCTCACTTATCTTTCTCCAACTCTTATTCCCTCATCAACCCCAGGCTCATTACCTGTCATTCAACTCCCAGCTCCCTTCTTTCTCTTACTTAATACCCTGGCATTGGAGCAAGAAGATGTTACAATCATTTTTGCCAGTGATGAGCTACAAGGGAAGCGGGGGAGCACAGTTCCGGGGTCTCAAGCAGCTGCATGGATAGCAGGAGAGCAGGAAGTGGTGCTAGTGAGGGTAAAAGAGGGAGACCTGTTGGGGATGAGTAAGAGGGAGGGAAGGGTTCCTGAAGCTGAAGAAGGAAAGACAGGGAGTACATATACGAGTGTTTAAGATAGTGTGTTCAAGAGATATGAGAAGGGAGCTTCCCTGGTCATTTGATTCTCAGAGGTGTGAGAGGGGACCATTCTGGTACCAGGTAATACAACCCTTCTGGAGTCTTGTCATCACCAATGCAGCCCTACCTCTCCCAGGGAATTTTACAAGAAATTATTTATTTATTTAATCCATTTTCTATCCTGTTCTCCCCAAACAGCTCAGAACGGGTTACAGGTGAGCGTACATAATGTGCAATCAAGAATGGGTACAATTTGACATACAGTGGTACCTCGGTTTACGAGTGCACCGGTTTGCGAGTGTTTTGCAAGACAAGCATAACATTCGCAAAATCAGCGTCTCGGAAACCGAACGTGCCACGATTTGCGAGCGGCGCCCCCCGCGATCTGGCACCCTCTCCCCCGCGATCCGGCACCCCCCTACCGCGATCTGGGCACCCCCCCCCCGCCACGATTGGGCACCCCCCTGCCACTTTTTACTGTCATCTTGGCCTGTGCACCGGGACCGGCATGTCCTGTGCGTTAGTGCCGGTGCCCAAAGATCGGCCTCCTCTTCTTGCTGGGCCTTGAGAACGTGAACTCGCAGGCCTTGAGCATGCGCAGATGTTCAAGGCCCAACAAGAAGAGGAGGCCGATCTTCGGGCACCGACACCAACGCACAGGACATGCCGGTGCCGGTGCCCAGGCCCAGATGACAGTAAGAAGCGGCGGGGGGGTGCCGAATCATGGCAGGGGGAGTGCCAAATCGCGCAGGGGGGGAGGCGGATCGCAGGGGGGGCCTTTGGGGGGAGCATTGCCAGTTCTCGTGGGGGGGGGGGATAGAGCAGCGCCGCTGGCCTCGGGAGGTGGGAACATATCAAAGTGAGTTTCCATTATTTCCTATGGGGAAACTCGCTTTGATATACGAGTATTTTGGTTTACGAGCATGCTTCTGGAACGAATTATGCTCGTAAACCAAGGTACCACTGTACTTTCCTATACTTGACATATTTACATACCGTTTAACATATTTACAATACAGTACAATACAATACAACGGGACGTACATATACTGCCATTTGTCGAACATACATTGCCATTTGTCATCCTTTCAACACAATAGAACAAGACATACATATATTGCTATTTGGCAAACTTACATTACCATTTGTCATCCTTACAATATTGTGTGAATCCCAACATTTATACATGTGCCAAGTGTCTAGTTCCAATATATACCTCAAGACCAGGGGTGTCAAATGTTGGTCCTCAAGGGCCGCAATCCAGTCGGGATTTCAGGATTTCCCCAATTAATATGCATGAGATCTATTTGCATACACTGCTTTCAGATGGGGGGGTTGATTGGGTTTGTTTGGGGGTGGGGGGGAGTCATCTGATGGGAATGCGATCTGTGGGGTTTGGGTTTGACTTCCTAAAATGTTGAGATGATTTGTGTTTGGTCCATTGCTTTGTTGCAGTTTTTGCTTGCTCAATAAAATATATTTGACTATACTTTTAATTTATCTCTGGGAGCTCTCAGACATAAATATATGCATTCTTGTTTGCTTCTGGCATTTAATCTACAGCCATAAAGTAATCATTACTCCTAAGGGAATGCTATTAAAATGGGCGGGTTTTAGATGTTAGAAAACAAAATCCTCTATAATAAAACCCTTACCCATGCATGCGCTGTTGAAACGGCATGATCCCTGCCGCCGTGATTTCTGCTTCCGTGCCGAATTTGATTTGAGGGGCGGCTTGCGGCGTGTGGGGCAGAAGGAGAGTGCGACTATTTCGTTCGGTGGTTTCCATATGCTCAGTAGAGCATGTGGCATTTTCCCCATCAGTAGGAGCCTGCGGCGGTTTAAACATTGCCTTTCTTCCATGACACTGCAACCCCGAAACCACTGCAGACCATCACAAAAACCGGGTAAAAGGTAAAAGGAAGGGAGGAGGGCTACTGCTGGACAAGGGGAGCAGGGAAGGGGTGCTGCTGGACATGGGGGAGGTAAAAGGAAGGGAGCAGGGCTACTGCTGGACAGGGGGAGCAGGCAAGGGGTGGTGGTGGACAGCCGAGGAAAGAGAGAGACAGAAAGACAGACACACACATCTATTCTAGCACCCGTTAATATAATGGGCTTAAAGACTAGATTAAAATAAACTGCTAGCAACAAATGTTTTTCAATTAACAGAAAACACAGTTCTCAAAAACATTTTCACAAATATGAGCTTACTTTTAAAGTGTCTGAATTTCTCTGTGCAAAAGATTTTTTGAAAGAAATTCTGCTTCTTTTTCCAAGCATGGTATAAGAGGGCAAATTCATCACTCAATATGGAACCCCTGCAGTGGTGGGAGACTACTTACCCTTCCTATTTCCCTGGTTGAAGAAGGGGTGCTAGGGCTTTGGGGAACAGTTTGCGGTTCACCTAAGGGTAATTGAAGTCTTCAGAAGGTATGCTATAATTTTAGCAGGGAATGTTGTGGATTCAGGATCTTGACAAGGAGAATTTGGAGGTGAGTGGAAGCTGACCCTAGGATGCCTAGTGTGGGGCAGTGGTTAAAGCTACAACCTCAGCACCTTGAGGTGGTAGGTTCAAACCTATGCTGCTCCTTGTGACCCTAGGCAAGTCATCTAATCCCCCCATTGCTAAAACATCAGTTCTATCTATCCAAATGCAGCAAGACCCAGAAAACAACAATCAGATGAGTGTCCCAAACCTGAGGGAGTCAAGACAGTGTTTGAGGCAGAAGTGCTATGAACCACACATCTGTTTTAAAGCCATTTTTTCTCAGTCTATGCTGTTTACAACATACCTACCCATGGATGCAAGGTTCTATTCTTGAGCTGGTATCACACCTTATAGATCCTCTACAGTGTATTTGGAAGGCCTGACACTTAATGAGTCAGGCCGGAAGACAGACTGGCTCCACTGAAATTAAGAAGCAGTTTGTTGTCTTCTGCAAAAGGGCAGAAGTTAGCTTCACTGAGGAACCAATGTGTGGAATACCCAATTCCCCCCTGAGCTGGCCAGTGGGGGAGGGGCGGTCATCTGGAACAAAGGTCTGATGCTGCAACAACTTCTAATGCTGCTGGATTACTTCAGCAAGCCCTCAGTGGATTATAGAAACCAGCAGTAGTCGACTGTGATGGTATATGGGAAGCCATCAAGATGCTAGACTTGTCCCTGTAGCAAATTGTAAAGGTATTTTGGGAGAAGTCTATGGATATCTAGGCCAAAGTGTAAATACAGGGTGACAGATTCACCCTGTTAGTAGCTTTTGCCTTGGAACAGGACAGAAATATGGCATTCCTTAATTACTTCAGATATACGTATGTTCTAATGTTCATATTTTTTTCCTGACCTTTTTTTGGCAAACCCAAGGCACCGTAAGGACGTTTTTGGGATTCTGCCCAAAGAATTTGGCAAATGGGCTGTCTTGTTAAAATTTCCTGCTATTGTATATGTTATGTAAAAATTAATGGTAGTTATCTGTTATTTCTTGAACCTAAGCAATTGCTGGAATTTTTGGTGCCTTGGGAGGGAGGTTCGACTGTGATGGTTGTTGTCCTCAGTTAGCATGTAATCTGGCTGTTACCGTATAGGATTCATCTGTTTTATTGTTAGGGCTTTTTTTTTTTCTATTTTCTACATTATTATTATTTTCTGCTTGACTCCAGTACTATTTTGAACTAATGGATGATGTTTATTTCTTCTATGACAAGGTTTCCCTGTATTTCTATATATATGTTGAAATTCTAAAATAAAATAATTGTAAAAAGGGCAAATATCCACATTTTTATCTGTATACCCCTTCTGTTCCAACCCCAGTCCCTCTGGACTGTGGTACATAAGTGTTTTAGGAGCTATTTCAATGACACAATGAGTCAATCAATGGGTGCAAGCAAGTTTGGCTCCTTGTCCTTGAGACGGCATAAGTCATGCACCCCTTCCACCCAAATCCATTTACTGCTGCTGTCATTTAGCACCAACTTTATACGTGGTTGAGGATGGGCTGGGGAGGGCTTCGAGGCCGGGATGGTTTAGAGGGGCTGGAGTGAGCTTTGACAGAGACTTCAGTAGATGGAACTTAAGCACATTACCGGGCAGAGCTTTGGGTTCTGGCCCAGAAATAGCTAAGAAGAAGGGAAATTTTAAATTAAATCAGTAATTTAAAGAGTGGGTAAGGTTGGGTAGACTGGATGGACCATTCGGGTCTTTATCAGTCGTCATCTACTATGTTACTATGTGCAAAACTGGAGGAATCACAGGCATATTGCAGTGACACCAACAATTTATTGACGAGGAAAAGTTGATCTAAGAACCAACATCAGGATAGCTTTTTTGCAGATGTGGAAGGGTTTCTTGGCAGCTTTTGTCAAATGTGGGATTTCAATGTTTTCATGCGCCAAAGACAGTAAACATTTTAACAATTTTTCTAAAAGCTAAGTGGAAATGAATTGACCCTGCGGCTAATAGATCTGTTCCACTGTGCATCATAAGGTAGATAACAGCATAATGCACTCCAATCTCTGCAGGTGGCACTTTAATTTGTGCAAACCCTCCCACCAAGATGAACAATTGCTCGTTATTATGGCCTACATTTTTGACACAGTATTCTGCTTCTAATTAAAATGCTAATGATTTAAATGAAAGTGTCCTTTCAGCAAGGTAACAAGAGTACATAAAGGATCAAGAGAATCTTTGAGTGTAGACAAGTCTATCAGATTCTAGTAAAATATATCATATCTGGATAAAGCATGCATTGTGGTCTGGACGATGATTTAGTATTTTCCATAAACGAAACATTAGTATAATTACTCATAATAGCTAATGTACTTACTGTACCACATAACAATGGATAAGTCTAGATACCAGAGAGCTATGGATTTTAGTTTGTTTCTCAAATAATGGGAATGATTAGATCTGGATGGGAGGAATGAGATGTAGAGTAAAGCCTGAAAAAACAAGCTTGAGAAAAAATATGTTGCCTTGTCTTACTACAAAGACCAAATTGGATATCTGACATACCGGCATTTCTTCCTCTATTTCCCTCCTTCCCTGCCCACAATCTAGCACCTCTCTCTCTCTTTCTACATAATGCATGAATTAAGGAGGCACAAAACAAAAGTGAAACCAATCTGGCCTAGTATTTAAAACGAAATGTCAGAAAAAGGAATAGCCAAAAGAATCAACCAGTGGCTGACAAATAAAAGAGGTTTATTAAAAGAGCAATCTTTTACAATGAAGTGTGTTTGTATTATCCTGCCACACAGATGTTATAAGCCCAACATGTTTCAGCAGAGGACTGCCTACATCAGGGGCACATAACAGGTATATGTAACACATCTGGAACAAGTCACTCAGCCTTTCCAGTGCCTAACTTAAGTGGCAAAGCCATTTAAAACGGATTTAAAAGTAGATTAAAAACAAAAATGTAGGCGCCTAGATTGCATTTAAAGGAGTGCCTTAGAACGCCTAAGGTCCAAGTAGGTGTGGCTAATGCCAGAAATGACCATAGGTGTCCTTAGATACGATTCATGCCAAACATATGCGCCAAAAATGTAGGCCTTGAAAAGCCTGGCCTACATTTCTTGCGTCTATGTTTGAGGTAGCCACGATTCTACAGAAGGCGCAGTTGTGTGATTGACATGTGATCAGTGGCTGCCGATACTGGTGCTGTTTGTAGAATCCAGCCTTCAATGCATACAAGGTTGCCTACACTGGACTCCTCAAGGCCAATGTGAATTGCTTCTAAAACCTTGTAAAAGCACTCGTTACTGAATGTGCTGCTAATGCAGGCAGGCTTTATGTTTATTAAAATTTTGTATACCACTTGGCTTACTCAGATCACAGGGGTTAACAATTAAAATACAATATTTAAAAGAAAAAACTCCATTAATAATATCGGAAAGGCCTATTTCTATCACACCAAAAACCTTTCACCCTCAAAACTTGAATAGTTTTCACAATTACAGGAAAATCAGAAAATCTTTACCTCCATTACTTGACATAAAATATAATTTTTCAGCACAGCTTAAATTTTTTAAACTTTACCTCAGCATGTAAATATTTTAGAAGACCATTCCACAAATACACTTCAGCGTCAAAGGTTGTTCTTTTAATAAATCTCTTTTGTCATCGACTGGTTATTTCTTTTGGCTGCTCCTTTTCTGACATTTGGATTGTTGATGTGGCTTTTCTATGCCTCTTCTTTTTTGTAATAGAATTTAAAGTTACAAACTTATAGCACATGAACTAAGAAAGGAGAACTGCAGAGCTATAAAATATGGGCCTCATATTCAAAAGGATTTAACTACTGAGTGATGCAGCACCTGATATTCTGCGGCACTTAGCTGGTTAGTGCCGTTTAGAAGTAGGCCAAGGGCAGAGCATGGGTGGAGTGCCTACTTAGCTGGTTAGTGGCAATTTTCCAACCTCTAACCAGCTAAGTAACCACATAAAGTTAGTCTAGCACAAAGGCTGTCTTGACATTGTGCGCTATAGTCAAAAGCCCCAGTCTAAATACTGGCTGGTGCCTAGGGTTGTCAGATTTTGTCCTCAAAATAAAGAGGACGTGTGGCCCCACCCCGTTCTGCTCCATTCTGCCCATAGGCCTTGCCGTGTTCGGCCCCCCAACCCCACAGCCCCACACAAACCCCGTCTCTTCAGGGCCGCATCTGGAGGGCTTCTCTGCATACACGGATATGCACACACGGATTATGCACAGGCGCATGACATCATCTCATCAAATCTGCATATGTGCAAATATCTTCCAGATGAGGCACCGAGCTCAATGGTTTTCAAAACCCAGACAAAGTGCTGGGTTTTGAAATGCCTGGTTAGTGAAATTTTAGAAACTAGTGGATTACAAGATCCAAAGCAACATGGGTTTACTAAAGGTAAATTGTGCCATACGAATCTGATTGAATTCTTTGACTGGGTGACCAGAGAATTGGATCAAGGATGTGTTCTAGATGCAATCTACTTAGATTTCAGCAAAAGCTTTGACACGGTTCCTCATAAGAGGCTCTTAAATAAATTCCATTGTCTGAAGTTAGGGCCCAAAGGGGTGAACTGGATTAGAAACTGGTTGATGGACAGACACCAGAGGAGATTACTCGGAGGAGGGAAAGGTGAGTAGTGGAGTGCCTCAAGGAATGATGCTGGGACTAATTCTGTTCAATATGTTTTTGAGTGACACTGCTGAAGGGTTAGAAGATAAAGTTGGCCTTTTTGTGGATGATACCAAGATTTGTAACAGAGTGGACACCCCAAAGGGAGTGGAAAACATGAAGAAGGATCTGCAAACGTTAGAAGAATGATCTAATGTCTGGCAACTAAAATTCAATGCAAAGAAGTGCAGAGTGATGCATTTGGGGGCTAGAAATCTGAGGAAACCATATGTGCTGGGAGGTGAGAGGCTGATAAGCACAGATGGAAAGAGGGACCTTGGGGTGTAAAAGTCTCTCCTCAAGGGCCGCAATCCAGTCGGGTTTTCAGGATTTCCCCAATGAATATACATGAGATCTTTTAGCATACAATGAAAGTAGTGCATGCAAAGAGATCTCATGCATATTCATTGGGGAAATCCTGCAAACCCGACTGGATTGCGGCCCTCGAGGAGAGACTTTGACACCCCTGATCTAAAGGCATCTGAACAGTGTGATAAGGCAGTGGCTGTAGCCAGAAGGATGCTAGGCTGTATAGAAAGAGGAATAACCATCAGAAGAAGGGAGGTATTAATGCCCCTATATAGGTCTTTGGTGAGGCCACACTTGGAGAATTATGTTCAGTTTTGGAGGCTGTATCTGGTGAAGGATATAAAAAGCCTTGAAGTGGTCCAGAGGAAATCAACGAAAATGGTAAGGGGTTTGAACCAAAGGAAGTACGAGAAGAGACTTAAACATGGAAGACTTAAACATGTCTACTCTAGAGGAGAGGAGGGACAGGGGAGATATGATATAGACATTTAAATACTTGAAAGGTGTTAATAGAGAACCAAATCTTTTCCAGAGAAGGGAAAATGGTAAAACTAGAGGGCATAACTTGAGGTTGCAGGAAGGAAAACTTAGGAATAATGTTAGGAAATTCTTTTTTATGGAGAGGTGATGAATGCCCTCCTGAGGGAGGTGGTGGAGAGGAAAACGGTGATGGAATTCATAAAAAGCATGGGATAAACACAGAGGGCTCCTTTTATCAAGCCGCACTAGCGGGGTTAACGCGTGCGACTTTTCATTATGCGCTAACCCCTGTGCCGGCCAAAAACTACCACCTGCTCAAGAGGAGGCGGTAGCGGTTAGCGCGGCCGGCAGTTTAACGCGCACTATTACGCGCATTAAACCACTAGCGCGGCTTGATAAAAGGAGCCCCGAGAATCTCTAATTAGAAAACAAATGGTATATATTAAAGAACTAAGGCAGGTATTGGACAGACTTGTACAGTTTGTGTCCCATATATGGTGATTTGGTGTAGAATGGACTGGGGAGGGCATCAATGGGAACTTCACTTACTTGGAACATGAGGACGTTACTGGCCAGACTTTACGGTAGATATCCTGCAAACAACGGGATGGTTGGATAGGTTGGAGTGAGCTTAGATGGCAACTTCAGCAGTAGAAACCTAGGACAATATCAGGTGGACTTTAGTCTATGGCCCAGAAATATCAAAGAAGAAGCAACTTAATTTAATCATGTATTTTTTATAAAAATAACTAATGGGCAGACTGGATGGACCATTCAGGTCTTTATCTGCCGTCATTTACTATGTTGCTATGTCCTCTAAAAAGAAGACATGTCTGGGTAAATCCAGACATCTGGTAACCCTACTGGTGCCCAGTTAATTTCTGGGTGACCGTTGGTATCCAGGTATCAAAGCCAGGAGCCGCACATGTCCGGACATTGAATATCAGGGGATCTCACTCTTTTGGTTATTAATAATTGCTTGCAAATCCAATGGCAGGCTTATAAGCACGCCAAATGATGCTCAACTATCTGAGAGAAAGTATGAGGCTGAGAGCAAAGAAATGAACGCCACTTTCTTATTTATCATACGTATTTTCAATAAGTAAAATGGCACTATAGACAGATACAATTTAGGATTACGGTAAATACATTTATTTTGGAAATCAGTTTAATACTGCAACCACTTCTCACCAATACACAAATAGTTTTATGGTCTTGGCTTGCACAGTAATCTGTTGGTAAAAGCATTCCATTTATATAGTTTGTCACTTTGACAATTATTGCCTGGCTGGGTTTAAACCGTAATAACACTGAAGCTCCTGTTCTCAGCAGGTATTTCAGTAGAACAGAGAGACTTCACGCTATGACACATGGTTACATTAACAAAGAACAAAATCACAGGGCACTCCTACTTAAAACACTGAACGTAAGTTATAGAACCCAGAAGCAGTTCTTTTTTTAAAAAAAAAAAATATTTATATATATATATTTTTTGTTGTTGTTCAATATTTTTATTGTTTTATAGTAGTAAACAATAAGAAAAGTTATACGACAACTTTAACATAGGTATGACGAGTAACACACTGAACTCACAATACATTCCTGATCTATTACCGTATTTACGGACTAGCTCTTACACTCATCTCTCTGCAAGTATTCTGTTGTCTAAATATATGATTGTAGTCATACTTATATAGTTTGCAAAATATATTTATATTAACCAGCACAGTGACTGTACTTCTTTGACACATGAACCTCAATTATTTTACTACATCATTCATTACTCAGCATACCTAAGATAAGAATAAAATGGAGCTTACAGCCTGGATTACTCACCAGCAAACTACACATTTGTCTCTCATTGCATTATTTTTGTATACTTGTCCCGCCCCTAAAACTTCCTCCATCATTTCCTTTTCTTACTCTCACCGTCTATACTCTCATTCACCCTCCCTCTCTTTCCCCTATTCACCAACTCTCAATCACCTAATGGCCTAGAGCCTATATTGCTCTTTGGGCTTCTGATTGATTATAGAACTTTCTCAAAGCCTCACATAGGCCTCATCAGCTTGGTTTTCAGCCAGTTCTACTGACATCCTTTCCACATGCATGAAATCCATCATTCTAACACAACCACATGGCCAAGATGAGTTTCCTCTTCCACCCATTTCTTTGTCAATAATAATGACATCTTCATAAATATTTTGTACCCAGCCCTCACCTTGGGAGCGTGGACTGACCATTGTGAGGTATGTCCATATAACTCTGCTAGTCCCATCCTATCAATGCAGCAAGGATTAAGCACCTTAAAGTGTATGGGTCTGATATTCAGACTGTGGGAGGCAGCACGGCTATTTTCTGCAGTTGCCAGCAAATTTGGATATGCAATGCTGGAGCTATATCTGGCCACCGGCACTGAAATGGACTTAGCTGGCCAATAGTAAACTCATTTTCAAAATTCAAGGGCATGTTGTAGCATGGGCAAGTATTCAAACCCTGAGCCTGTAAACAAATAATTGAGGTAGATTCAAAATCAAACCCAAGCCTTCTATTCAGGACAAGCACAAAAACGAAAGCCAGTCCTAGTTTATAGACTATGAAATAGTTGGGTTCTCTTAGCTATCACTGGTAGAGTATGGGAGGCTTCCTTCAGCTCTCTCTCCCTTTCTCTTCCTACCCTCCCTCTGCTGTGTGTTCAGTATTTCATTCCCTCTTCCTTCATCCACTTAGTATGGCATCTCTTTTTCTCTTCAGCTCCCAAACAGGTACAGCATCTCTTTACTTTCCCTCCAGCAGTTCCCCTCCCATAAATGAAGAACCTCTCTCCCTAACTTCTAGCTCTAGTACCCCCTCCTACAGCTCTAGCACGCTTCTCCCTTCACGTAGGTTCTAGCCCCCTCTGTGGGTCTAGAACCTCTCTCTCTTTCTTCCCTTCAGCACCCCCCCTCCCGATGCAGATCCAGTGATTTTCTCCCCTCTCCTCCCTTCAGCTCCAGCCCCATTCCTGTGGATCAAGCAGCTCTCTCCTTCACCCCCAAAGGCTCCAGCCAGCCAGCCGCACTCCCACAATGTATCAAGCACCTTTCCCTCCCTTCCCTTCAGCACCAGCCTCCTCTTCTGGGCCCTTCTCTCCAGCTCCAGCCTCAGCCCCAGCCTCTCTCTGCCTTGCATTTCCTTCCCCTCCCCCCACGGGTCTGGATTTCTCTGCGTCTCCAGCCCCTTCTTGTGGGTCTAACACAAGTCCGATGGTTCCAGTCCATTCCCCCAGTCCGATGCCTGCCTTCCACAAATCTAGCATAGCACCCCCTACTCTAAATGAACAGCCAATGTGCCACCAGCACTTACCTTCTGGAGCCAGCCAATCCTCACATAGGCCTGCTCACAGCCTTTCCTCTATTGGACCCCTCCTTATGATGCAACTTCTTGTCTTTGCAAAAACAAGAAATTACATCATAAGGAGGGACCCAGCAGAGAGAAGACCATGAGTAGGCCTGTGTGGGATCAGCAAAAGGCATGCACCAGTGGCAGGCAGGGAAACAGGGAAAAGACTCAGGAAGCAGTAACCAAGGGGTATTTTTCCACCGTAGGAGCAAGGTTTTTTTTACCATTTCTGCAAGGCAGTAAAAATCTTTATTTATTTATTTCGTTTTCTAGCCCGTTTTCCCCAAAGAGATCAGAAAGGGTTGCAGGTTAAACATATATAATATACAGTTAACAGGTTATGATTTGCACTGGATTTGCCATAATTTCAGTACAAGTTTATAATACAAGTTTTTATCCTAACTTGACACAAACTATTGGTCTTTTTTTTTCTATTTAGTAATTTCAATTATACATATCAAGTGTAGATATACAAGAAAAGAATATTATAAATAGAAATAAACTAATTCTAAAGTCTACTTCAAGGAAAGATTTGCGAGGATAAACTAAAAGTAAATCCAGTTAATATTCTAACTATAAACATTGAGATCCATTTTCTGTTTTAATTACCCTTTTTCATATTCCAATAGAAATTTCTCCAAATGAGAATGATCAAAAAATATAAATTGTTTACCCTGATAATGTAAAATACATCTAAAGGGAAAACACAGGAAAAAAGTTGCTCTAATAGCCAAAACCTTGGATTGCAGGGCCAAGAACTGTTTCCTACATTCCTGAGTGGCTCTTGTTACATCTGGAAAAATTTGAATTGGCTGCCTGCAAAAACCAACTTTTTTATATTTTAAGTAATTCTTTAAAACTAGCAATTTATCTCTTTCTGATAAGAGAGTTACCAACAAAGTTGAACAAGTGGAAATTATATCTTGAGTGTCCTCCAAGAAGGCAGTGAGTTCCCCAGCTGCTAATGCTAGGGTTATCCGCCACTCCTCTAGTTGACATTGCTAGTGATGAAATACAATTGACTCACATATTCCCAGTTTTAAAATTTCCCTAAAATATTTTCTTTTTTAAAAAATTCTTTATTTAATAATTTTAATACAATAATCTCAATGCAACACATAATTAACATTAGATATAGTTCAAAACCTTAACTAATAAAGATAATGCAAGTTATATATACTACAATTAAAACAGTCCCATTCCATCCCTCCCCCACCTCTCTCCCAGGAGACCTGGATTCCCAATCCATAAGGGTAGGATATTATACATCTCAATTCTTTAATAGAGCTTCTTTTTCCAAATCAATATAACTCTCCCATATATCATTAAACTTTGCCCATTGATTTGTTCAAAGGGCCAAAAGTCTATATTTTTCACACACTGTTCCTAAACGTTCCCTCATATCTCTTAATTTAGGTACATTTAACATACGCCATTGCTGAGCTAGTGTCAATCTAGCAGCTATGAATGCCAAGTCCAAAAGTTTAGATTGAGAGAATGTTAAACCTTCTATTCTTACTCCCAACAATGCCCTTTCAGCATTCAGCTTAAGTGGAGTCTGAATTAATCTGCTTACATGCTTCCAAAACTTCTGGACCCTTTGACATTCCCACCACATATGATAGAATGTACCTCTTCCACCATATCCTTTCCAACAGGTAGCATCACTCTGCTTGGTACATTTACTAATTAAAACTGGGCTAGTGTACCATTGTACTAGGAGTTTAATACCATTTTCCACTTCCCTAAAATATTTTCTAAGTATTATTTCAGCTGAAAATAAAGGTGCACAAGGGAAGCTTAAAAAGCGTAGATTATTAACATGCAAACGATTTTCCAGTTGTTCCAATTTATGATGCAAAAATCAGACTATCTTTCACAGCTAAGGTACTAACTGACTGAAGTACTTTCACTTGACTAGGAGTCTAATACTAATATACATAACTAGTCTTTAAGCCCGTTACATTAACGGGTGCTAGAATCCCTCTCCCTAACTGTCTCTCCATGGCCCTCTTCTGTCTCCCCCCCCCCCCGAGCAAAGCTGTCTGTCCCCAGCATACCTCCCCCCCAAAGTAGCCCCCTTTCCCTCTCCCTATCTCTCCATGGCCCCTTCTGTCTCCTCCCAGAGCAAAGCTGTCCCCAGCACACCTCCCCCCCAAAGCAGCCCCCTTTCTCTCTCCCTATCTATGGCCCCTTCTGTCTCCCCCCAGCACACCCCTCCCCCCAAAGCAGCCCCCTTTCCCTTTCCCTCTCCCCCTGGCTCCCGGTATTGATCCCCTTCTTACCCTCCCCTCCATCCCGGCGTCTTCTGGCCTGCTCCTCTTCAAAGCAGCCTGTGATCGTGGTGGCCGACTTTAGCGAACCTCGCAGGCTGCTCTCCAACTCGGTAGCACGTTCCCTCTGACGCAATCCTGTGCGTCAGAGGGAGCGTGCTACTGATGTTGGAGAGCGGCCTGCGAGGTTCTTTAAAGCCGGCCACGATCGCAGGCTGCTCTGAAGAGGATCGGCGGCGGCGGCGAGTGAGGTGACACGGTGAGGAAACGGGCAGGCAGCGAGTGAGAGACAGCAGTGAGTGAGGGCGGGCAGTGACGCGCCGAGGCAGGGAGAGAGCACAGTCGCGCGCCTTCAGCCCCCGCATGCACCGTGAGGTTAGAATGTTGCCACAGAAGCACACCTCACGGCGCCACACCGCACGAATTTTCGAGAGCGCATGTGCGCTCTAGCATTTTATTATATAAGATATACAGTTTGCAGGTTAACATTTGCTGTAGTTATCCTTACAGTGCAAGTTTTCCAGTATACTGGACAAGTTTTATCCTAACTTGATACACAGTTTACTCTGACATCCGAAGTCAAAAAGCCATTTTTAAAATATTTTTATTGTGGATTTATCATGGTTTACCATGGATACCCATTCTTTGTGTCATTCTCTACCACCGAGAACACTAAGGGGCAGATTCTATAAACAGGCATCCTGATTGTTGGCAGCAGTAGGCATCCTACCACAAGCAGTCAATCCGGACACACATTAAAAAAAAACCAACAAACCCAAGGCAGAACGCATACACTGTAGGTGTTTGTCGTGGTCAAGGGAGATACATTGGGACACTTAAGCTCGTTCAAGGCTGGGTGTGGGCGTGGTTTCGCCCGACTCCTCAGTTTTTTGTACTTCAGACTCCGACTCCGACTCCAGGTACCTGAAATTTCCTCCGACTCCAACTCCTCGACTCAGACTCCGACTCCACAGCACTGGTTAATTTTCAGATCGTTAAAATGGAATGTCAAGTTGAGAGAAATGAGCATTTTCGACACCACCTTCTTTTTGCTTTTAATCAAGGTTCTAAGGCCGCAGAAGCTGCTCGCAACATTTGTGCTGTGTATATAGTGGGTGCTATAGCTGAAAGAATCGCTCGTGATTTGTATGCCAAGTTCAAAAATGGAGTCGGTAGATAAATGTTCCGACTCCAACTCCAACTCCTCAGTTTTTTGTACTTCTGACTCCAACTCCAGGTACCCGAAATTTCCTCCGACTCCGACTCCTCGACTCCGACTCCACAGCCCTGCTGAAATGTAGGTTCAAATCAGTGCTAACATCTACCTTTTGGTAAAACCCACACAAGTTGCTTAACCTTTTCCTATCATGTGTCCCGGATGATGGGACATTCCAAAAATGTCATTGCCATCATGGATAAACAGTCTGTATGGACTAATAAAGAGCCAGGAACACAAAATATTTAAATTTGCAGACTTATGACTTATTTACATTATGTTTACAATAGCCGTAAATGAAAATGGTGAATAATACAAAACTTTCCTAAAATAATTACGATTGGAACCAGCGTAACGTAAAATTTATTACGATAGGAAAAGCTTAATGCAGTCCAAGGGCCTCTATAGGTTGATATATGCTATAGGTTGGGGTGTCCAATTTTGGCCCTTGCCAGGTCGGGTTTTCAAGATTTCCCAAATAAATATGCATGAGATCTATCTGCATGAAAGCAGTGCTTGCAAATAGATCTCATGCAAATTTGTACAACTCTGCTATAGGTTGATTTTATGATTTCAGATGCTGGGATTGTACTCTGCTGAGAGTTCGCTCAGGACCAGCACAAACCTTCATGCATAGAAACTTAACTGAGCAGACTGGCCATATTGTGTGCAGGATTCTTTACAGGCTCTAAATGCAACCTTCAGAACACTGGCATTTTTACAAAAGTCGGGCTCCTTTCCATCTGGGCAATTCTGCACACTTTAGTAAATCAGCCTCCCAGGCTTTAGAGGTGATACAATCAGTGTACATCTGTGGCTTGTAGACTTTAATAGTTAGGAAGAAAATATGAGCCCACCACTATGTGCAAAACACAAAACAAAGGCACGCAGAGCACTTACAAATCAGCAAGCTGGTCTGCAGTGTAAAACTAGCATAAATGTAACAAGCTCCAAAATTGTTTAAAAGCTTCAATGTACTGTACGGTCTTAACGGATACTCAAACCTAATCATCCACACTTTTATTTCATTCAAAACTGCCACTTTTCTGTGCTTTTCTCTGTCTACCAACGGTGATGAATGACTGTCAAGTATTGCAAGTGATGTGCTTCTTGCCAACTGCCCGAGTCCATTACAGGTTGTCAAAGCATAGAATTAATTATCCAGCGGTAAGAAATCTCATGTTAATGACTTCTTATAACCTCTAGCAAATGAACAGAGAGAAAAAAAAAAACCCCAGCAATAAAAAATGTGAGATCATCTGGGCCTGACTTCTGAGCCCAATTTTATTGCCAGCACACTAAATATTTCAGAAGAATAAACTTATTATAGAAAAATAACAAATCATCTACAAAGCTAGGAGAGGACAAACAGGAAAAAAAACGGGACCAACATAAAACTTGACAGCATACTTAGCAGAAAGCCGTATTTCACTTCATTTTGCTTAGAACAAACCTACAGAAAGAAGTGGATAAATTGCATTTTCAGGAATCAAAGTCATCAACCACAGTTTTGGTTTTAGTTCTGCTGTGCTCTCAAGCTTGCTTGAGCTATCGGAACCACAATTATTTGAGCTTCAGCTCACTGTGAATTTAGACTAGCAAGAATATCTTTTGTTCCCCAAAATCCTATCACTAATCCCCAAGCTCTTCAGCTCTAATAAGCTATTCTAATGCTCTCCCCTATTCATCATTCCTAAAATAATCTGGCAGCTGGTTTCTCATGATATGATTCATCTGTTTGAACATAAGAGACAATTCTACAAACATACAATGCGAGGTATGACTGGCATACATTTTCATGAAACTTTTTTAAAGGCATATATCATATCCCTATTAAAAAGAGAGAGTTTTGAGTAATGCTATCCTTTTGAGTGCCATCATACTCCTCTATGTATTGTCCTATCATATCATACTCTACATTACTATACAGTGTTCCCCCGGTCATTCGTGGTCGGCGGTTCGCGGTCCCGGTCATTCGTGGTATTTTCCAACCGCGAACCACCAACAAGGAGAGGGCAGCGGGAGAGGCAGGAAAGCAACCGGAGCGCCAGCGAGTGCAGGAAATCACTCGCTGTATGCTCCGACCGCCTCTTCCTGCACTAAGTCGGGCCTTATCCAATCAGGAGCTGCTTTGACATGCAGCTCCTGACTGATAAGGCCCGACTTAGTGCAGGAAGAGGCAGTCGGAGCATACAGCGAGTGATTTCCTGCATTCGCTGGCGCTCCGGCTGCTCTCTCCTGCCTTTCCCGCTGCCATCTCCAGTCTCCCCCATGAAAACCCATATTCGCGGTTTTTCAAGATTCGCGGGAGTTCCTGAACGGAACCCCCGCGAATATCGGGGGAGTACTGTATACCCTTTTATGTTTTATTATGTATGTAAACTTGTAACCCGTTCTGAGCTTTTCTGGGAGGAAAGACGGTCCAGGGGAGTAGATTAATGGTTAGAGCAGCAGGCTGTGACCCAGGGAAGCTAGGATTCAAATCCCACCAATGCTCTTTGTTAGGGGGTCTGGACGGCTTCTCAAAATCCGGCACTTTCCAAATATCTCCAGTGGACAGGCATAAAAACAGGCTATTGGGCATAATGACTGGGGTAGCCATCCAAATGATTACAAAAAATCGGAAAACTTATGACCAACTGAATTTCACCTTCTGGTGGAATTCATTATGCTTCTGTTACCAATATGAGAAGACATTTTCTGATCAAAAAGGCAATAATAAGTGGTTCAAACTGGCATGGGGCCCATTGACTAATTTCATTGATTCTGCTTGAATAGTTCATTGTCCAGGGTTGTATATTGGGTTTGGGTTTTTCGAATTATATATATGGATAAAATACTCTATAGTTTACTTATTACATTGAAATTGGGGGGGGAGGGGGGTGAAAATGTTTTTCATGAATATTATTGAACCGATGATAGTGTTGATTTTCATGTAAATTGTATGAATATCTGTATGCACTGATTTTAATTTAAAAATGAATAAAGATATATTAAAAAAAAATTTTTAAAACAAAATCTGGCACTTTCTCCAGGTTTTAAAAAACTTTCAACAAACAGCCCTTGGGCAGGCAGTGGGGGTGTGATTGGAGGCAGGACCAGGGCATAACAGGGCAGGGATAGGTGGAACTGGGCAGGGCTAGGGGGTCCAGATTTTCCATTTGGTATAAGTACAGCAGCCGTGTCTACTTACAGTGTAAGCCAGCATTTTGCTGGCCTACATTGTAAGCGTCTCTTGCTCTACTAGAGAGACGCCTAGGTTCGCCTAAGGCCTTTAGGCGAGGTTAGGCAGTCTTGCAGGCCTCCCTAGACTCCCAGAGGCGCCTGCAATATAGGCGGCCTGCCTGGAGAGCATTTTTTTTTTTAAACGTGCATCCCGATTGGCTGATTAGACAGCTGTAGGATGCCTACAGCTACCTAAAATCGGGACGCACTTTGCAGAATCCAGGCCTAAATGTACAAACCTGACAAGTATTGCTGAAGAAATACTAAATAAATGGCTTCCTATGGATGCACTTTGATTAAAATTTTAATTGTGATTAATTGTGTAATTAAAGTTATGCTATGTTATTTTTATTTTATTTTATTTTTTCCCCACGGCAGCTCCTTGTGACTCTGGTTAACAGAGGGTTAAGTGACTTGCCCAGAGTCACAAGGAGTTGCTATGAGAAAAAATAAGCAACGTATCTTCAAACTGCAATTACAAAGTTTAATCAAAATGCAGCCCTAAAAAGTTAAAAAATAAAAAGTAATGAAAAGATAAGACAAACTGAAAAATTATAAATGAAAGAATCTAAAACAGCATGCTGAATAGCTATGAACAGCCTTACAGTTTTCACAGCCTATTTTAGAAAAGCAAGCCATAGACTGGCACAAAAGTAGGCACTTTGACAGGCTGGTGCATTTCCTGCCAGAGAATATGCGCAGAAGTAGAATTTAGGCATGCAACTTTCTCCACAGTTTATAAAACACTATAATTTACATGTGAACTTGAAAAACAGTGGCACAGACATTACCTTGTCTTCATAAAATATCTCAGCCCAGGCACCCAATGCTGTAACTAAGCACCCCCTTATAAAATCATCCTTCACCTACATACAAATTGCTATACTTCTCTCCTATCATGACTATACACACTAATTCATTAGCACACCTTAGTAAAAGAACCCCTAAATTTGAAAATCTGTTTATTCCCTCACAAGTATCTGAGATACCTAAAAAGCACTAGCCCCCAATTATCATAGTCAATTCCACCAAACAATCTGGCCCTGATTCTACATAGTGCGTCCCGATTTTAGGCAGCTGTAGGCGTCCTACAGCTGTCTAATCAGCCAATCGGGATGCATGTTTTTTAAAAAAAATGCTCCCCAGGCAGGCTTTCTATATTGAAGGCGAGGCCCGCAAGACACCTAAGCTCGCCTAAGGGCCTTAAGCGGGCCTTAGACGAACCTAGGGTGCCCAATCCCTCCTGCTATAAGTATACCGACCGTCCCCCCCCCCCCTCCCGACTCTACCGATCGCTGGCAGGAGGGTGCCCAATCCCTCCTGACAGAAGATGCCCCCCCCCTGACACTACCGACCGCCCCCCCCCCGACACTACCGATCGCTGGCAGGAGGGTGCCCAATCCCTCCTGCCAGAAGATGCCCCTTCTGACACTACCGACCGCCTCCCCCCCGACACTACCGATCGCTGGCAGGAGGGTGCCCAATCCCTCCTGCCAGAAGATGCCCCCCCCCCGACACTACAGATCGCTGGCAGGAGGGTGCCCAATCCCTCCTGCCAGAAGATGCCCCCACCGACACTACCGACCGTCCCCCCCCCGACACTACCGATCGCTGGCAGGAGGGTGCCCAATCCCTCCTGCCAGAAGATGCCCCCTCTGACACTACCGACCGCCTCCCCCCCGACACTACCGATCGCTGGCAGGAGGGTGCCCAATCCCTCCTGCCAGAAGATGCCCCCCCCCCGACACTACCGATCGCTGGCAGGAGGGTGCCCAATCCCTCCTGCCAGAAGATGCCCCCCCCCGACACTACTGATCGCTGGCAGGAGGGTGCCCAATCCCTCCTGCCAGAAGATGCCCCCACCGACACTACCGACCGCCCCCCCCGACACTACCGATCACTGGCAGGGGGGTGCCCAATCCCTCCTGCCGGAAGACGCACCCCTTCCGCACCCCCCCACACGCTAACAGCTCTCAAACCTCCCCCCAACCAAACTAACCTTTCCTTGTTGGCCAGACGGGACTTGCCCGTCCAGCCGCCAGGCCCGTCTGGTCGAAATGAGGCGGGCCCGCCCCTTCCCGGCCCATCCTTCCGAATCCTAAGGCCTGATTGGCCCAGGCTCTAGAAGTCTGGACCAATCAGGCCTTAGGCATAGCGGGTCCACCCATCCCCACTAAGTCTAAGACCTGATTGGCCCAGGCGCCTTGGATAAACAGGAGGAGTGCCAGTCAATAGGACAATCTGTTAATCAGTTTCTCTATCTCCGCCTGCTGGTAGATGTGAGCTATCCCATTGGTCTCTGGATTCATCTGCTGCTGTTGCTAGGGAATTACAATGTATTCCATCTTTAAAAATTATAGGCACTCGTAGATTAGATATGTTTTCGGTCGTGGGCCCCCAATGGTGGAATTCATTGCCCCAATACATAAAAATTGAAAAAGACATTCCCTCTTTTAAGAAATCTCTGAAAACATTTCTTTTTAAACAGATTTTTAATACATAAATTTTTTTTAAATATAATAATCTTTCGTTTCAAGAATTTACTTCCTCCTCAATGTTTTACCCTTAAATGTGTTTCTTATTATAAGATATGTAACTTTAACCTCCCTTCCCTTCCAATTGTTGTTGGTCTCGTCTAATATCTAGCGTTTATATATTTATTGTATGTTTTTTATCTTAACTAATTGTATTTTTATGTACATCGCTTTGTATAAAGATATAGCGATTCATCAAATATTTAATAAACCTTGAAACCTTTAATAAACCTTAAAAAGAGAAAAGATTCAGTAAGCTTGCTGTACTTTACAGAACTAAGCCAAAATCACCTCTATGACTAGCACCTGATATGATATGTAGCTGTTTAGTGACAAGCCTCAGAGACCTTGAATTCAAGCAGTGTGCTGCTAGATATGTTAACAGGTCAGAATCTCAATCATTGGCTTGTAACACATATATATATATAAGTGCTCTTGAATTTTAAATATTGTGTGTTCTAAATTGTGAATTGATCAAAATATCAAACATACAACGATAGTGCATAAACTGATAAACAGCACTTATCTTTTAGAGTAGTGAGAATCGGCACTACAATTAAGACCCGACGGGGCCACCGTTTCACCTTTACCGGCTTCGTCAGGGAAAATGGCCGACAAGTGCGGAACAGAACTTATCCTTGATTCAAACGTGCTGCTCTCAAAATGGCCTCTCTGAGGCTTGTCACTAAACAGCTACATATCATATCAGGTGCTAGTCATAGAGGTGACTTTGGCTTAGACCTATTTTAGTACACCTCTTTTGTATTTGATTTTTTGGTACTTTACAGAACCCCAGGATCGAAGCAGTGCAACATTTCAAAGGAAATGAAATCATGTATAAAAAGCTAATTCAAACAAGAACGTTATTATCAGTACTCTCAATGAGCAAAGGGAGGAGTCCACGTATGGACATTGGGAGGTCATTCCTAGAATGCCGCGTTAGCGGTTTAACACGCGTAATAGTGCACGCTAATTTGCCAGCCGCGCTAGCCGCTACCGCCTCCTCTTGAGCAGGCTGTAGTTTTTTGGCTAGCGCATGCTAAAAATGTGCGTGCGATAAAGCCGCTAACGCGGCTTCGTAAAAGGAGCCCTAAGTCCAACTGCACGAAACATCAATTCCCAAAATGAATGAGATGGGACTGAACGGACATTCAATAAGTGTTGTTGACTAGAGCGCAGGGCTTTTATTGGGGCATAAGGCAATAAATACGGTGACAAATGCAGCTCCATTCCAGACAATGGTCAGGTGCATCGATAAGATGTCATCTTTACAGTCACTTTACATCAGTTCTCTAGCACAATGTCACACCAATTCTGGCTGGGCTAGGCATTCAGCCCCCTGTGGGATTGAGTTTTAGCAATTTTTTTTTTTTTTTTTAAATCTGCATTAGAGAATGACACGGTGGCGGTTTACCCGCGGCCACCGCATTTTAGCCGCGGGTCACCCGCCGAAAACAGGGAAGAAAACTAGCAGTCGCTGCGGCGACGGGGACAAGGCCATTCACCGCCCGCGGGGCGGTGAATGGTCTTGTCCCCCGCAGTGAGGCATGAAGGATCGCGCGGTCCCCGCAGCTCACACCCGCCCGCCCAATCGATTCCAGTGTCCAGCCAGCTCTCTCCCCTCTCCTCACCCCAGTCCGCAGATCCTCCTCCTCGGCGACCCGCACGCTACCAGAGAGCCGCGCACACCCGCCGCTGCTCAGCCTCGATCTTCTGCTCTGACGCAACCGGAAACAGGAAGTTGCAGCAGAGCAGAAGATCGAACACTGAGCAGCCGCGCGTGTGCGGCTCCCTGGGAAAGCGCGCAGGTTGCCGAAAAAGAAAACCCACAAACCAAGGTGAGGAGAAGGGAGAGAGCCGGCCAAACACCAGGATCGACCGGGCAGGCAGGTAGTGGCCGCGGGGACCGTGCGATCGCTAGTGTTCCCGGCTCAAATTGGAAGGAGGGAGTGAAAGGAAAAAGGCTTATATGGATGCAGCGGGGACGGTGACGGGGCGGTGAATGGGATGGCAGTGGCGGTGACGGGGCGGTGAAAGGGATGGCGGTGACGGTGACGGGGCGGTGAAGGGATCGGCGATGACGGGGCGGTGCTGAGGATGGTGGGCCGGTGACGGGGACAGATTTTTTCCCCGCATCAATTCAATGTCACATTTGCATATATTGCCACATATCGAAGGCATTTTGGATTAATATATAATGTATATATGGACTCTTATAAAATTAGATTACCTGCGCTGTAATCTGGTGTATGTTCAGAGATGGAATTTGTGTGATCATATTTTATCAAATACTTTCCCAATAAATCTTCAGAATTATGAAAACAATTAAAAAATATTTTTAAGTATCTTCAGAGGGTATAGCCATCACTAAGGGCTCCTTTTACGAAGCCAAGGTAGCGGTTTAAAGCGCGTAATAGCACATGCTAAACCGCGGGACGCGCTAGCCGCTTCCGCCTCCTCTTGAGCAGGCGGTAGTTTTTCCGCTAGCGCGGGAGTAGCGTGTGATTAAAAGTTGTGCGCGCTAAAGCCGCTAACGTGGCTTCGTAAAAGGAGCCCTACATATGTTTAAGTAATATGGAGAGGTCAGTTGAGAGCTGAGGATAGAATGAGAGCCTAGCATTGGCATGGCTCATGTTTAGAACAGTGGTGTGGCCAGTCATGATTTTTTGATTAACATAAGTGGACAACCGACATAATGGTCTGAGCCATGCTTGCTATATTCATATCGACAAAAAAATACCTTTTGAGCACACCTGACAACAGATTTCTAAGTAATCTGCAACAGCCGTCATGCTTCATGGATGACACTTTAAATATTAAAACTCAATTATTTTCAGCACTTCCCAGCCCTAAATCATATATACACTTATAGAAACAGTGCAATTATATTTCAAGATATCTCAAGAGGCAAAATCTCAAAATGTCTCGATTTAAGCTTGAGCTATTATAAAGACAAATCTTAAACAAAAATCATGGTGTTCTGCAAAGAGCATGCATCACTTAAAATAAATATGTGAAGCAGAGCCTCTCATAATCTCTTATAAGCTATGGGGCTCATAATCGAAAGAGAAAAATGTTCAAAAACTGGCCTAAGTCGGCACTTGGACGCAGTGGCGTACCTAGCATATGTGACACCCGGGGCCCATCATTTCTTGACCCCCCCATCTATATCAAAAATATGATTTTTAGTAACAATCCACATATCGCACAAGAAGAGTGTACCTAGGAAAAGGCAGCATCTTAAACACTGCAGTGAGCACTAGAACACCAACACATACATTGTAAAACTAAACAAGCCAGATCCTGCATAGTCAATTGATCCTGCAGTCAATGCCAACTGAAAACTATGTCCTTTTCATACACACAGAAAAGAGATACACCCTCGCCCAATATGGAATAATCACAAACTAAAAATAGAAATATGTAGACAGAAGTTAAACTGAACTGCCAAGAAACCAGACTCTGCATACAATGCAACACCACAAAAACAGTGACACATGTCCCCTAATACTGTGCAAACTATAAAGACAGTAGATGTAAATTTGAAAAAACTGATACATAACAATCACCACTTTACAAATTAACAAATAAAAATAAAACAAATAATGAGAAATAAGAAAATACCATTTTATTGGACTAATCCATTTTTCAATTAGCTTTCAGAGGCAAAATTTTTCTTCAGAACAGTACAGTATACTGCTGTTATGCTATTCTGTCCTGAGGAAAGGGTGTAGTCCAAAAAATTGCCTTATTTCCATTTCCTATTTATAAACTTTTATCAATACACTTACAATACTACTTGATTCTAAGTAAAGCAACAAAAAAAATCTTTCTACCTTTTGTCGTTTCTGCTTTAATCATCTTCTCTTTGCTCTCTTCTTTCTATACAGCGCTTGTCCTCTCTCCCTTCCATGCAACATCTGCCCTCTCTTTGCCCCTTCCACCCAGCTTCTGCCCTCTCTCTCTACCCCTTCCATCTACTGCCCACATTCTCTCTGCCCCTTCCATCTACTGTCCATCCTCTCTCTCTTCCATATGGCATCTTCCCTCTTTCTATGTCCTTTCAATAAACTGTATATCCGGGGTCCCTTCTCTCCTTTGCACATGATTCATTTCAGCTTCACCCCCTATCCATTTTTCTGTCTCCACCCCCTCCCCTATGCTTTGGCATCTCTCTCTTTCTCTTCTCCTTTCCTTCCTTCCTTCCCACTCCACACCATGGTGTGGTATCTCTATCTCCTTCCCTTCCCTCCCCCCATGCCATGGCATCTCTTCCTCCCCCTCCATGGTCTGGTATCTCCTTTCCTTTCCATCCCTCCCATGGACTTGGCATCTCTGGTTCCTCTCCCTTCTTCCCTCTCTCTCCCCAATTGGGTGCAGCAGCAGCATTTCTCTCACCCCCTTCCCTGTGCAGCAGTATCATTTTTCCCCCCTTCCCTGTGCGGCGGCAGCATTTCTCCCCCCTTCCCTGTGCAGAAGCAGCATTTCTCCCCCCTTGCCTGACAGCATTTCTTCCCCCCTTCCCTGTGCAGCAGGAACATCTCTTCCCTGCCCAGCATGTCTGGCCAGTTCCCCTGCTCAAAGCAGCGGGCGTGTACATCTCACACGATCCGCAGCTGCGTTGGAAGCCTTTTCTCTGATATTGTGACATCAGAGGGAACGCTTCCGATGCAGCCACGGCTTGCGTGAGGAGCCGACACCCGCGGCTTTGAGCAGGGGAGCTAGCCAGAAGTGAAATAACCACCGGAGGGAGCACAAGCTGGGAAGGACACCACTGTTTACCGAAGGGATGCCCACACTTTTTGGGCTTGCGAGCTACTTTTAAAATGACCAAGTCAAAATGATCTACCAACAATAAAATTTAAAAAAACACAAAGCACACTGTACGCAGAGAAAATGTTAATTATCATTTATATTCGGGGGGGGGGGGGGGGTTTCAAAGAGGTCAAGGCGGATGGCTCTATGCAATGTCACTTCGGTAACAACCACACAAAAATAGACATATATACCCCCTCCCTTTTTACTAAACCGCTATAGTGGTTTTTAGTGCAGGGAGCTGTGCTGAATGCCCCACGCAGCTCTCGACGCTCATAGGCTCCCTGTGCTAAAAAACGCTATTGCGGTTTAGTAAAAGAGGGCCATAGTGCAAAATATAGACAGCAGATATAAATTCTCAAAATGGACACATTTTGATCACTAAATTGAAAATAAAATCATTTTTCCTATCTTTTTGTCTGGTGATTTCATGAGTCTCTGGTCCTTCTTCTCTCTCCCCCTGGCCCCCCTCTTTATTTCTGCCTTTCTTTCTCTCTCCCCCTGGCTCCCCTCTTTATTTCTCTTGACCCCTGGCCCCCCTCTTTATTTCTGCCTTTCTTTCTCTCTCCCCCTAGCCCCCACAAAGCCATCGTGCCAATTTCTCCACTTTCACGATTCTTTCCCTACCCTCATCCCCAAGCCAGCAGCCGATTTCTCCCTGCTCCTTCCCCGAGCCAGGCCCGGTGCGTACAAGCGTCGGGCCCACAAAAGTCTTCACTTCCGGGGTCAATTCTAACAGGGAGGAAGTTGCCGGCCAGCCAGACAGCGATTTGCTGGCCCAGCACTTACCCTCCGACGTTAGAATTGACGCCAGAGGTGAAGTCTTGTGGGCCCTACACTTTTTCCCCATCCACCAGCCCGCCTCACCTTTTGTCTCCACCTACCACGCAGTTGCCGGCCGGCCAGGTTAAGGAGTGACTCTGCGGGGGAGCCGGTGCTGGGATGCGTGGTGAGACAGAGCAGCGGCTGAATAGGGAGGGTGGCCAGCTGTGCACCCCCTTGGGGCGTGCACCCAGGGCAGACTGCCCCCCCCCTGCGGTATGCTACTGCTTGGATAATAAAAATGGGTTTTGGACGTATTTCTAAATGACCTAGGCCTTCATAGTGCCGCTGAACGACCAAAGCTAAACGGGGCATTTCGGGAGGCATGTCGAGGGCGGGATTTGGGCGGGACGTGGGCCGGCTTAGACTTAGACTTCAGGCCTGCCATGTTTCCTGTTAAATCTGGTAGAAAGGGTGACAAGAAGCCCAAAAAGGGGATTTCCAAGGCCAGCTCCCAGTACCAGCTTGATGATGTCACAGACCCAGAATGGGGGGGGGGGAGGAGAGGGAAACACTACCCAGTCACTACCCTCCACACACCAGAGCTAGAAACATAGGTTTTAAACCTATTCCTGGGAATAGGGAGCAATGCTATTTCCCTAGTGTCCACCAGGGGAACCAGAGAGAGACTCGGATGAGATCCAGCTTAGCCAGGGTAGGGCATGGCGCCCCACATGAAAAGCCTGTAGATCTGACTAGGCTATTGGAGAGGATAGGGAGGAGAAACAAGTCTCTCCCCAAAGAACAGCTTCCCAGCCTAAGCCAGGGTAATTAGCCAGACCCAATGGAAGTAGAAGAAGCAGGTTCCTCAATTGGCCAGACCCAATGGAAATAGAAGAAGCAGGTTCCTCTATTGAAGTTGTAGCTCCAGCCCAAGAGGAGCAGATGGAGCTCCAGGAAACACTTATTCCACAGGAGCTGTTCCAGGAACCGGAATAGATGGATGTGGGTTTGGCTGCCAAGTACTACAGATTACAGGGCTGTGAGTTTTTGGATTTTTCTGTGTTTGGAATATTTGAATGGAACTGGGGGTTTTTTGCGTCCGCTTATTTTGCTGAAGATATCTTTTTTGCCTTTTCATTTACTGCCAGAACTGTGGGTTTTTGATTTCTCTGTTTTGTTCTCAACCCAAGCTTGTAGGAAGCTGAGAGTGTCTTTTGTGGGAGAAGTTTACCACTATCTGGTAGGGAATTTTGAAAGCTGAGGTTTGTGCTTTACTAATGCAAACTTGTGCCAATTCTCCTGACCCCAAAATTGCTGTGATAGCTGGAGGCTTTCATGTTTGGGCTGTTTAAATGCTTGGACTGCTACAGCTAAGGAGCTGGACTTACCTGTGACCTGCATTGGGCAGGCTGGGAGAAATAACTTTGGGAAAAGAAACTATTTGAGTGGAAAAGTACAGTTTTAGAGTTGAGTGAATTGTGTAGAGAAATCCTGAGAACTACACAGGATTTTCCCCTGAAATTTTCTTTTCTTTTTTTTAGAAATTGCATTTTGTTTTGGCTTGGAACATTCTGACCATTAAAACTATTTTGAGAACTGTTGCACTTGGAATTTTGTGGGGTTTTTTTTTTTTTTTTTAATTATTTCAGTCCCTGCAGGGTTGACTCCTTTCTGAGACACATGCCCGGACTGATTTTTGCTGTGACAACTAGGGGCACTGTTGAACCCTGCCTAGAGACCCTGGTGGTGGTGGCTACTCTGTATTGAGAAGAATACGAAGATAAAAGAAATGCACTTTCACACAGCTGATATTTTCCAGTCACTAAGAATGGAAAACAAAATGCTTCTGGTGCTGTTGTTATCACTTATTTTGCTTTTTTATTGGATAGGTCTTACCTTATCCATCCAATTTCAATTAGCAAAATGCTGGAACTACCGCTTACACTATGATTTTGTGACCACTATCTCAGGTTCAGAAAACTTTTAAAAGCAATTCTGTACCAAGAAAGAGAGACAACCCTGAAGGAACTGAAATGGTAATTGTAAAAGCCCATTTCTAAACTGCCTAATGTAACTCCTGGGACATAACGATGAGCCAACAATGACCTACTTGTACTTGTAACTATAACCTAACTGTATTAATAGTTGTACTGATCTACCTGTACTAGCAACCTTATTGAATGTCTGTGTCAAATTGTCCACTGTACTTCCTGAATAACTGACCCAATCTCTTGCAATGTAATCTGACCTGGAACTGAATAGGTAAAGGTGGAGTAGAAAATTTGATATAACATAACATTTTTACTTTCCCTCAAGGTGAGGAGTGCCCTAGTGGTAAAGTTGCTACAGTGACACCCTGAGGTTGTGGGATCAAATCCTAGTGATGCTCCTTGTGATCATAGGGAGACCTAATGGCTTATCACTTGCTCCTAGGAGGAGCACGCCCTTACATGGAAGATTCCCTGTTTTCGTTTAGTCTCTAATTGCCTCCAGTGTTCAATTACTGGGAATTTCTCTGCCACGATCAGACAAGGTAGTTGGATACGTCTACAAAACTTGCTTTTGTGCGTTTTTCATGTGGACGTTTTTATTTTTGAAAATGGCCAAAAAAAATAGATGTCCTAAGGACCAAAACTTATACCTAGGTCATTTCAAAAATAAAAGATAGACGTCTGGCAGCTTTGAAAATGGACATTTATTTCTCCTGGGTTTGTGGACATCCTGCCCATACTCTAGAGCAGTAGTCTCAAACTCGCGGCTCCCCAGGTACTATTTTGAAGCCCTCGGTATATTTATCATAATCACAAAAGTAAAATAAAACAGTTTCTTGATCAAATGTCTCTTTAGCTATAAATGACAATATTATTATTAAGACTTAGCCAAAAGGAAAGATTTATAAACTCTAAAGAGTTTTACCTCATGCAAAATTATAATTTCTGTAATAAGACATTAACTATTTTTCTGAGGCCCTCCAAGTACCTACAAATCCAAAATGTGGCCCTGGAAAGGGTTTGAGTTTGAGACCACAGTTCTAGAGATTTTGGTGTCCTTCTCTCTGTAATAGCTTACTTTTTTACTTCAGAGAAGAATCATCGCTGATTAGATAGGTAAGAGACCTTAAAATCTACCTTTTTCAAAACGCTTACAATGCATACACTTTTCCCTCCATATTCGTGGTTTCAGCAATCGTGGTTTCGATTATTCAAGGTTTTAAACTTGCTGGCTCCTCCCCCCAAATTACATCAGCTTGCATAAAGAAATCGCTGATTCCAAGCATTTACAGAGAAAATCGCTGATTCCCAGCACTTTCTTCACCGTGTTTTGCCTTTCCATGAACAGACCAGGTCTCCCACCATATTATTCGTAGTTTCACTATATTCACAATGGTTTTTAATAGAAAACTGCGAATAACATATGAAAAAGTTATTCGCGGTTTTTCTGTATTTGCAGTTCTTTTAATCCCCTATCACAGCGAATATGGAGGGCAAAGTATACTATAGTTTCTTTATCTGATAACATGGTATGGTACTTTAAAAGGGTAAGATCTTAAATTCAGTTCTTTAAACTCCTCTCTCTCTCCCTGGATGAAATTTACAATTTTTTTTTTTTTAATATTTTTTGATTCTATTTCTTTTATAACTTATTATAACTCTTACCACATTCCTCTTATTATTATTGGACTTTTTACTAAAGGGTGTTGAAATCTGGGTTTAATGCATTCTAACATGAGACTTTCCTGTATGCTAAGCCTAGATTTAATATGGCACTTTTTTAGGGCATGTTCCATTTTTTGACTTTCAAACCATGTGTTAATTTTCCACTAGCAGTGATATCTGATTGTTTAGGTGTGTCTCAAGGACCGAGTTGAGATCCTCTATTCTAGGGAATCCAGCATCTCATTGCAGAAGCTCAAGCAGTGCTCATGAAATGAAAGAAAGGATAAACCTCTCTTTTTCCTTTGCTTATGATTAATTTGGTAATTGGGATCCAGCTTCCAGAATTCATGATACGACACTATTAATCACCTGACACTCTGATAAAGTGGCAGAAAAGCTATGACACAAAGCTCTCGCCCCACAACATCTGCCCAAACTGCTCAGCTCTATCATAGAGATGGTTGGTTTTTTAAAATATTTTGACTGCATTAATTTTCTAGTATTAGACACAAGAAATCACACTTCCTGGCTTATATTGCCACAAAGAATAAGAAACCCTGAAAAACTCATTATCAACTCCCCTGCATAGATAACATGTTGTTTGATCTAATGTTATGCCATAAAATTGCCCTTTTTTTAGCTGCAGACTGAAGAAAATGAAACTGTTATTTAATGTGAGAAATAGTTTCACATAATTCTTGCATGATGACAAATGTGAAATCTCACCTTTTTCACTATTCGTTTCTCAGAAGAGAGCAGCCAAGATTCCAAAGGAGCCTGTGAAAAACAGTAGGTTCCAAAGAGGAGCCACTCTGCAATATTTATAAAAAGAAAGGGCACAGAAGGTGAACAGTATTAAAAAAAAAAAAAACAACTTAAAAATCTTCTCAAAGAAACAGCCACTGCATGGTCCACCATCGTTGTTGTGACAGCTGAAAGGAATGGCTGCAGACTTGTGAATCCCCTGACAATTAAATCAAAAATTGATGTATTTTGGCACAGGTTCACAATCTGAAGAAATGCGTCTAGACACAAGAGTCTGTGCTAGTTTAGTCGGTTTTGCTGCTTTGCCACCAGGTGGAGCATTTTTGGAAAAGGGCAGCAGATTAGAGAGTTGCGTGGGGACAGAAATCCCACCCATCCCCACCGGTTCCCGCCAGGATCCTCTCCATCCCCACCCGTCCCCGTCAGGATCCTCTCCATCCCCACTCGTCCCCGTCAGGATCCTCTCCGTCCCCACCCATTCCCGCAAGGAATTACCTCCATCCCCGCCCATCCCCATAAAAAGCAGCAATTACTTCTGACAGGATCATCAATTCCACAGTTTCTTTTGTGTTTGTGCTGCTGTTTTCCTTGTGGAATCTCTTTGGTTGAACTCTTTTTTGTTTTCTGTTCAGGTAATTAACTTATAAACCCCTTCTTTTACTAAGGCTGACGTGTCCATTATATGGACGAACCCTGCTTCCAAAGCCTTCCATCCCCTTGGGAGTCCCGTTGGCTAGAGGGGGGTCCCGTGGGCCAGAGGGGGTCCCCGTGGGAGTCCTGTGGGATAGGGGGAATTCCTGCAGGACCCGCAGGATTCCCGCGATCACCGTTCCCATGCAGACCTCTACAGCAGATTGGAGAAGACACCAAAACCTAACAAAGACAATTCTATAAAGGATGCCTAAATTTAGGCACTGATTGGGTGCACTAATTGAGATTATATATAGGCATTCACACAGGTATCTGCTAGGCAGTATTTTTTATTTGCCCCACCAGTCACATGGGGGTAGGGTAGGAAGAGAATCTATAAATGGCACTCAAAATTCAGTGCTAGAAAAAATCAGTACTAAACGTGGTTCTATAAGGGGAATGGGATGATTCAGAATGGCCATTTCAACAGGGCCAGTTCAGCACGAACCTTTCAGAGCGGTCCTTTCAGCACGGGACAGTTCATCGCAGACATTTTATCACGACCCTTTCAGTATGGGCTGTTTCATCTCTTAATATTAAGACACCCTCTCAAAGTCAACTTTTTACCCTGGAAGTCTTCCCTCAAAAGAACTTTCTGTTCCAATAAAAAGGGAAACCTTAAGATGCGCCTGTTTGATCTGTGATGAGGCTCCCACCCCCTTTCAAACCTTGAAGTCATCAGTTGATGTGGAGGAGGGAGAAAAAGACAGCAGGTGGGTGAAGGGAAAGGAAAGAAGCACCAGTGTGTGTGTGGGCAAGCTATGCCACCCCTTTTTCAAACCTTGAAGTCACCAGATGATGCGGAGGCAGGAGAAGACCATGGGAGGGTGAAGGCAGGGCAGGATTAATTCTTTGAGGCCCCCTAGCTCTGCCCCACCCCCTGCCCCACCACCGCCCTGCCCCCATTTATTTACCTGTTTTCTTCTTTACTTCTTTATTTCTACTTGTATTTCTTTTTTTCTTTTATTATAAAATTCAAAACAAACAACAAAGATTACCATACCAGTGCCTCTGTACAGTTTTAGTGCTATGCAAGCCCCAAACATCTCTGAGCAAATCCCCCCTTCCTTCTCTTCCCACATACTTGCCCAGGACTTTAACTTTGAACCCTTTCCATACGTATATAAAGGTGTTCAAATGCATTGTAATGACAGATGACTTTAAAATATGCAATGTCACCTCAGTAACAACTATAGACAGCAGATATAAATTCTCAAAACTGACACATTTTCATCACTAAATTGAAAATAAAATCATTTTTCCTACCTTTGTTGTCTGATGATTTCATGAGTCTCTGGTTGCACTTCCTTCTGACTGTGCTCCAATAGTTCTTTCTTCCTTTCTTTCTTCCTCCTGCATACTTCTTATCCTCCAGACCTCATTCCATTCCCTAACCAATTTCTCTCTCTGTCACTCCATGAGTCCATCATTTTCTTCCTCTCTCCCTGCCCCCTCCCCTTTCTTTCTCTCTCTCCCTGCCCCTCTCTTTCATTCTTTCTCTTTCTCTCTCTCTCCCTACTCCCTTTTTCTTTCTTTCTCCCTGCCCCCTCTTTCTTTCAGTCTTTCTTTCTCCCTGCCTCCATGGCTTCAAGGGGCCCCCTTGCCTTTTGTTTTGGGCCACGGTAGTTGTCTGCTTTCTCCCTGCTTCCTCACACGGTGGGCCCACAAGCCTCCCCCCCCCGTCAATTCTGACATCGGAGAGGAAGTTCCGGGCCAGCCAATCGCTGCCTGGCTGGCCCAGAACTTCCTCTCCGATGTCAGAATTGATGTCGGGGAGGAAGGCTTGTGGGTCCACCGTGTTAGGAAAGCAAGGAGAAAGCAGACAACCACCGCGGCCAAGAACAGAAGGCAACTTGCTTAAGGAGTATCAATGGGATTTGAACCCTGATTTATTTTATAAAGTAGCCTGACAAGGTTCTATAGTATAGTATAGTTTTTCATTCATTATTAAATCTTATTGGTTTATGAAATGAAATCGACTCAGGCATCAGGATGTTATGGAATGCTGTTCTTTAAGAGATAACATACAGCTTCAATATCAAAGATTTGTGAACTATTTAACCCACCCCTAACCTAGTGCTTCAATGTAGGAGGAGATTAACACTGTAACATATTAAAGATTATCCCTATGGAGGCTACAATACTTCCCTCTACAGTCCATGCTAAAATGAAAGCAAGTTATTAGAAAAAAATGAAAATGATTTATCTTCCTTAAATACATGTGCTAGTGGTCTCTCTGGGTGAAATATATTATGGAATTTTGCTTTTATTTTTATCACACAGACACAGTTTTTAACCCAATTTACAGACAGCTGAATTAGTCTCCCTTTGATTTCACTGACTACGCAGAAGTTGGTCAAGCATTCAACTCCTGTTCACCTGATTATCAACACTACAGCTTTCTGGGACTTTGCCTCATTTATCTTAATGGCATAGTAACAGAGGAAATAGCTGAGGGAAAAATAGGTAGCTTTGGTTTTAGTAAAGGGAAAAATGCAGGGGTTGATACTCAGCATAGTTTAAGTCAGTGTTCTCAAACTCAAACTATTTGCAGGGCCACATTTTGGATTTCTAGGTACTTGGAGGGCCTCAGAAAAAAATAGTTAGTCTTATTAAAGAAATGACAATTTTGCATGAGGTAAAACTCTTTATAGTTTATAAATCTTTCCTTTTGGCTAAGGCTTAATAATAATATTGTCATTTATAGCTAAAGAGACATATGATCAAGAAACTGTTTTATTTTACTTTTGTGATTATGATAAACATACTGAGGGCCTCAAAATAGTACCTGGTGAGCCGCATGTGGCCCCCGGGCCGCGAGTTTGAGACCACTGATTTAAGTGGTCAGGAAAGGCTTCTGGCTGGCTGCCAATATTCAGCACTACTTAACTGGGCAATGCTGTTGATTATTGGTTCAGAAGATGTGAGGAAGCGATGTGGCGCAGTGGTTAGAGCTACATCCCCAGCACCCTGAGGTTGTGGGTTCAAATCCCATGCTGCTCCTTGTGACCCTGGGCAATAATAATAACTTTATTCTTTTATACCGTCATAACCAAAAGTTCTAGGCGTTTTCCACTAAAAAGAGCTGGACAATCACAAAATACAATAATACAGTAAAAAATACAAATATTTGTAAAATAGAATTTCAATCATAAAACTCACTAAGTAATAAACTTATCAAACAAAGTGGTCTTAATTAATTTCCGAAAATTGCAATAGGATAACATAGCTTGCTGAATACATTTACCTAACCAAGATTGTTGCCTACCAGCTTGAAATGCTAGGGTCCTATCTAAGAAGGCCTTATATCTATACCCGTTAATTTTTGGATAAGCAAATAAGTAGAAGTTTCTAGTTTCTCTTGATGGTCTATGCAACACAAAATGAGGAAAAAGGAAAGCTGGAGACAATCCCAATATCAGCTTAAAGCAGATACAGGAAAATTTGAATAATACTCTTGCCTCCAAAGGCAAGTCACTTAATCCCCCATTGCTCTAGGTACATTAGATAGAATGTGAGCCTAGCAGGAATAATGGGTTTCTGCCCCCAACTCAGGCACTGGGATTTATACCAGTTTTCAGCAGGTGTAAGTCTGATACCCAGTTGGGTGTCATAACTGATGCTAAATGCTGATCAATAAAGGGCATACACCCTTTATAGACTAGATTAACACCTAGGGCCAGATTCTCAAAACTTACCGTGCCTTTAACGATGGTTGCTAAACCATCACCAGAGGATCCACATGGGAGACAAGCCGTATACATATATTGAGTGTAATAAAAGCTTCACTTAGATTTCAAGTTTAAAAATTCACCAAAATATTCACACAGACGACTTACACATTTGCATGTACTGAATATAATAAAAGCTTCATTCAGGTTTCACAGATAAAAAAATCACCAGAGGATCCACAAGGGAGACAAACCATATACACTCACTGAGGGTTAAATTCTATATATAGCACCCCAAAAACTGATGCTGATAAAAGCTATTTTATAATATTAAACGGCTCACCATGGTCTTTAAAATTTTCACTAAAGACTAAAATCTTTGGTGTTGAGATAGATAATACCCTAGCTTTTCATTCACATATCTCTAAGGTGGTATCTTCTTCTTTCTATGCTCTTTGCCAAATTCGATCTATTCGTTCATTTCTCCAACCTAGCTCATTTCGTATTCTCATGCATTCTTTAGTTTTGTCCAAACTTGACTACTGTAATGCCATTTTCATCGGTCTTCCAAAATATCAATTGCACCGGCTTCAGTTAGTTCAGAACACTGCAATCAGATTACTGTACCACTGTTCTAAGTTTGATCATGTTAAAATCAGAACATATTCTTCCGGTGTCTTATCGTATTCCTTTCAAATACAACATTCTCACTCACCTCACCATATACTATCTAATGGTCTTCTTTCTTTCCTATATACAGTTTTACGATTACATATTCACCATAAAGAACATTATGTTCATCTCAGCAACAGTTATTGATTGTCCCTTCGTTTCAGCAATTATTTCTCGATTTTCATAGGAATTCCTCTTTCTCTGTTATGGCTTCCACCCTTTGGAATTCCTTACCCTACTACCTCCGCATCAAAAAATCTTTTGTGACTTTTAAGGCACAATTGAAGTCATACTATTTTTCTTTAGCTTTCCGCTCTTGACCTTTTTCCTTATTTTACTCATTATATGGATCTTGACTTCTTGACGTCTTATTTTCTTAGCTTATATCGTTTAATGTTTGGGCAGAATTTCACTGTGACTTCCCTTCCCTTTTGTTGCATTCCTTCCGTTCCCCAACATTTTTGTTCTTATTGTAACCTTCCCTTTCTTTATCCCCTTTGTAGCCATTTTTGTTTGGATGTTGGTTGTATTTTTGTTTTTGTTTATTGCCTCCCTTGTTATGTCTTTTTAATTTTTGTTTTTAATATATTATTATTGTAACTGCTTAGACTAACCGTGGTTGTATTTGCGGTATAGCAAATAAATTGAAACTTGAAACTTCCTAGCTGCCATGCAAATGCAGTACAATATTACCCACTGATATTCTAGGCATGCATACATCGGCCATGCATACATCGGCATGCATACATCGGCCATAGTGCTGGTTTAAATGATTGCACCTAGGTTGCTAAAAAATACATGTAAATTATAGTATTCTATAATCTATGCACGTAAGTGCATCCTCTGACCAAACTTTGACAATGTGAACGGCCACCAGCAAACATCGCATTTAGGTGTCATTTTACAGAACAGCAGATAGCATTTAGGTGTATTGTGTTTATATGAAGAGGACATATTTTTGCACTTTAACCACCTTTGAATGTAAAATGCTTCCCATATCTTGGAAGAAATCTGGGCCAGATTCACTAACCTGCTCGATCGGGGCCCGATCCAGGCAGGTCCGATAAATTCACTAAAGAAAAATATGCAGTTAAGGGCGATCAGAGGAATGCCCCCATCTGCCTGCCCAGATTGCTGGTGTGCGATCCCCACGCATACGGAGACCATCTGCTTTCCCTGCAGATGGTCTGCGCATGCGTTTTGTGTGCTTTTTTTTAACTTTTTTTTTTCTGGGCCCCACTCTCCTGCTCCTATCTCCACCGGCAGCAGTCTCTTCCCTCCTTCCCTGCAGTACGAGCCCGCAGGTTTAAAGTGGGGCGGACTGCGGCATGCAGACCCACTTTAAACCCGCGGGCTCGCACGCAGGGAAGGCACAGTGCAGCAGAGATCAGCCTGGGAGCAAACAGGCACTGCTCTCTCCCCTGCCCCAGGGCTTCTGCAGCCCCTGAAACAGGCAGCAAAATCGGGGCAACAGAGAGCAGGGCAGAGAACAGGGCAGTGCTGGAGAGTGGGAAAAGAAGTTCTGCAACTGGTCCCCAGCAGTCGCTTCTGGAGTTGATCGGCCAGCCCAGTCGGATCGGGAAATGTGTGTTGTGAATCGCGTCCCTGCCTACTTTGCATGCATTTCTCCTCATTTGCCTGCATGGATTCAAAGCAGATCGCTGGAGAGGTTAGTGAATGGGGCAGGAGGGAAATTTGATCGTAAAGGGGTCGCAAACCGATCGGTGCACGATGGGTTTGCTTTGTGAATCTAGCCCTCTATCCTGTGATTGAGATTTTTACTAGATTTTTTAGTCCTGACTTGCCCAGATAGTTATGTGGTTACCAAGCGGTGCCTGGATTACTTCCTGTTCTGTCTTTGGCTCCATCCCCACACTGCCCTGGTACTTCCGGATAGTGTCTGAGTGGTGAGTATAAAATGCCAGTGGCATTATCCATATTGTGTCACTGAAAATGCAGATATGTTAGAAAAGAAAAAGGGAGGGAGGGAGGGATGGAGAATGGTTTACAGCTCAATTAATTCTTACAAATGGCTGAAAGCAAATGTGTTAGATTTATTGCCAAAATATTTTTTATCAAGCATTGTAAATTAAGCCTCTGAGTGTTGCTATAATCCAAGTTTTCAAGGAAAAATTAATAATTTAAATCAAACCTTTATTATAAAGTGGTAGAACGATAATTCTTGGATGGTTTCCCCCTCCCCCCCTTTTCTTTTTATGAACCTGCAATGTTTGTTATCCACCTTGAACCTACTATGGTGGGAATAAGGTGGGTGTGGTATGTGGGAGCAGTGTGAAAGCAAGGCCTTCGTAAAACACAGTCAGATAAGGATATAAGGTGAAATAAAAGCCCTTTATTAACTAATACTGAACCGTAAATAAGGAATAAGTCTCTCAAGTTCAGAGGCAAACTTTGTACATTCCTCAAACTCTCAATACATACATAACGAGACCATTTATTTTTTTTCATCAAAACGGGACATCTACTGATTTTCAGTCCCACCCCCCAATCCCGCCCCAGCCCTGCCCCCCATTTCTTCCATCCATTTTTCATGTACACAAAATATCTTATTAATTCATAATGATAACCATAAAATTTTTTAAAAAAACACAAAGCATACTGTATGCAGAAAAAAAAAGTTAATTATTTATATTCAAGGGTTTTTCAAAGAGGTCAAGACGATGACTTTAGAATATGCAATATCACCTCAGTAATAACTACAGAAAAATAGACAAATATAGTGCAAAATATAGACAGCAGATATAAATTCTCAAAACTGACACATTTTGATCACTAAATTGAAAATAAAATCATTTTTCTTACCTTTGTTGTCTGGTGAGTCTCTGGTTGCACTTCCTTCTAATTGTGCATCCTTTCTTTCTTTCTCTCTCTCTGCCCCCCTTCTTTCTTTCAGTTTTTCTTTCTCTCTCCCTGCCCCCGAAAGCCATCGCCGCCTCCCTGCCCCCCCCAAGCCACTGCCACCACACTCCCCTAACTTTTTTTTTTCTTTCTTTCTTTCTCTCTCCCTGCCTCCCCCATATCACCGCCGACAACAATTTCTCCCTGCTTCTCCACCGCCGCCAGCGCAGCAACAGGGCTAGATGAGGCGAGTGCAGCAACTGCACAATGGACGGTCCAGAAGCCTTCCCCCGATGTCAATTCTGACGTCGTAGAGGAAGTTCTGAGCCAGACAGGCAGTGATTGGCTGGCCCGGAACTTCCTCTCCGACGTCAGAATTGATGTCGGGGAAAAGGCTTCTGGGCCGGCCGTTGTGCAGTCGCTGCATTCGCCTGGCCTGGCCCTGTTCCTGCATCAGCGGTGGGGAAGCAGGGAGAGAGCCCACGCTCCGCGATCGCCTGTCCCGTTGTCCCCATGCACACCTTCGGGATGCTCTCTCTGAAAATGGGACATTTCGGCATCCCAAAGCTGTGCGTGGGGACAACGAGCCAAGGGATCTAAAAACGGGATAATCCTGTTCAAAACGGGATGTATGGTCACATTATACATACAGTTTCTTGCAGGGTTGCATAAACACAGATCTGGCTCCCTCCAGACTAGAGAATGACATGGGGACAAATTTTTTCCCGTCCCTGCAGGAACTCAGTTTCCCTGTCCCATGCCCGCAAGTTTTGTCACTGTCCTTGTCCCTGCTCCATTCTTGTAAGCTCTGCCTTAACTGCACAAGCAACGAACACTTATGATTTTAAAGTGTTTGAGGCTTGTGCAGAAGAGGACAGAGTTTGCAGGAATTGGGTAGGGCAAGGAAAAGAACTCGCCTGGATGGGATGAGCAAACGAGTAACTGTGGGAATGGGGAAAATTTGTCCCTGTATCACTCTCTACTCCAGACCTCCTAAACAGGATTCTTATATAGCCAAAATTAAAGCTTGGCCTACCTTAGCTGGCTTCTATTGACTTACACACACAAGCAGGAGAAACCCAACCTCCCGGAAGCTTCCCTCTTCCCAGAGCCTCTGCCTCAGGCTTACTCCTGGAGACCTCTTGCCTCAGGGTCTCTCCCCTGGAAATCTTTTCGTTTGGGATCTCTCTGTTCTATGTCCTCCCAGAGGGCTTTTACTTCCTGTTTCCTGTTGAGCCCCACCCCTCTGGCTAGTCAGCCCAACATTCTTTTGCTTATGTTGGCTCTGCTTCAGCCTCCAATTTCTCACGTTACCGCCACCTGCTGGAAAGTAGCTTAACTGGCAGATTAGTGAGGGAGTGTTTCTATGGATACCTGTACTATGCCAATTTGCTCCCTCACAACGGGTTAGAAGCATTTTAGTATAGTATAGTATAGTATCGTGTGCTCTTGTGCCCTTAATAAAATAGGCTCCCAGAACTATCCCCCAATGGTGCACAAATTCTCATACACAAATTTCCATCTGCTCTGAAGGTGTAAATGTGTGCATGTAATTTTTGCACTTAACTCATGTAGTTTATAAAATACATGTATATAGCACTACTCTGCCTAAATAATGCTTCTGGCAATACTTAGATGCAGCATGTCTCCAATCTTTTCAATGTGTTTAATTGTATGTGTATACATGGCCTTAGAATTTTATAAAAGCTCATACCAGTGCTGAGTTCAAAATGGCACTAGCAATTCCTCATGGTAGTCTAATGGTTCTTCAGTTAGGGAGTCAAGTTGTCATATAAAATGTATAACATACACTTTGCACATAAACTTGTATAAAATTGCCCTCATTTGCCTAAAATAATTAATGCAAGTTAATTTACATGAATGCACATTAACTCCTTAATGCAATGAAAGCCTAAGGGCTCCTTTTACGACGGCGCATTAGGGCCTTAATACGCGGAATAGCAGGAGCTAAAATGCCCCGTGCACTAGCCGCTACCACCTCCTCTTGAGCAGGCGGTAGTTTTTCAGCTAGCGTGCGCTATAGCGCGTGCTAATCCGGTGCATGTGCTAAAAACGCTAGCGCACCTTCGTAAAAGGAGCCCTAAGTGTGAGGATAAGCATCTGGTTATAGCTAACCACACAAAACTTGTAGGGCTAGATTTAGGTCAGCTATTTCTGTGATGGAGTTGTCCAGATAAATTTCACTGAATACCCCACTAACCAGTTATAGTTGAAAATCCTGCTGCAGCCCCAGATTATTCGAGGCCTGTTCAAAAAGTTCCAGGACTGATTTTATAAATTTATTAAACAATCTTACAATTTAGTCCATTGGGTCTCCTTCAAAGTACAGTACTCCCCTTCTCTACATATACACTTTCCCCAACATCATTTCCACTTCTGGAAACAGTTCTTAAACCCATCTTAAGGAATCACCAAAAGTTGCTGCGTCGTATTTTGCTTTATGTCTTCAATGGTATCAAATTGCTTTCCTTTTAGCATAGATTTAAGTTTATTAAACAAGACGAAGTCAGCAGGGACCAAGTCAGGAGAGTAAGGTGGCTGGGGAAGAACTGTCATCGCATTTTTTTTTGTGGCTGTTCTTCTGGTCATCTATCAACCATGGAACAAACTTTGCCACAATGCAAGACATCCTCAGCTTCTCTGTTAGAATGTTGTGGCATGAACCAATGGAGATGTTATATTCATCTGCCAATTCTTGAAGAGTTAGTTGCCAATTATTGTGAACAACCCTCATTTGATCAACATGATCATCATCAGTTGACGTTGATGGTCTTCCAGTTTGTGAATCATCTTCCACTAATTCAAAACCACTTTTGAAGCATGAATACCATTCAAAACACCTTCCACGACTCATGACATGTTCCTAATAAGCCACTTTCAACATTTCATAAGTTTTTGTAGTGGTCTTATCAAATTTAAAACAGAATTTCATGCTCATTGAGGTTGCACATGATGAAAAATAGCCAATAATGAAAACGCACTTTCACAAAACCTGCTGTAGCTCAGAGACAAAAACAGATATCAACAAATGGAAAAAAGGAGGTTCCTCGGGAGGTTTCAAGCTACTCATTGACTCCTAACACATCTCAAAAGAACTTCCCATTGGTGCACAATTTAAACTGTCCTGAAACTTTTTGAACAGATCTTGTGTATAGACAGAATTTACAAAACCTGTGGCAACTGAAAAAGCGGGGGAAGGAGGATTGAATTTTCAATAGGTTAAATTTACGGATTCAAAAAACAATATTAAATGCACAAATCTTTGGAATACTGACCCATTGTTTCAAATTAAATTGTTCCAAATAGAAATCACAGGACACGCATGCACACACTAATTCAAGAGAGGCAAAACTGTTCTTCCATTACAAATATCTCATGAAATGTTTTCCCTTTTCTTTTAACTCTGCTGTTAAGTGTGTGAAGGATTTCTCAAGGGTGTTATAATAAATAAATAGGAATGTGCAATCTGTCATGGGTCTCTTCACCCCTTTTTGTTGTTAAGAAACTGGTTCATAATATTCCCAGAAGTAAACAGAAACACATGAGGAGTGAAACATATGTCCTTCAAAAACAGCTGTAATTCAGAATAAGCAGTAAATGCTAGATGTTGCACTGTTTTCAGTGGCAATGGAAACATCTAGGCCCTGTGAAACATAGCCTTAAAAATCATAGCAGCTCACTTAAGAAAAAATAATGTGAGCATACAATCTTAAAAATGAAGGGGGTAGATATTTCAAGCAATTTAACCAGCCAGAAACAACTCCTAGCCAGCTAAATTGCAGAAGTATATGTGTGGGCACCTAAATGTACATCCACTGATGCCAACTTAGGGTTACCAGATTTTTTTCTAAACATAAGAGGATGTGTTGCTCCGCTCCATTCCACCCCATCTCTACCCTGTTCCACATAGAGGTGCAAATAATTTGCATGCAAACTGACCGACTGAGTGAGCGATTGAATCGGTGCCGAACCCTGATAGTAGTGACAGGAGAAGCAGCCTTCTGTCAGTGCTTCTGCCAGGTTTTTCTCATGGCACAGATATTTTGCGTGTATTACACACGCAAAATATCTGCCCAATTAAAAAAAATGAAAAAAAGCTCCCTCCCCCCAACAAAGCGCCCCCTCCCTCCCCGATCCCCCCAAAAATGGCAGGAGGGATACCCACTCCCTCCTGCCATCGGGCCCACATGCTTCCCAAAGAAGGAAAAAAACCGGCACGAGGGATGCCCATTCCTGCTCGCAAATACCTCCCCCACCCTCGAAATAACCCAGCAGGCCAATTAGGGACTTCCTTAGGCTCCTCCCTAAGGAAGTTCCTGATTGGCTCAGGTGCCTCATGCCTCTCCCAAGGGAAGAACCTGAGGTGCCTGAGCCAATCAGGGCCTTAGGCCCCTCCCCATGCATCACATTATACACTGGGACGGGGCCTAAGGCCCGCATTGCACTGGAGGAGGCCAGAGGAGCAGAAGGGATTGAGCATCCCTCCTACTCCCAACTTCAAGGTACGTGGAGGGGGAGGGGATGGCCGGAGGGAATGGGCATCCTTCCTGCCTTTTGTTTCAGGTAGGGAAGGAGGGAGGGAGGGAGTGGGCAGGCGCCTTCAGAGCAGGAGGGAGTGGGCATCCCTCCTGCCGTTTTATTCGTGGGTGGGGGTGTGGAGCAGGAGTGCCTTTGTGGCATGAGGGAGTGAGCGTCCCTCCTGCTGTTTGTTTTAGGTTCGCCGCATTTGTCGAGGGTCCGCGTTTGTCGGGGGTCATTGTGGGAAGGCCGTTGGCAGCAGTGGATTGTTGGGTTTTTTTAATGGGCAGATATTTTGCTTGTGTAATACATGCAAAATATCTGTGCCATTAAAAAAAAAAATTTTTTTTTAAACCCCAGCAGACAGCAGTCTACAGTTGGTCTACAGTCGGTCTACAGCAGTCGGGTTTTAGGATTGTAAAACCCCATGCAAAATAGCCAAGCAAATGTTTGTGAATCAATCACTTGGCTATTTTGCATGGGATTTTACAAATTTGCATGACCAGATCAGAAAATAGGTGATCGAGAGGAAAAACAAGCGGTGGGCTGTTTTGTGAATCGGGTCAGTTAGCAGCGATCGTTTACTGACGGTTTAGCAATGATCGCTGGCTTTAGTGAATCGGGGCCTTTATTTCTTTCCCTAAGCTCAGGGATTTTGAACCAATAGTTGTGTTGCACCTTCCTAGTGTGTCCAGTCTGTGTGTGCACAGGATTTACCTCAAAGAATCTGCTCAGGCACTTATGCTCGTAAGTGCACCTATAGAATTGTTAGTGTAAATAGTACATGTAAATGGGGTATCCAGTTATAGATTTACTTTCTTTAGTATATCTGACCTAGAAGCTCAGTGATGACTGTTAAAGACTATAAATAAAAATTGTAGAAGTCTTGTTCTCCAGACATATAAGTCTAGATTGTATATTATTAGCTGCAAATCTGTCACAATATGGTATGGTTGAATTTATTGCAATGAGGCTTTTGACAGAGATAATTATGTCAAAAGTGCCTTAAAAAAACGGTCAGAAAAATAGCATAGTGTGAAAAGTTGATAGAGAGAAACCACTACAAAAGTAAGACTTGAAGATCATGACCTTCTTTAGACAGAGAATGGTAGGTGGTTTGATATGTGCAGAGTCCACCCAGGGAAGCAAAAAGGATAAATGTTTATGATGGGAACGAGAAGAAGTGCGTGGAGAGACATAATGGAAAGAAATGTTTAAGTCCGTTTTGGGCCTAAATCGCTAGTCGCCCAAAGTTGGCAATATCTAAAGTCCATTCTCGAAAAATACATCCAAAATATTTTGTTTTTCGAGAGTCGTCTAACTGTAAGTCCAGCTGTTTGATCACCCAGTCCGCAAAGTCGTCTGTTTTTATACCCCATTCTTGTCCAAAAATTCATCCAAGTCAAAAACGCCTAAAAAAGGACCTTTTGGACATGGGAGGGGCCAGCAAAGTAATGGACTGGACACCTAGACATGGCATCAGAGTAGTGGGGTATCTTACAGGGCACTGCTGTGAACTTCACAAAAAGGGTACCACATAAACATCTCACAATAACTCCCTTATAGGTCATGGTGAGCCCCCAAAACCTACTAGACCCACCTGTCTACCACCCAATAGTCCTCACGACTGCAGGTGGCACCTATATGGCAATACAGTAGGGTTGGGGAGAGGGTTGGGGTGCACATATTCCACCATAAATGCAGTGATTAGAGTGGCTTATGGGCCTGGGTCCTCCTCTCTATGGTTCACTAGCCCACCCCCCACACTACTTAAGCCACCTCTGTGCTGCTCTACTAGGCTTTGCTATGCCAGGTGCTGATGTTCTGGAGATAGGTATGTATGTTTTATTCTGATTTTTATGGTGTTGGGGGGGGGGGGGGGTCAGTGATCACTGGGGCAGTGTGTGGGGTCTGTACTTTGTGTCTGCAGTGCTTATCTGGTCACTTTGGATACCTTTTTGGCACTGGTTTTACATGGCCTAAGACACAACGTACAAGTTCCGTCCAGGCAGCCTCATTAAACTTTCGGTTATACTTGCAGTATGACTAAGTTTAGATCAGTCCACGTCCCACCCCAAATCCCGCCCTCACCACTCCTCCTAAAACGTGCCTTTTAGCTCTGGTCGTACAGCAGTACTGAAAAGGCCTAATTTTAGATACGTCTAAAACCTGGTTTGATTACTGGCACTTGGACGACTTGTCTTACTGATCGTCTAAGTGCCGATTTAGGCCGGTTTTTAGAAGTATTTCCGTTTCGATTATGAGCCCCTTAAGCTGTTTAAATCGCCTGTCTGGGGCTAACCGGGCATTTTCAATGGCACTTAACTGGTTAGTACTGCTGAAAATACTTGGGTAGCGCTCAAACTGAAACCAACTATTCTGGAGTCATAAAACGCTGATATTTGGAACTTAAAACGATTATGATAACTGCATAAGTAAGAAAAAAACAGCACTGTGGAGATGATGATCTTGATAAACAGTTTATTGTGAAACAGTTTTCACAAGTAAAAATGATGCATACGCTTGAAAAATCCAAATCATACACAGTATCTATTCTGTGGTATGGACCCGACACGGTCTGTGTTTTGGTATAAGACAACCTTCTTCTGGGGTCCGTTCAGGTTAAATCACAAGATGTAAAATTGCTAAAAACATCCAAAATATTGTGTGATGAGAGACAGAACACAATAACACAGTCTGACTCAGTCAAAGACATAAGAACATAAGCAATGCCTCTGCTGGGTCAGACCTGGGGTCCATCGTGCCCAGCAGCCCGCTCACGCCCAGTGCAGTGCAGTGCTGTGCAGTGATCCTCTATTTATACCCTTCTATCCCCCTTTCCAGCAGGAAATTGTCCAATCCTTTCTTAAACCCCAATACTGTACTCTGCCCTATTACGTCGTCTGGAAGCGACGGTGTCCACTACACGCTGGGTAAAGAAGAACTTCCTAGCAAGACGATCTGAGTCAGCCATTGTGTTCCGTCTGAGGGTTTGCTGTGCATGTGTTTGTTTTTTGATTTATTACAAATCCACTACGTTTCCAGTTAAGATTTTAATTCTGACACAATATTGGTATGTGACTCCAGCACAGTATTTGGACTCCTGATGCAGACCTTAGAGGCCGAAACACGAATTGCGTTGAGTTTTTTTAATGTCATCCACTGATTTCCACAATAAAGGCAGTTGAATTTAATATCTTGCCATCCAGTGTGTGCATCTCCATCGCTGTTTCCTTGTGTTGGACTTTGCTTGCGGTGGATTTTGTTATTCTGTTGTCATGTGTGGTAATTGACCACACCATCAAAAACCAATTAAAAAAAAAAAAAAATATATATATATATATACATATATATATATATATATATATATATACCGCACAGTGCCTAGCGACACCTACCTGATAAGTAGGCATGTTTAGGGGCAGAGAATAGGTGTGGTAGACTTAGGCATCACTAGGCATTTGTGATAGGTGCTGGTAAATTAAACCAGGAAAATGCTGGCCTAATATACAGGTGCCTACTACAAGTATGCTTAGCAATGCCTAATTATGCTTAGGTGCTGCTAAACTGATTCTATAAGCAGCACCTAGCGGTTGATTGACAACTGTGCCAACTGGTGCCTACAAATCAGATGTGGTTAGGCACTGTTTATAGAATCAGACCCTTTTGTGGCTTATCTACTGCTAGTAATTGCTTTCTGGTCCCACCAGAGCAGGAGGTGACTGAGGTCTTGAACATGAGTCAAGATAAGCAGCATGGAATCTTGCTACTTTTTGAGACTGTACCAGGTACTTATGGCCACTGTTGGCAAAAGGATGCCGAGCTACTCGTGAAGGGACCTTTTAATCTTACCCAGTAGTGCAATTTTTATGTAAAACCAAGACAAAAATTAAAGCATTTCTAAAGCTCTCTTATGTTACAAAAGATCAGATTGAAAACATGTAAAAGATTTAGTGGGGCAACCCCCCAAAAAAAAAATTTGGAGGGGGAAGAACCACTCTGATTCCAACACAAGGATAACTTTTATTATGCATCCATTAAAAAGACCTAATGCAGACCTGTGTTTTGGCATAGTGCCTGCCTCAGGAGTCAAAGTCAATTTCACTGCAACTGCTCACAAACTTATAGAAAAAGTGCACCGCCCACGATATCTTAAATAGGCAGAAATAAAAATAGCAGAAACAGCAAAACAACACTGCCACAGACAAACTAGCAGTGTAGAGAAAGATTCAATAGGGGCACAATGACACCACCCAATTATCATGCATTTGTTATTTTTAAATTCAACTTACTGATTGCATTGCAACATACCATACAATTTAAAATCTATAGAAATGTAGCCACATAATACGAACATTCCACTAAAACACAATACAATACAATGCAACCCGTAGATAAAGGCCAAATGGCCCATCTAGTTTGAGGTATCACCAACAAGAATATTCTATGCCGAGATAATTCCTTCTGGATATCGCAAAACTCTAGAATATACAGAAGATACTTTTCAAACACCATAATTTGATGAAGAAAAACATATTGCATTAACTGATTATTAAGGCACAAAAGGGTCGGTGTCAGGTCAAAAGCGCGCCGGGACAAAGGCGCGAGCAGACAACTGAGCGCAGCGCGGAGGCGCGTGCCGAAGACAAAGACTGTTTTTAGGGGCTACGACGAGGGGTGTGGGGGGGAACCCCCCCACTTTACTTAATACAGATCGCGCTGCGTTGTGGGGGGGTTTGGGGGGTTGTAACCCCCACATTTTACTGAAAACTTAACTTTTTCCCTGTTTTTAGGGAAAAAGTTACGTTTTCACTAAAATGTGGGGGGTTACAACCCCCCAAACACCCCACAACGCCGCCGCGATATGTATTAAGTAAAGTGGGGTGGGCTCCCCAACAAAAACCCCTGTCGCAGCCCCTAAAAACAGTCTTTTTCTTCGGCGCGCACCTCCGTCTTGCGCTCAGTTGTCGGCGCGCGCCTTTGTCTTCCGCGTTACTGTCTATGAACCAAAGGGTCTTGTTTTTCAGGGATTTAAAAGTAAGCATCAAAATTCTAAATGTGAGCTTAAAATGTTCATGTGACAATAGGGCTCATAATCAAAAAATATAAATGTCAAAAAAGTGTCCTAAATCGGCACTTACACATCCTAATCACAGGCATGTCCAAGTGCTGATAATCGAAACCGCCTTTCCTGATGTCTAGAGAGGTGTCCCAGCCACTGTGCGTCCAGAGCTCGAGATGGGCATAGCGGAGGCGTGTTATAGCCAGGCGTTGAGTGTGCATAAGGGTGGGTTAGACTTGGACATCTTGCATCAATAATCAAACAGTTTGCAAGACATCCTGGACGGAACTTAGATGTCTGGAGCTAGACCTGTTTTAGAAGTGTCTAATTGCCACAAAGGTGCCCAAAGTGACCAGATAACTACTGCATGCATCAAGGTAAGACGTCCCCACACTCCCCCAGTGCTCATAGAAAAATGAGAACAAAAAAATACATACCTGGCTCTAGAACAGCAGCATCTGGTATGAGGAAGCCTAGTAGGGCATCAAGTGTATAGAGTTACCTAGTAGGTGGGCTAATGAACCATAAAGAGGAGGACCCAGGTCCATAAGGCACTCTAACCATCTATGGTATTAAGTATGAGCCCATCAATACCCATCCAAACCCTGTTATACTGCCATATAGGTGCTACCTGCAGCCATAAGGGTATTGGGGTGGTAGATAGGTGGATATAGTAGGTTTGGGGGGAGTTGGGGGGGGGACTCACCGTAAATTATAAGGGGATTATGGTTAGATATACATCTCATATAACAGTTGTTTAGATTGTCACCATCATTCTGATAGTACTGTGATAATGCTGCATGAAGCTCCTTGAGTCAAATGCTGACTGTCTGAGGGCCACCAAAATTACTAGGGGCCTCAAGAACAGAACTGACCCACCCAGCCTAAAAATGATTCCAGACCTCACACAAATAGCAGGTAAAATTGGCCAAACATTCAGTTCCCCAGCTATGAAAATAATCGCACCAACCACCCACACCTTCCTAAGCCCATTCTCTCTGACCCCTTCAACAGGGGTTCTCCCTATGCTTAACCCCTCTCCTCCCAACTTCACCTCTCCACCAATGTTCCCTCTAAGGATTGATGAGGTGTGTGCAAAAAAAAAATATGCATGAGCGACAAGTTACATGCCCGTGAGATTGTGGGAGGGTTAAATACTCAAAACTTAGAAGAATAACAAATTTTGCACTTAACACCATCAGTTTCTGAGTAATAAAAAATTTCCCCAAGTAGCACGTGCTGTGCGGTGCCATGCGGTAAATCTGTTTCAACATAGCATTCAGTCAACCACTCTGTTTTAAAACCCAAGCACCTCTTGCCTGTGTTACATAAACTTTCCTCAACTCGCCACTTAGACATGGCCATGAATTATTTAAAAATAATGAATTCTTTGATATTTAAAGTAACTTAATCCTATATAATAAAACGCTAGCCGCGCATGCGCACTCCTATCTGCGTGTTCTGTGAGGTATAGGTCCGTGGCCGCAGGAGTGCGCATGCGCGAGTCCCCAGCCTTACTGGTATGTTCATGCTGTTCTTCGGTCTGCCCTGCTCCTTGCCTTAGTGTATTTTTAAGCTGAAAGAAGTGGCAGCGGCTCCTCTCACGATCCCCACCTGCCTCGGAAGTCCAATGCAGTCGGGGATCTTGAGAGGAGCCGCCGCTGCATCTTTCAACTTAAAATACACTAAGGCGAGCAGGGCAGACCGAAGCTTCAAAAAACATATCAGGCGGAGGTGCGGATGGAAAAAACAAGGCTCCGAGATCACAATCCCGCAAATCAGAACTGTCTACTTTTGAAATCTACTGACCTGATGCATTCCACTGACCTCATTTCCCCATACTCAGATCAATCAAGATGCGGTGCCCTGCCGGCGCTTGGCCTGAGCCACCGCCGCCGCTTCCTCTCACCTCCGCCCGCGCTCGATTCCAGTTGCGTCCACTGCGTATTTTAGTGAGCAACAGGAGAAAAATTATGAGCGACGCCAATGAAAATAGTGAGCGATCGCTCATGCGCTCAGCTTAGAGGGAACATTGCTCTCCACCACCCAAATACAAATGCTGCACACAAGTAGACTTGGGGCTCAGCCATATATGAGTTAGCCCCTTGCCAACCCACATTGGCAATGAGGCTTTTCTTATTCTGCACATTTACCCACATAATCAGCAAGCATTTTTTAAATTCACTCCATATATACCTTACTGTTTTCATAGCTATATTTTTCTATACTTTTATGTACCTGGGAAGGATCCAGTAAATGAGTATTTTTATTCTAAACCTTGCCAGCCTGCTTCAGTTATTTTTCCTATGTGGGATTAAACAGCCAGTCCACAGAGACCCTTTATGCCTATTCTGTATGCCTGAGAAGGTTTAGGAGACAATATAAATTTTATAGCCACAGACACTAAAAATAATGTGTGTACTCAAGCTTGGGTCATCCCTAGCCTCAATATATCAGCTAGTTCAAATTTTATTTAAAATAACTTTTTTCTTCACTTTAGGGTTCTTTTACTAAGCTGTGTTAGGTGTCCTGCAGTAAGTTTGACATTAGAACACATAACCTGGGTGCAAAATATTTTAAAAACATTTCTGTGAAGGGATTGTGTTGGGAAGCAGAGATTTGGCATTTCTGCACTAATCGACTAATGGATCTACATTAGTGCGTGCTAAGGGTCAGATTCTATAAATGACGCTCTAATTGCAGATGTCTAGCGACACCTAACAAATCCACATGCAATTCAAATTGATTCAATTAGCTTAAATAGTGCAGCAATTGACTATGGATATGAGGTACTTGATGCCAAATTTTATTGTAATTGTTCTTCAAAAATACTCCAAATGGTGCAGGTAATATTTATCCATACAACACATATCAATGGATTGTGGTGCGGACCCAACACAGTCCGTTTCAGCTATGAATGCCTTCTTCAGGGGTCCAAATGCTGAATGCCACAAGCTGTGTGAAAGGAAAAGCTCCTTATGCCAATGGTTTTTCTACATTGGCTTGAGGAACTTTTGCTTTCATGCTTCAATATTGGTATTTTTCTTATTCACGCATAATTGTAAGCTTTATAGCATAATTAAATCTGGTGGCATTCAGCATGTGGACCCCTGAAAAAGGCATTCATAGCCCAAACACAGACCATATTTGGAGTTCAGCATTTGATGCCAATTAGAATCAATTCACAGGTGATAATTGGCAATTATCGGCACCTAAGTTGTGTGTGCATTGATGTGTACACAATCTTGGGCACCATATTCAGAATTTGGGGTAACTGATTAGCAGAGGCTTAGCATGTGAGCCCTTACCACTTACAAAATGAGTGGTGCTGATGTGCTAATTATTTTTTTATGATCAGCGTGCCTAAGCAATTGTGAGAGAGTATATCATATAAGTATTATGATAGTATCTTGATAATAGGAACTCAGTGGTAGGTTATAGGGATAGGAGTAGAGGTAGGTTATAGAAATAGTCAGGGACCACTGCTCAGGCAATAGGCCTGATGGGCCGCTGCGGGAGCGGACCGCTGGGTGAGATGGACCTCTGGTCTGCCTCAGCGGAGGCAACTTCTTATATTCTTATGTTATGCAGGTGATTAGCTTCACAAAGGGATAGTAGCCCTGAAGAAACCCTCTGGGTGAAACATGTTGGCTTATTTATCCCTCAGAATCTAACCACTTAAGTTAAGTATTAAATAAATTTGAAATCATTTTATAAATTTGAAAAGTATAACTACATCTAACTAAAAATACAAATAAAAAATTTTATGTACGAAACCCAGTGAAGAGTAAATGCATAAAGCCAGATACTATGAAATACACTTGAGTATCTTGGTGGCATTTATGAGGGTTTAGGTGATCAACATTATATGAGAGGGGGATAAAGAGGTAGTCGAAATTGGACTATTCTCGAAATAGCATAATTATTTTTTTATGGCCACAAATTAATGGCTGTATTAAACTATACCACCAGGCTTAGATTTAACTTGAAGGAAAGTCAGTATAATATGCCCACAAATCTTCCTCAAGTAATCTATTTTTTAAAGAAATATTACTTGAACCTCAGCAATACCACTCTGGGCTCAACATTTTCATTGCCCAAAGCTTTAAATGCTTAATCTTCAACAGTACGTATAATAGTCACTTTTTAATATAACTGTTAACTCGTTAAACAATTCTTAAATACTTTTTAAATGGCACTTAGCTTAGTATATCAATCTCATACATTTACTCAGGGGAAATCCTGTTCAACATGTTTCGCCCATTGCTTTTTCAAGAACTGCCCCTTTGTGAAATCTGCAGAGCCATCATCAAGCCACCGCTCTTTACGGGACAAATTAATGGCAACATTAGCACATGCCCCCACAAACTGGGGAAGGAAAAGCAAACTCGTAGCCCACTTCTAAGGTATAATACTATGAAAGCCAAAAGACAAGTGGCTAATCTTTCATATTTATAGTATACGAATAACACAATTAAGTATTGATTTATTCACTGCTCAGAGATAACTTGCTTTCAGACCACAGGACAAGTCCGAATGTTTGAATGTCTGTATTTTTGTCCTCTAATCATCGCACTGAGTAATAACAATAAGAATAGTTTGAAAAAGAAAATTCTCAAAAACAAATTGTCCTGTGGTCTGAAAGCAAGTTATCTCTGAGCACTGAAGAAATTGATACTTAATAGTGTTATTCATATACTATAAATATGAAAGAGTAGTCACTTCTTGTCTTTTGGCTTTCATAACATTAGCACATGGTCATTAATTAAAAATAAATAGAAAATCGGCCATTTTCTTGCTGTGGGGAAAATGACCTTAGCATGCAGGAAAAACCTGCATAAGGGCACGCTAAGGCCAACTTTTCCTGCAGCTTGGTAAAAGGACCCCAATCTTTCCTTAACAGAACTTGCTCTTTCCTGAAGCATTCCTATTTGTTTCCCTCTCTTCTCTAAAATAGTACTGAAGATTAAGGACTCCTTTTACTAAACTGCAGAAGAGATTCTTACTGCGGGCCAGCAAGGTAAATGCGTTGATGCTCATTCTGTTCCTATGAGCGTCGAAGCATGTACCTCGCGGCCTGTGGTAAGGAGCTCTTCCGCTGTTTAGTAAAACCCAGCGTACACGGAGTAGAGCCACAGGGCTGAATTGTGGATATATAGGGAGATTATTCGTTTGCAGTTTACCTTGCATTCAAGTTAGAAAAACCAACAAAATCATTCTGCATCTCATTACATTGCAGATGCACCTTATTACGTCCATCTGCCACTTTGAAAAATGATAAAGGATAAAGTCTTACAGCTGATAAGGCATTATCAGAACTGTTCTGCTGTGAATTTCTATAGTCTCTCGAGACTACGACAGGAACTCGCGGCAGCCATTTTGTATGAGTGATCTGCACAGGGCAGAAGAGTAGGAAGATCACTCCTGCCCCGAAAGACTGCTAGACCACCAGGTAAGGTCCAGGGAGGTCCAGGAGGCGGGAGGGAGGTGGGGGTGATTCCGGTTTTAGGAAATCGCGAATAATCAAAATCGCAAGTCCTAAAACTGCGAATTGGGAGCGGGAAGTGTACCAAGTTTCAATGACTTTTCCCAAGTTTACCTCATTGATCATATTTATGCTTATATTTGGTCATTTTGCTATCTTATACTGTTACCAAAATTGTAAGTTTCGTGTCAAGCTGTATCTACTGAACACTGCCTTGGGTGAATCTCTTCAAGTTTCAAGTTTTCAAATTTTATTTAAAATTTGATATACCGCTTTAAAAAAAGTTGTGTAAGTTGTGTACAAAACTAGAATATAGGTGGTTTGGGGGGAGGGGGGATACTGATCTGTTGGGGGTGTTTGGGTCTCTTTGTTCCCTGAGAGGTCATCAGAGTCCAGTCCTCTTCGGGGGGGGGAGTTGTCCCTCTTTTGTCTGTTGTTGGAATAGTTACAATCCTTATCTGTATTCTGTGGTTGTGAGTTGTTATTCTCTTTACCAATAAAAAAGATTTTGTAATAATAAACTATAATATTAAATATTAAAATCTATACTGTATACAAATGGGAAAGAGGGGGGAAATACAATTTTAAAAAGGACAGAAAAACAAAATAAGGCCAGCACATAAAGATGGTTAATAAATTTAAAAAAACAAAACAGAACCATATGCATGCATGTATTTGATGTGCATGTGTATGTGTTGGCTAATTTTCAAACCCTTTTTTATGCAGAACACACCTTTGAAAACTACCCATGAAAATGTACCTGTGTAAAGTGATCAGAGTAAATAGTTATGTCTGTTTTGATGATTCCTCAAACCTCTCCTTAATGGAATCTTGTGTGATGTTACTTTCGGGGCAAACATCTTGCCTCAAACACATTTTCTCTTTGATCTGATTTTCTTTGACATTTCCAGTTCAATAATTTTTATTAAGTATTTTAAAGGATACAAGAATCATTTAAAGTACATAGAAACAAAATAAAGCTTTCTGTATATAAAATATATAAATCTATGTTTAACTGTATAGGAGCAAAGGCTCCAATTATTAAAAATGTATGTAAGGGATATATAAGATAAAGATGAGAGAGAGCAGTAAAGGAAAAAGGAAAGAAAAATGAAAGAGAGAAGAGAGGAGAAGAAAAGGATAACAGGAGTGTCTAAGAAGATGAGCGTACATAGGAATCTAAGAATGACCATGGAGATTTGTTGTATTTCAAGTTCATGCAGGTTCGGAATGTAACTCTCTTCTCATATGCATAGGATTCAAATCTATGATACATACTCAGAGAGTTCCACCAAAAGGTATAATCTAGTAGCGAAGGTGATTTCCAATTTTTTAGAATGTGCATGAGAGCAGTCACCAACATGGTATCAATGAGTTTAGGTGGACAATTTGATTGTGTGAAACATGGGTGTTGAGAGCGAAGGATTACAATGTCCATAGAGATTTCTTCTGAGCAGTTAGTAATAGATTTTCTTTGACATTTAATCCAGAAAAAAAAGGCTTCAAGCTGGAAATCCTTTAGTCCAGTTCAGATCAAAGCAGCCTACAATAAAATAAGAAATCTAACCTTTAGGAGCTTCCATGTATCTACTGTAATCTCATTTAGAAATCACAGAAACTAAGACATAGGGTTAGATTCACTAACCTGCCCGATCGTATGCAGGCCGAAGAATTCTCAACGCATCCTCATTCAAATGGGGGAAATCAGAGGCACGCTCCCCACCAACCACACGGATCACTGGAGAGCGATCCTGACGCATGCGCTGACCATCTTCTTTGCCTGTAGATAGTCTGCGCATGCTCGCTGCAAAGGAAGAGCTGGAAACTTTTTTTTTTTAAATACAGAGCTGGAAACTTTCGCGAGCCCGCAGGTTAAAAGCGGGGTTGCACCTCGGGTTAAAACCACGGAGTCAGGGCAGATAGCAGGGCGGCACGAGCAGAAGAATCGGGGCAGAGAGCAGGAAAATCGGAGCAGAGAGCACGGTTTTTGCAGTCGCTTGCTTTTGGATCGGCCAGCCCAGTCGCTGTTCCTAAAATTATTTTGTGAATCACACCCTTCCTACTTTGCATGCGTTCCCCCTCATTTGCATGCAAGGATCAGATCGGAGGATGATCGGCGCAGAGATTAGTGAATCGGGTCAGTACATGATCGCAAACACGATCGGTGGGCTTAGTGGATCTAGCCCTTTGTCTAAAACACCAGATAGCATGCAATCAAGTGATACATTTGTTTTTGACTATAAAGAATAGCCAGATGAGGAAACCTTGTAAATAACTTTCCTACAGAGCTATAATTGCACATTTACATGCTTGCTGGGTCCAGCTTTCAGGAAAACCTCGTTCCCTGAAAACCTTGCGTGCCATGGAATACATCACTGTAGTGCAGCATTCCAAAGTATATCCCTCTTCTTAGATTATGCAGGAAAGCTCCAGATGGCATAACTGTGGCTTACTTGGCTTGGCTTGCATAAATGTGCCCCGACTCATCAAAAATAGTTACCAACTCGCTTCAGTACAGAGCACGCTTTATTCATGGAAATGGGAGACAGATTGGAAGAAAGTGCTGCAGCTGTCAAAAAAAGTGCTTCTTTGGGATAAAACATACATAATAAATCACTTACTTTTCCTCAGCTGAAGTCCCTGTCTCCCTCTGCAGATGCTCCCATATACGAAGGAAAGTAAAGACCGGAACCAAAATAATACCCCCAAGAGAGTCCAGAGTGCGTTATGTAAAAGGAAACCAATAAAAGTAGAAGCCATGGTCGCAATCAGACCCTCCCCTCCTCCCCACCTCTACAAAGTTCCCTTCCAGGTTCTATTTCAAACCACCTCTTTGTACTTAGTATCATATCTTGAAACCAGGAAGTGCTATACATAGCAACCACCATAGACATAATACGTAGAGAGGAGAACTGATACTTAATGGAAAAGGTACCTGATTTAAGGACTAGTAAATCACAAAACTTGGCTATGTGGCTATAAAGAATACTTTTTACCTCTATCCTCCCTCCTTACCTATTTCTTAGCATGAAGAGAAAGGAGATAGGGATGCTATGTTTGGATTATAAATTAACTCCTGCAGATAAATCCCAGAGTATCTGACCAGTGGCACTGGAGCAAACATGTTGTATTAGTAAAAGTCTCTCCTACAATTGTTTATCAATGCCTCACTTGAGACAGGCACTTCAGCTGAACAGTTCTGGTTATGAACAAAGCCTGCAATGCCACACAAAGGCACTGTGAACATTGTATTTTATCACTAAAATATTCAGATTCAACTGTTGTTCTTTTCATTTGAATTCATAAAGCTCTTAGGCCTCTTTTTACAAAGCCACGGCAGCAATTCCTCCACGGCAAATGCCCACTCAATTCCTAAGGGCTTTGGTGCATTTGCCACAGGAGAATCGCTACCGTAGCTTTGTAAAAGGGACCTTCAATGTTTCTTCCTCAAAATACTTTTTTTTAACCCCCGCCCCCCCTTTTAAAAAACCATTGCACAGTTTTTAGTGCCGGCCGTGGCGGTAACAGCTCCGACACTCATAATAATACTGGCCAGTGCTAAAAACCACGCTACAGTTTCGTAAAAGAGGGGGTTAATTTGGGAAGTTCTGTGCCATGGAGTGCGTATAGTACAGTATGAGCAACTAGTAAACAATGGAGTTTACAATTGAATGTAAAGTTTTGACAATTGTGCATCAAACAATTTACGGCAGTGTTCTTCAACCTTTTTACACACGTGGATCAGAAGAAATAAAAGAATTATTTTGTGGACCGGCAAACTACTAAGACTGAAATTTTAAAAACCCATTTCCGCCCCGTCTCCACGAGCTTGGTCCCCCCCAAACCATCTGATCCTATCTGCACAAGCCTCAGTTATGATTTTATATCTAATATAATAAAATGGTAGGCCGCGCATGCACACTAAAAAAAACGTGTTCCCTGATCTGTCGCGAAAATACGACTGCGCATGCGCGGCCCCGGCGGCGGCAAGGGAGACCTACTGCTGGACAGAGGGAGCAGGAAGAGGTGATGATGGACAGGGGGGGAAAAAAGGAAGAGGGAATGCTGATATGGCTACTGTACAGGAAAGTAGACAAGGGGAGATAAATGCTGCATAGGGGGCAGAAAGAGAGACAAATAATAGGAGGGAGGGAGACAGAAAGAAAAGAAGAAAGACACAAGGGCAGGGAGTGAGACAGAAAGAAAGAAAGACAGACATACATATATTCTAGCACCCGTTAATGTAACGGGCTTAAAGACTAGTGTTAACAGAATACTGCAGTCACACATGACAGGAATGGTGTTAGGGGAGTGCCCTAAGCCAGCTGGAAGAGAGCTCTAAGCCAGCTGGAAGCAAAAGAAGCACTGTCTGGGCTTTGCAGTCCCCAGTTATGTCTCTAGCAGGATATATAGTTCAAATCTGATATATTCTAATGACAAAATAGCTATAAAATGATTTCTTTCTACCTTTTGTTGTCTCTGGTTTCTACTTTCATCTTCTTTTCACTCTTTTCCTTCCAGCATCTGCCCTGTCTCTTCAATCCAGCATCTGTCCGTTCTATCCACTGTCTGCCCTTTCCAGAAACTGTCTGTCTCCCCCTGCCATCTCTCCTCTAGACCCCCCCCCCTTTGGTCTGGCATCCATCATCTTCCCTCTGTTCCCTCATGGACTGGCATCTTTCTCCTTTCATCTCTCTTTCCCTCCCCCCTGTGGTTTTTAGCATCTCTCTCTTCTCATTTCCTCCGCTCAGATCTGATATCTCTGTCTCTTTCCCCGTTCTCTGGCATCGCTCTCTCATCTCTTTCTTCCCTTTCCTTTTCTTCTCTGGTCTTCCTTCTTTATTTTCTGCCTCCATCTAAATTAAATTCTTTCTTACTATGCAGTCCTTACTAAATTCAGTCTTACTATGCAGTCTTTTCACTGTGTCTACCCACAGCATGCCACCCCTTTCCTTCACCCCTCCACTATCTCACTAGCTCTATCTTCTTCCCCATCCAGCACATGTCCTTTTTCTTTATCCCTCCTTCCATCCAGTTTGTGTTCTCTTTCTCCACTTCCATTCAGCATTTGCTCTTCCTTCTCCCCACTTCCCTCATCAGCCTCCTTCTCTCTTCCCCTTCTCCCCACTTCCATCATCTGCCCCTTCTCTCTCTTTCCCCCCACTTCCATCATCTGCCCCTTCTCTCAATCTCTCCATCCACCAAAGGCCCATCTCTCTCCCTTCCTCTCACCTTTCTTTCCAATTTTGGCAACAAGATGGGCAAAGCCGCCCCCACCCCCACCCCGGCACTCAAGATCAGCAATGGGCCTTCTCTTCCCTGGGCATCAACAGCACTTCAGATCGACAACACCGTGCTTAGTCCAAAGCTTCTCTCTGACTCGAACTGCCTGGGCGGAAACAGGAAGCTGCATCAGAGGGGATGCTTTGGGCTGAGCACTGCGTTGCCGATCTGAAGTGCTGTTGATGCCCGGGGAAGAGGAGGCCCGTTGCCGATCTTGAATTGTGTCGCTGGGGGGGGAGAGGGGCGATGCCGCCCATCGCCGTTGCAGCCCAGATGCTGATGGCCTTAATCTGATCTCGCCGGCCTTGCACGGGCCGGCAGGAATTTTCTGATCTATGGCACAGTACCTTGCTATTTAACACATGCACTGAAGAAGTACCTGCCAACACGTTTGTTAAGATCTGAAACAGCGATGCAATTGTCGATTGAATAAGTTGGTGATACTCATTATAAGAGAACACAGACAACAGCACTATCAGTTGGCCACGATTGTATGAGCTTTTTCTAGAGTGAAATGTTGTGAAATATTCCTTTTTGACTTAAATGTCTTTGTGAGATTTTATATTTGAAATTTTAGAAGAGGGAATGATAAGAACATAAGAATAGTCTTACTGGGTCAGACCAATGGTCCATCAAGCCCAGTAGCCCATTCTCACGGTGGCCAATCCAGGTCGCTAGTACTTGGCCAAAACCCAAGGAGTAGTAATATTCCATGTTACTGATCCATGTCCCCCATGTCTTTCTCAATAACAAACTATGGACTTTTCCTCCAGGAACTTGTCCAAACTTTTCTTAAAATCGAGTATGCTTTCTGCCCTTGATGCAGTTTGTTTTGTTGTGAAGATTATGTGACATATTCTGTGTTTATTTTATTGTAATCTGCCTAGCTTGTAGGCGAAGACATTTTTAAAATAAATTAAATAAATAAATATTTTTCTGCAGTGATTGCTATCCATTTCTTCAGCCACAGTTGCCTAAATGCACATCAACTGGGTAGAGGAGAAATTAAGTCTGAGCAATGTATAGAGTATTGTCACTGACTGTATTCAGTCAGGCATTAGAGAGTGTGCAGACCAATCCCTAACTCACCATTTGGAATAGCATTGTGACTCCCCCACTCTACGGAAAAATAAAAAAAGATAAGATGAAGGAAGGGCTGTTTCAAGCTATTAACATTACACTTTATTTACTCAATAAACTATTTCAATTGCTGAAATGCATAAAAGATTAATACATTCTGTTGACAGAGCAGAGTGATGAAATGTTTTCATGTACTAGGATTACAAATGGAATCTGCTATCCCTTGAAAACAGACCTGAGGACAGAGTAACCACAACACAAGTTGCTTGGTAATTAATTACTGGATGGGCTTGCAATCTCTTTGTTATGTAATATGCAATCTTATATTCAATCAAATCTTCATTAATTAGAGTTTTAGGCAGGTTACAGGTACCCTGTGCCACCAACAGAATTTGTGTAGAGTTAAATATATTACAAAGAATTATACATGCTACATAAAGTTATCAAACTGTTGTGAACAAATGATATCCCCCTCTCCTCCCCCTGTGCCAGCATCTTTCCTTCCTCTCACCCCTCCCCTCCCCCTGTGCCACCAACTTTCCTTCTTCTTGTTACTATACCTTGAGCCTCCTGGGGGGTGGGGGGGAGGAACATATAGAAATGAGTCCACTTGACACACAATCAAGTAACTATAACTCCAAAGTTAATAGTAACAGGATCAAACATCAGGAACAATCATTAATCAGCAAAAAGAGCAATACGTAATTGCAGTTTCATCAACAGGGTGACCCGGTCGACATTGTATATCTAGATTTTCAGAAGGCGTTCGTTCGACAAGGTCTCGCATGAACGACTACTTGGAAAAATTGCGAGCCATGGAATCGAGGGTGAAATACTCATGTGGATTAAAAACTGGTTGGAGGATAGGAAACAGAGAGTGGGGGGTAAATGGACAATACTTGGACTGGAAAAGCATCACGAGTGGAGTGCTGCAGGGTTCGGTGCTTGGACCCGTGCTCTTCAACATATTTATAAACGACCTGGAAATTGGCACGACGAGCGAGGTGAATAAATTTGCAGACGATATGAAGTTATTCAGAGTAGTTTAGACACAGAAGGATTGCGAAGACCTGTAACGTGACATAAACACACTCGAGAAATGGGCCATGACATGACAAATGAGGTTTAATGCGGCTAAGTGTGAGGTGAAGTAGTGCAAAAAAACTCCACTTAAATGAAGCTGAGAGTTTGCTCAAATGGAAGAAAAGTCTCAGGTTTTATAGGCAGAGCCCAAGCTCAAAGCCCCCCCCCCCCATTATTGGGATTTGATGCTGGCAGAAAAACCGAGCCAACAGACAATGGCATCAACCACATGTGTAGTAAAGTTTGATCCAAAATCACAGCAATTGAGCATGATTTTACACAAACACTGGCCTCTGGTTACAATGCTTCCACCTTTTAAAAATCATGAATTAAGATTAGCTTATAAAGGGGCAGCAATTTGAAAGAAGAACTGAGTCCAGCAGTACTACGTGGACAACACTACAGAGAGTAGTATTCCTCCGATGCATACTGCTTGTGGACACTGTAAGAATTGTGAAATTATGACTACAACATCTGAATTCACAAACCCAGTGAACCAGAAAAAATATTTGTTTAAACATAGGACCGCTTGTGACACCAGCTTTGTAGTATACTGCATTGTTTGTCCTTGTTCTAAAGTGTATGTTGGTCAAACCTCCAGGCAGTTGCGATTACGTTTGAATGAACACAGGAATGCACTAAAAAGGAAATTTTTACAAGCCCCTATGGTGCAGCACTGCATGGATTTGAAACATTTTTTCCAACTGAAGTGTTGTGCTTTAGATCACATACGACAGGTATCAGGTGGAGGAAATAGAGTGTTACACCTCCAGCAGAGAGAGCAACACTGGATTTTTTGAACTAGACACTGTTAGTCCAAAAGGATTAAATACAGGTCTGGATTGGTTTTATTTTTACTAGTCCATTGTCTTCTCCTCTCTCATTTATATACAACAATAATAAACTAAAGAAAAAAAGAGTAAAAAGTATACAAAGCACGATATACACTCAAACCTCGGTTTACGAGTACCGCGGTTTACGAGTGTTTTGCAAGATGTTTTGTAAAATTTGTGACTCGTAAACCGAGCTTGACTCGCTATACGAGCATGTCCCAAAGTAAAACATCCCGCATCCCCCTCTCCATACCTTGCAATGCACACTTTCTGATGCTGTTTCACTTCAGTTTTGCCTTTTAGGGTGTCCAACCTGCTGCTCTGTGCGCTCGAGGGCAATGCGTTTGTTCCATCTGCCGCCCCTGGATGATTGCCTTCTTGCCTGCTCCTTCCTCCTTGTTGTGTTTGTCCTGGGCCGCGGCAGCAGCTCCTGCATGCCTCCTGCGGCTGGCCCTGAGACGTTCCCTCTGACGTTGCGACGTCAGAGGGAGGGCTTCCGGGTCGTCTGCGGGGGGGGCATGTGGGAACTGCTGCCCGCCGCTTTGAACGAGCATGCGGCAAGAAGGAAAAAGCCGGCATGAAGGTAGGCACCGCAGCACAGGGAGGGCTTCCGGGTCGGCCGTGGGGGGAACATGGGAACTGTTGCCCACAGCTTGGAATGAGCACTGCGGCATGAAGGTAGGCACCGCGGCATAGTGAGGGCTTCCGGGTCGGCCGAGGGAGGAACATGGGAACTGTTGCCCGCAGCTTGGAACAAGCACTGCGGCAAGAAGGAGAAAGCTGGCATGAAGGTAGGCACCGCAGCACAGGGAGGGCTTCCGGGTCGGCCGTGGGGGGAACATGGGAACTGTTGCCTGCAGCTTGGAACGAGCACTGCGGCATGAAGGTAGGCACCGCGGCACAGTGAGGGCTTCCGGGTCGGCTGTGGGGGGAACATGGGAACTGTTGCCCACAGCTTGGAATGAGCACTGCGGCATGAAGGTAGGCACCGCGGCATAGTGAGGGCTTCCGGGTCGGCCGAGGGAGGAACATGGGAACTGTTGCCCGCAGCTTGGAACAAGCACTGCGGCAAGAAGGAGAAAGCTGGCATGAAGGTAGGCACCGCAGCACAGGGAGGGCTTCCGGGTCGGCCGTGGGGGGAACATGGGAACTGTTGCCTGCAGCTTGGAACGAGCACTGCGGCATGAAGGTAGGCACCGCGGCACAGTGAGGGCTTCCGGGTCGGCTGTGGGGGGAACATGGGAACTGTTGCCCGCAGCTTGGAACGAACACTGCGGCATGAAGGTAGGCACCGCGGCACAGTGAGGGCTTCCGGGTCAGCCGTGGGGGGAACATGGAAACTGTTGCCCGTAGCTTGAAACGAGCACTGTGGCATGAAGGAGGAGAAAGCCGGCATGAATGTAAGCACTGAACGAAAAAGAAGTTAAAGATGCAAGACCCCAGTGAGGTTGGTTGGCTGTGGAAAGAGCCCCAGTGCCCCAGTTCTATTATGTTTATGTCGGTCGCTGGCAGCAGTAGCAACGAATTGTCCGAGTCTCCATTATATCCTATGGGGAACTCTGCTTTGATAAACGAGTGTTTTGGTTTACGAGCATGCTCCTGGAACGGATCATGCTCGTAAACTAAGGTACCACTGTATTTTTTATTTTTCACTGCTAGTAGGATTAACACGCCCATTGTATAATAATTGAGCCTGTCATCCAATAAGGAGAGGCCAGCACTTCACCTGTTGCTGACATGGAGGGGTGTGGTTGGCTGTTCTTCCTTTGAAAACTGAGACGCTGAGGTTCAGCATGCAGGACACTGGTGAGATCGTGAGCACAACGCTTTCAGTAAGTAAATAGTTTTAATGAATGCTATCATATAAAAACAAGAGGTTATAAAGTGATACAAAACTTTCAGAAAAGAAATAAAAACCTTGCTATTCAATAAATCCATGAAGACTAACTAACACCGAATGAAATATTTCAGTCCTCTGAAGCAACCCGCTCTAGTCTGTAACACTTCTGGACATGTCTAGAAATCCTCTTCTTTAATCCGCCTTGAACCACAAGGAATAAAAATCACTAATGTAATGTACAGATTATTTAATTACTTTTACAGCTCTGTGAAAATCCAAGCAAGGTCACAATAACCCTGAAGAAACGGCGGTTTCAGTTGCAAAATATCTCAGTCCTCAATTATTTTAAACCTCAACAGCGAGTTGTCACTCTACGGAAGTTTTTTAGCCAATGATGTGGGGGGGGGGGGGGGGAGTTTGAGCTTGGACTCTGCTGATAAAACCTGAGGCTTTTCTTGCATTTGAGCACTCTCAGCTTCATTTAAGTGGAGGTTTTTTGCACTACTTTATTTATATTTCCCCACTTCACCTTTTGCAATATTGTAAGTGTAAGGTGATGCATACAGGATTTCCGTTGCACTACTCGGAGAGACCCCCCCAGGAAAGAGACTTGGGAGTACTGGTTGACAAATCGATGAAGCTGTCCCCGCAATGTGGGCGGCAAAAAAGGGCGAACAGAATGCTAGGAATGATTGAACTAAGGCCAGTTCTGGGCAGACTTTCACGGTCTGTGTCTATATATGGCCGTTTGGGGGAGGATGGGCTGGAGAGGGCTTCATTGGCTGGGAGGGTTTAGATGGGCTGGAGTAGGTTTTAACGGAGATTTCGGCAGTTGGAACCCAAGCACAGTACCAGGTAGAGCTTTAGATTCTTGCCCAGAAATAGCTAAGAAGAAAAAATTTAAAAAATTTTAATTGAATCCGGTTGGGCCAACTGGATGGACCATTCGGGTCTTTATCTGCCGTCATCTACTATGTTACTATGTTTATATGTATGAACAGATCACAGAAGATTATAATGCCGCTGTACCGGGCCATGGTACACCCCCACCTGGAATATTGCGTCCAGCACTGGTCGCCGTACATGAAGAAGGACACAGTACTACTCGAAAGGGTCCAGAGAAGAGCGACTAAAATGGTTAAAGGGCTGGAGGAGTTGTCATACAGTGAGAGATTAGAGAAACTGGGCCTCTTCTCAATTGAAAAGAGGAGACTGAGAGGGGACATGATGGAAATATTCAAGATGCCAAAGGGAATAGGCTTACTAGATAAAGACAGGTTGTTCACCCTCTCCAAGGCAGAGAGAACGAGCGGGCACTCTCTAAAGTTAAAAGGGGATAGATTCCGTCCAAACGTAAGGAAGTTCTTCGTCACCCAGAGAGTGGTGAAAAACTGGAACGCTCTTCCCCAGGCTGTTATAGGGGAAAACACCCTCCAGGGATTCAAGGCAAAGTTAGACAAGTTCCTGCTAAACTAGAACGTATGCAGGTAAAGCTAGTCTCAGGGCACTGGTCTTTGACCTAAGGGCTGCCTCGGGAGTGGACTGCTGGGCACGATGGACCACTGGTCTGACCCAGCAGCGGCAATTTTTATGTTCTTATGTAATATATGCAACAGCTTTTATTTGCCTGTTCTACTGCTACAGTAACTTCATTCTTCCTCTTTATGAGCACTACAGGTATTTTCCAGGATCCTAGTTGAGTTAGTTCGTATACAATCCCTTCCGCTAATGGGTTTCAGGAATATCTCCTAGGGACTGAGTCCTCCTGAGTCTCTAACATTTCTTTTTCTCCTCACTTTGGATATAAGGGTCTTCCGGGCACTCTTTCCTGTCTTTTTTTTTTTTTGTCTCCACATCTTGCAACCCTCATAGTAGAGAACGACAAAGGCATGGGTACCTGCAGGTACCTGCAGTAAACCACAGTAAATCCATGGTTTAAAAAGAAAGACAAAATGGCTTTTACCCACAGGTATGGAAGAAAATCCTTTTACCACCCTAGAGGAATGGTAAAAACCTTGCTCCCGCAGGGAAACCCTCCTCCCCGCAATTACCATTCCCCAAGTCTTCTTTCTTCCCTCCCTGCATGCCTGCCACCAGCACATACCTTCTGGAAGCAGACGATTCCTACCCAGGCCAGCTTGTGATCTTTCCGCTGCCAGGTCCCTCCTTATGACGCAGCTTCCATAGTAACACAGTAACATAGTAAATGACGGAAGATAAAGGCCCAAATGATCCATCCAGTCTGTCCAATCATACATGCTCCATAAATTAATCATTTAATTTAAATAGTCCTTTTTCTTAGATATTTATGGGCCAGGAACCCAGAGCCCTGCCTGGTAGTATGCTTAGGGTCTATCTACTGGAGTCTCCGTCAAAGCTCACTCCAGCCCATCTTAACCATCCCAGCCATCGAAGCCCTCGCCAGCCCGTCCTCAACTGAATGTCCATATATGGGACCCAGACCATGCAAGTCTGCCCAGTACTGGCCTTAGTTCCTTCAATATATACCCATTATTTTCCATGTGTCTTTATAAAATACAGTAGTATCTAAATTGGTGTCTAGTAGCCCTCTTAAACTAGGTGCCTCCTTATAAAACTACTTACATTAAGGATATCTCCCAGAAACACAGCATAGGAGCAAACCTTAAGCACTGTACCTCAGGGATTCTATAAATGTCACTCAAAATTCAGTGCAAGAATAAGTTGGCACTGTGTGATCCTATAAAAGGTATATAACTTTAAGAGAATCACGTTTAGTGCAGATTCCCACACCTAACTTTTGGTGCCAGTTTTATGCCTGCTAAAACCTGGTATAAATGCTGGCGCCCAAGTTAGGCACGCTGAGGACGCATACTATAACTATAAGAACATAAGACTAGCCTCATTGGGTCAGACCAATGTCCATCAAGCCCAGAAGCCCGTTTCCACGGTGGCCAATCCAGGTCACCAGTACCTGGCCAAAACCCAAGGTGTAGCAATATTCCATGCAATCGATACAGGGCAAGCAGGGCAACCACGTGTGCAACTTTTTTGGACTGCCCCTGAGACATCCATGGTCATGTCCTCTTTTGAGTTACACAGTAGTAGAATTAGGCGCCATGCCTTACAGAATAGTCAGCAGCCAAATGCGTGAAAAAATTGTAACGAGTACCAATTAACTTCAATAATTAGTTGTTAGCACCCAGTTAGTGATAGCTAAGGGCTTGTTATTCAATTTATTTGCATCCTGGGTGTGTGCCCAAACTTAGGTTCGCCAATCTGGGCACCATATATAGAATCCAGAGGCAAGTCATTATTGATTATATACTTAGGAATGCACAAAGGCAAATATTTTTGGTTCGTTTTAAGACGTTCGTGATTTTTTCCTGATTTGTAGCTGTGTGGGGGCTCGTGTCATTTGTTTAAAAAATATACCATGTATTAGAACTTCCTAATGTACACATATTGATTGTGCATTAAAATTCATAAGTTAATCTGCATTAGATCAATTTTGCACATACTAAATTATTTAAGCTGCACTACAAACTGAATACAAGTTATGGATGCGTTTAATTTTTTTCTGTATTATATCACCAATACAAATAAACTATTGGGGCTTTGGCCATATCTTTCAAAGGTCTTGAATTTGCAACTTGCTAGATTTTCAATTAGACAATAAAAACAAGGAGAGTATGTGGGGGTCTGAGGGAGGGAGGGAGAAAGCAAGAAGCATTTATTCTAAGTAGGAACTACTCGTAGAAAGGATTACACATTAAGCTCAAAATTTAAAGGATGATACCTTGACACACTAAGGAAAGAGTGTATAGTGCTGTAAGTGCCAAAGGAGATAAACTGTTTTTCAAGTCATGCAGCACTAATGAGCGTGTGCTGGGACCGATTAACACATGATTTCCAAGACTATAGCTTCATTTCCCTTGACTCAAATGATAATAAATAGCATTGTTGAGGTTTACAGACTCAATTAAAAGGAAAATCTACATTTAGGACTGTAAGATGGTAAACTGTTTTCTTGCTTGAAATAATGAAAATGTTCATCTGAAGGATTATGTTATGTTATATTAATCAGGTGTTCTAGTCCACCTTTACCTATTCAGTTCCTGTGTTACATTACAAGAGGTTGGGTCAGTTACCCAGGAAGTTGCAATGGACAGTTTGGTTGCTAGTACAGGTAGATCAATACAGTTATTGATACAGTTAGGTCATAGTTGCAATTACATAGTACAAGTTTAAGTAGGTCGTCTTTGGCTCATTATGTCCCAGGAGTTGCATTGGATAGTTTAGAAATGGGCTTTTACAATTAGCATTTCAGTCACTTCAGACTAAACTGGGTCATGCGTAAGCTCGCCCTAAAGTGATCTTCTTTTTGCTGTTTAGAGTCCTGATTTTTAGCCTAATGGCTTTCCATTGCTCTTTGGGGCCTTCACTCAACTGAAATGGGCCTCCATAGGGCTTTGCCATTTTAAGCTTTCATTTTAATTTACCCGTCTCCACTTTTCCATTTTTATATTGCTTTCTGAACTCAGCCCAATCATTACAACAAAAAACTATATCTAGGTGCCATATCCAGAGGCCACAATCTAAAATTCCATCCAATCATATACAGTATTGCCACTGAGCAATAACTGAGTCTTTGTCTCTCCAGGGGCTGAGAAGGCTGACTGCAGCCTGCCAGAGTCTTAGCTGTTAATTAAGGCCTGCAAGATGGTAAGTTTTTCCACTTGAATGTGATTTTTTCAGAAGACTTCACCAGGTAGTGTTTCCAAATGAGTTAGTTTTGCACAATCCAATTAGTTTAGCACAATCCAATTAGTTTTATACAATCCAAACCTAATTCCTTAGCCAGTGTATCTGGCCTCACATACAGTTCAAGCCCCTATTGCTGAACTAAAAGTGTGTTTATTCTGTCTGCCCCTCAATATCTCTCCTCTCTTCTCTCTCCTTATACACCTCCCAGAGAACTTCATTCCTCAGATCGGCTGCTCTTAGCTGCACCTTTCTCCACCACTGCCAATTCCAGACTTCGTTCATTTCATCTAGCTGCCCCCTATGCCTGGAATAAATTTTCTGAGTTTGTCCGCCAAACCCCTTCCCTTGTTTAAAAGCAGACTGAAAACCCACCTTTTTGATATAGCCTTCAATCCATAACCCTACTCCCCACTGCCCACCAACCTAGCCAGCAGATTAACCGTTCCCCTTAACTGTATCTATGGCATCCTGTCTGTCTTGTCTGTTTAGGTTGTAAGCTCCTTCGAGCAGGGACTGTCTTCTTCGTGAATCTGTACAGCGCTACAGAAATAAATAATAGTATCTCAGTCCTTGCAATGCGCCAAAGACAGTTTCCTTCTGGAGTCCATGTACCATTTCTTTAGACAGGCTAGTGTGCTACTCAAAACACATTCCAGTTCTATCAATGTATTTTCACAATTTTTAATTAAACCCAGGAGTGTGCAGACCAAAAATGTTCATTCTATTTAGTTTCCCATGTTGTTTACAGGAATTTTTATTTGGTTTCTTTATTTTGTTGGAAAAGTGCACACTCTTTCCCAATACGGCATGAATGTATTGAAATACCAAAGGCCACCGCCTAGGGTACATGCAGGCTGGAAGTCAAGGCTCAAGGTGCAGATCAGGGGGAAAGGGGAAGTCCTCTTCCCTTTTCCAGGTCTCTCTAACAGCAAAAGCAAACTCCCTTCAAGGATGGCAAGCTGAGCAGAAGTTAAACAGTTAGGACACACTTCAGATCTGTCCAGCTTTTTATTTCAGTTCTCCCCTGCTGGCAAAGCAAAAGAAGTCACACATAAAGAAAGAGAGTCACAGGGATTTTCTTCACTAGAAACAGGCAGTTTAACATAATAACCAGCAGCAATACTTCAAAAGTTCAAACCCCTACAGACTATTCCCAAGTCAGGTATTTTATTTCCCAGGACTAAACCACTTTCACCAAAGGTTGGTCACAGCATTTTCTCACAGTCCCAAGCCCAGATGCACCAAAGTCAGCAATTGTCTAACAATTGTCGCCAAATCATTTTTGACTGGTTTAGCGACGATCGGATTTGCTGGCCTGATGCACAAAACAGCTCACCAAGTGATTTTGTGCACAATCACTCATTCTCCAATCCAGCCATGCAAATAAGGTCATTAATATTGAAATACCATGTTAACTAGCAGAGCGACTAATGCTCTAACATAGTTTCACGATGCATTAAAAAAAAAGTGATCGCTTCTAGCGATCTGAAAAAAGCAACTGGTGAAGTCCAGTCACTTACCTGTCCCACTGATAATTCAGCTCTGAAATTATAACATACCATATATATATATATATATATATATATATATATATATATATTTATATATATATATATTTTTTTTTAATGTGCACAGATGCTGTGCATGTGATGCCCACTCCCTCCTGCCTGAATAACCCAGTTGTGCATCTGGGCCACCTGGACTCCCCCAACACTCCCCCCGGCACTCCCCCATGCTCCCAACACCCTCCTCCCCCCCACCCTATACAAAGATCTCCATCACCACCACACCACCAACGCCCTGCTGATCTAGTGGGTTGGGGAGGGGGTCAGCTCAAGATATCCCCCCCAGCCCCTCCCCCATACCTCATTGTAGAAGCCAGCAAGAAGGATGCCCATCCCCTCTTTCCAGCAGGCCTGCCTCTTCGAAATGGCGGGCCTTTCCCTTCTCGATGCATCCTAGGTTGCACCAGGGAGCATGTCGGAAGGGGTGGTGAATTCAGTTTCTTCTTTAAATTTAAGATAAGTGCTATTTTGGATTTTTCTATTTTGATAATAATCTTGAAAAAAGTGAAAAAAATACAAAATGAAGACTCAATGAGGAGTTGTGTTGATTTCCCATAGAGTTGTATACTCTGCCAGTCATCTAAAGATCCTTATAAATTTAATTTATATTTTTCAAAAGTGTTATGAATCAGAATTGCATGAATTAAATGGGAGCAATAATTCTATTGATATTGGAGTTTCCTTATATCAATTAACAGAAGCCTGGTGATATTTTTTTGAACATTTCAAGTTACATAGGATGGACACTATAAAGCTAATTAATTTATGGTTGCTAAGATATTCATTATAGCCCTGTTATGAATGCTAAGGTGCTGGCTATTGCTTTCGCAAATGGGCAATAAACTGTAATGTCTCATGCCATATTCATAAGCATAACAAATTGTAAATGAATATATAATTAATAGTATGAACTAATCGCCCCACTAAACACATGCTAAGGCTCAATATTTATAGCCCACTGGGTACAACTACTACTACTACTATTAATTATTTCTATAGCGCTACCAGATGCACGCAGCACTGCACAGAGTCACAAAGAATAAGAATAAGGCAATCCGAATGGTGCAATGAACAAACAGAGAGAAAGTAGAACGAGGGCCAGATTCTCAAAACTAAAATCTGCCTCTAACGTGATTGCTAAATCGGTTCTAGCCGGTTTAGTGTGCATGTGTTTTAGCGGCTGATTATTAAAACGGCTTTACTGTAGTTTTTTTCTGAGTTTTCTGGCAGTCTCCGATACTGCCATGCAAATATAGTACAATGAGGTCATTACTATTAAAATGAGCACTCCGAGCGATTCTCTATAATCACTGAGTGACTCTCTAACCTCCTTGTGCCACATTTGCTGCCAAAATTTGCCAACAGGTCTGAGTTGTCATTGCCTTACTTTCTGATCGGTATCTGAGCGCTGATTGGCTTACACACTTACAGAAAAGAAAGGCTTGACAGCTCAGACCTCCTCCCTCCCACGCAAAAAAACAAACAACAAATCAAAGATCAGCAGGAGAGATGCCTTTCCTGCTGCATCACGCAATCACCCGACACTGCTTACTTCCCCCCCCCAGGCAGCAGGAGAGATGCCCATTCCCTCTTGCCACCAAGCAGTGCCTCCCTGACAACCCCCATGCCTCCAACGACCCCCCCACTCACTTACTTTATTTACAATGGCAGGCTGGAGGCAGAGTGAGCAGCGCCTGGGGTGATGGCACTCCTCCCCCACCATCTTCCAGGCTCCCCCCACCGCGCACACGAAGTCCCTTCCCTTTCCTCGTACCTTTTAAACTTTTCCAGCATGAGCAGCATGCCCACATTTGTGTCAACTTGCCCTTTGACGTCACTTCCTAGGTGCGGATCCCATTAATGTTATCAGAGAACGCGCCAATGCCAATGCGGGCTGCAACCTTGTACTGGGGAAGGCAAGGGGCATGCGTGCGCAGCAAGAAGAGTAGCGAGGGGTAGCAGAGAGGAAGAGGGGTGCCACACTCTTAGGAAGACCGCTCCAGGGACGGACAGCAGCCCCCTGCATCTCTTTACTATGCCACTGGCCAGTAGTCATGCTTTTAGGGATTTATACTGCCAACATGTTTCACCCAAAAGGGTTTTATCAAGGCACCATATCCCTTTCTAAAGCTTAGCACCGCTGTAACTGACCACTGAATAGTTAAGCTTTAGAAAGGGATATGGTACCTTGATAAAACCCCTTTGGGTGAAACATGTTGGCGGTATAATCCCTAAAAGAATGACTACAAGTTTTAAGCTAAGTATTTAAACTATTTATACACTAAGGTGGATAAAAGTATTTATAAATTTAATAGCAAAGTATGGAAGATTCGGTGAGGAAGTAGTACATAAAACCTGACACAATGAATTTGTATGAGCGCTAGGTGGTACTTCTGAGGATCTATAAACGTTGTATTATTCACTGTGAAGAGAGTTAGGAGGGGGTAAGAGAATATATACCCTTCCAATCTGAAGTTTGGGTTATACTCTCACAGAAAATTTAACTTGAACTATTGTGCTGTTTGGTCAACTGACTTAGGTGTCAGAAATAGGCGCTGCCAAATTAGGTGAGTGAACAGCTGGCATAATGGCACGCCGTCTATGTCTAGGACGCCTTGTGATGCCTAAATCTGCTTAGGCGCCTTTAGGCGTGATTCTATAAATGACGCTTTTTTTTCATTGACAACCGCACTAAGCGGGGCCTACAATGTAGGTGCCGCTTGGCGCCGTTTATAGAATCTGGCACTTGGTGAGCCCGTGGATCACTTTGGCTATATACGCTCATTATTTAATTTGTGTTTCCTTTGAGCTTGAGCTTTTGATAGTTAAATGTTCTCTGTACGTAAAAGAGGCTTGATGTTCAAGGGAAGCAGCATCCTGAGAGGAAGGAAGACATATCCTATCATCAGCTCTGGGGAACACATGTGGCACTGAAGATAATGAAAAACTTTAAATAACATCACAGTGTAAATTACCACTGCCAGTGCCTAGAGATACAATCTCCCTGAAGCCTACTTTCCTTTTATGAATTTTCAGAGCTTGGATCTAGTCCACTCACAAACAGCAAACCAGATATTATTGATAAGAATGATGGAACCATTATTTTTAATTATCTCTTACATTTATAGGTAATAAATAGAAAGAAAAGAAAGTAAGATGATACCTTTCTTATTGGACTAACAATAGATTTTTTTTGATTAGCTTTCAAAGGCAGTACCTTTTTCTTCAGATCAGAAATGAGCAAATGATAACATATGCATGTATCAGATTATTTAAGTGAAACATATAAGTATTCCAATGACAAAGCAATATAATTTTATGGTTTATAGTGTGATAGGAATTCCAGATCATATTAATAATTGGAAGGAGCCATATATGCTGGGAGGGAAGAGGCTGATATGCACGTATGGGGAGAGGGGCCTTAGGGTGATAGTGTCTGAAGATCTAAAGGCGAAAAAAACAGTGCGGTGGCTAGTGCCAGAAGGATGCTGGGCTGTATAAAGAGAGGCCAGTAGATGAACGAAGGTGCTGTTGCCCCTGTATAGGTCATTGGTGAGGCCCACTTGGAGTATTGTGTTCAGTTTTGGAGACCGTATCTGGCAAAGGACACAAAAAGGCTTGAAGCGGTCCAGAAGAGGGTGACGAAAAGGATAAAAGGTTTGCGCAAAAAGACGTATGAGGAGAGACTGGAAGCCCTGAATATGTATACTTTAGAGGAAAGGAGGGACAGGGGAGATATGATTCAGCCGTTCAAAATACTTGAAAGGTATTGACGTAGAATAAAATCTTTTCCAGAGAAAGGAAAATGGTAAAACCAGAGGACATAATTTGAGGTTGAGGGGTGGGAGACTCAAGAGCAATGTAAGGAAATTCTTCTTTACGGAGAGGGTGGTGGATACCTGGAATGCACTCCCGAGAGAGGTGGTGGAGAGGAAAACGGTGATGGAGTTCAAAAAAGCGTGGGATGAACACAGAGGATCTAGAATCAGAAAATAATAGTAAATATTGAAGAACTAAGGCCAGTACTGGGCAGACTTGCACGGTCTGTGCCTGTATATGGCCATTTGGTTGAGGATGGGCTGGGGAGGGCTTCAATGGATGGACTGGAGTGAGCTTTGACAGACTTGATTGAAGTCAAGGTTTTTTGTGGTTTTTTTTTTTCTATTTCTATCATTTAAATTTCTCCAGAATTCTTTTTTTCAACGGTTCCTCCTTCTATATCTATTCCTTTCTCTCTTCTCTTCTATCTTTCAAAGCACACAATTTTGTTAAATTGATTATTTTTCATTTTTTCTCTTTCCTTACTTTGCACTTTATTACTCTCTAGGTACTTTAGTTAGATTGTGAGCCTTCGGGACAGTCAGGGAACTTCTAAGTACCTTTCTTACTTATAATTTTAATGTATATTTTCTGAAAACCGCTTAGAACCTAACGGATGTAGCGGTATATAAGAAATAAATTACATTACATTACTTCAGTAGTTGGAACCTAAGAACAGTACCAGGCAGAGCTTTAGATTCTTGCCCAGAAATAGCTAAGGAGAAGAAGGAAAAAACAAAACAAAACCCCAACAAACTTTTAGATTGAATCAGGTTGCGCAGACTAAATGGACCATTCGGGTCTGTACCTGTCATCATCTACTATGTTACTGTATGTTAGATCTTTGTTAAGTTCTGTCTGATGGGTGTCAAAATATTCAAAGGTTTTATGTTCCTGGATGGTTTTAAAATTTCCTATTTTCACCATAGTCATTAATGCAGTGTTGTGGCCCTAGAAAACGCTGTACTACAGAGGTACCACCTTGGTTACCACTGTAGTGTTTACATTTATTTATTTATTTCAATTTCTATCCCGTTGTCCCCAAAGAGCCCAGAATGGGTTACAGGTTTAACATACATAGTATATAGTTAACAGGTTACAATTTGCACTAGATTAGCCAAAATTTCAGTACATGTTTCCGATACAAGTTTTTTCTAGCTAAACACATATTTAGGATCTAATACTAATATACAGTTTACTGGTTATAATTTACCCTGGTTAAAGTAATTTGCTAAACCCATGATATTTCTTTCTCTGGAAGACGGTTGCTTTACTTTACATTTGTGTATCGGGGATGGGGGGGGGGGGGGGGGGGGGTGGTTGTATTTGCACTGTTACGTTGTTCATTTTTCTGCTGTTTTTACTGTAAAACTTTAATAAAAAAATATTTACACATAATTTACCCTGGTTATTCTACAGTGCTAGTTGTCAAGTACAAGTTTTATCCTAATTGACAAACAGACAGTTTATAGGTTGGATTTGCTTTCCTTAGATGACACATAACGGGTTCTGGTACCAATGTACATTTCTTTGTAGTCCATCAGTCAAGGGCAGGGGTTAGGTGAAGAGGTATGTTTTTATTGCTTTCCTAAAGTTGAGGAGTCCTTCAAGGGATCTGATCTGCAGGAGCAGTCGATTCCAGCAGCTCGGTATGTAGTGGGAGTAGGAATGTCGTTTGGCGGTTTGCAGTTACAGGGCACGAACAGGGGGCATTTTGTGGCGTATTTCAGCCTGGGAGCGGAGAGACCGGTTCGGTATGTACGGAGGAAGCTTGGCCATCACACAGTCCGTTGCCATGTCGTGCAAGGATTTGAATGCTAGAATCAGGCTCTTGAAGACACAACATTTAGCTATGGGTACCAGTGAGCAGACGCTAGAGCTTGGGAGACAGGGTTGCGGGCAAGGAGGTTTTTTATAAACCCACCTATCCACTAGGTGGGGTCAAAGATCGTACAGTATATGAAAAATAATAATAATTCATGCCATTTTAAATTAACTTGAAAAACGGAAAGACCCTGACAAGCAGTAAAACTAACAACATAAACAGTGGATCTTTTTTGATCGGTCTTATAAAAGTACCCCCAGTCAGGCCTGGTTGTGTATTTACTGATGCACTGGGAAGGGGCAGGCTCGCCTTTTCAGTGAAGGCGGCCTGCTAGCCGGACGTAGGAAGGACCTGTCTGTCCAGCCATCTGAAAAAGGTTAGGGGGGTCCTGGTGGGCTTGAGGGGGTCCAGTGGAGGTGGGCTTGGGGGTTCTGGGTGGGCTACCTTTGGAGGGGTGTCCGAGAGGGACTGGGCATCCCTCCTGCCAGTGAACTTTCGGGGGGGGAGGGGAATGTGTCAGCAGGAGAGATTAGGCATATCTCCTGCCGGCGATCATTGTGGGGAGTTGCGGCAGGTTCTGGCAGAAGGGACTGGGCAATCGTTGCAGAGGAGTCACTGCAGGTGCAGGCAGGAGGGCCTAACACTTTAAGCCAAAAAGGGACTTAGACATTTTTTTTTTCAATTATGCCCCTCCACGCTTTCACTTAGACTGGAAGCTCTCCTGTTTTCTTTCTTGAGCATGTTAGACTGAATGTTATTTTAAGTAACTTGATGGAGGTAGTTTCCAGTTAAAGAAATGCCATGACACTTTTTTATAGTCTGAGAGTTATTATTGGTTACTTGAAGTCACTTAGAATCAACACAACTTGAGAACAGAGCTAGTTTTCCCCACGGACACGTTCCAGACTTTAACCAAACACATGTTGTCATACACGGAATGAGCCAAGGTATTTTAATTATTCTACAAGTGTACAGTAGATATTCTGAAACAGGGTATTTTTCAGTGGCCTCACCGAGTAGGAATTGCAGCAAAACAAGGCTGCACATTGTCATGCTATCAAGTTTATGGGAATATGAAATGAGTCAAGTGCTAAGGCCTGAAGCTTTCCCTCCAGTACATCAGTTACAGCGTATTCCTATAAGACTACATTTAAACCAACCCCGTCCTCAGAACACACCAAACCAATCGGGTTTTACTGATGTTTACAATTAATATGCATGAGACAATGTGCATAAAGTGGAGGCTGTAAACCTGACTGGCTGGGTGTGGCCCAAGGCTAAGAACCCCTATTCTAAACCACAATGTGAATTTGGGACCATAATTTGCTTTAACCTATGAATTAATATGCCTTTAATGCGTATTAAAAAGTTCTAATGTGGACTAAAACATTTTTATTAAAATGAATGTGTAAATGACAGAAAACAGTCCAAAAGTGACAGAGAAGTCCAAAAATGGCCTGAAAATTTGTTTAAAAAATTTATTTTCTGTGCCCTTCCTTACTTCAGGAGGTTTTCTTCATGTTGCCCCTTTTGAAATGATGGCATCTTAATTACACAATCACTGGAGAGATCGAGAAGAATGTGTCGTTATAGACAGACTGTGCCTATAGATTCTGAATGGTTTTGGGTAACAGGGGTGTGTACATCCAAAAGAAAGTTCAACTTATGCTTGTTTAAAACCGAAACTTTTCTTAATTTTCTGACTTTTTTTTTCATACTTGATCTATTCTTTAAGGCAGCACAAGAACTTTAAAAATGTGTGCAATTAGTGGTAAGTGTGTGTTCATAGGTATTCATGTATTCGTGCCCAAATGAACCAAATGCATGATCACAATTGCAAGCAGATATCACAGAAAGTCAATCAAGGGGGGCTCCTGCTCCCTTCTGGCAGAGAAAGAAGCAGCACTGGTCTGGAGAACTGACTCAGCATTCTTATCCTTGTATTCTGCATCTTTCCATAAAAATTGCAAAGGTGTGGTAGCAATGCTGCCGCGGTAAATGTTCCGAAACCCATACAATTCCTAAAGACTTTGGTGCATTTACCATTGCAGCATTGCTATTGCACCTTGTAAAAGGGGCCCTAAGTGACTTTCTTAAGACCATAAGGAGCTGCCAAGAGAGTCTTTTTTTAATAGTTTTGTAAACCTTACATCCAACTTAAATACAATTTTAGAAAATAAACACTGGCTTTTACATGTCGCGGTAGTGATTTCTACCATTGGCTGGTGAGGTAAATGCTCTGATGCCCATAGAATTCCTATGGGTGTCGGAGCATTTACCTCGCTGGCCTGCGGTAGAAACCTCTATCGTGGCTTTGTAAAAGAAGCCCAAAGAAATTAGAGCAATAAAAAAATAAAATGCAACAACGTAATCATCTCAAAAAGATCAACAACGATAAAGGCCACGAAAAAAAGAATAATAAAAAAAAGGTAATAAAAGAAATGTATATAGTCAGCAGAGTTGCCTACAGCGTAAATTTAGCCTTGGGAATTAACATTAGGAATAATGAGCTCCTCTTTAGAAATCAAAAATCCAAAAGTTTCTTGGGATCAAAAAATATATAAGAATTACCCCCAAACAGAATAATAAGGAAATTTCAAAGTAAAATTAGGGCCAAGATGCAGAACTCAAGGTTTAAGACAAGAATTCTTGTGGTTTCCTTTGTGTAGATCTGGAAAATCAGGGAATATAGTAACATAGTAGATGACGACAGATAAAGACCCGAATGGTCCATATAGTCTGCCCAATCTGATTCAATTTAATTTTTTGTAAATTTTTTTTCTTCTTAGCTATTTCTAGGCAAGAATCCAAAGCTCTTCCCGGTACTGTGCTTGGGTTCCAATTGCTGAAGTCTTCGTCAAAACTCACTCCAGTCCATCTACACCCTCCCAGCTGTTGAAGCCCTCCCCAGCCCATCCCCAACCAAAAGGCCATATACAGACACATACCATGCAAGTCTGCCCAGTATTGGCCTTAGTTCTTCAATATTTACTATTATGTTCTGATTCTAGACCAGGGGGTGTCAAAGTCCCTCCTTGAGGGCCGCAATCCAGTCGGGTGTTCAGGATTTCCCCAATAAATATGCATGAGATCTGTTTGCATGCACTGCTTTCATTGTATGCTAATAGATCTCATGCATATTAATTGGGGAAATCCTGAACACCTGACTGGACTGCGGCCCTCAAGGAGGGACTTTGACACCCCTGTTCTAGACCCTCTGTGTTCATCCTATGCTTCTTTGAACTCCGTCACAGTTTTCCTCTTCACCACCTCTCTCGGGAGCGCATTCCAAGCATCCACCACCCTCTCCGTAAAGTAGAATTTCCAAATATTGCTCTTGAATCTACCACCCCTCAACTTCAAATTATGTCCTCTGGTTTTACCATATATTTCAAGTTTCAAGTTTATTAGGTGACTTGATTAATCGCTTAATCAAACATTCTAAGCGATGTACACTATAAAATTTACAATTCTTAGAAAACAATACAATACAAACAAATACTTAAATAGCGGTAAATTGCTCTTAATTTTAACATTACTAAACATAGGGTAAGGAGGGATGAAATACAATTCATAAAGTAAAGAAGAAACATTGAGGGAAAATACAAAAGGGAAATAGGTAACACAGGTATAACAAAAGTAAAATATAATACTCCAATAATAAAATTATGTTAAAAATGCATCTTTAAAAAGGAAGGTTTTTAATTCGGTTTTAAATTTCCCATACTCTTTCTCCTCCCGTAAAAAAATAGGGAGGGCGTTCCAAGTCTGTGGTGCTGTACATGAAAAAATAAATTGTCTCCTCGTATTAATAATTTTTAATGAAGGAATAGATAGCAGATTTTGTTCGCTAGATCGTAGAATTCTCTTTGCAGAATATGGAATAAGTAACCTAAATAAAAATGCAGGGGTCTTATTGTTTAGAGTTTTAAAAATAATTATGCATAACTTATAAGTGATTCTATGAATAACAGGAAGCCAATGCGCCTTTTTGAGGAGAGGTGTTACATGATCAAATTTTTTAGACTTAGTTATTAATTTTATAGCTGTATTTTGTATAATTTGTAATCGTTTGATTTCATATAGCGCAATTCCTTTGAATAAAGAATTGCAATAATCAATTTTAGATATCACCAAAGAGTGAATCAATATAGTAAGTGCCTTGGGACAGAGAAATTTAGAGATGGAACGAATTTTACGCAACCTATAAAAGGTAGTTTTCACAATGTTACTAATATGATCATGATAATTGAGTTTATTATCAAAAATTACTCCTAAAATTTTTGCATTTTTAACTAATTGTAGGGGAGTGTTATGAATTGAAATTGGAGAAACAAGAGGAAAACTATCCTTCCAAGGAAATAGCATAACATTAGTTTTTTTGATATTGAGGGCCAATCTGTTTTTATCTAGCCAATGATGAACTTGATCAAGTTTTCCGTTAATGACCGAAATTTCACTTATGTTATTGTTATTTGAGGGGTGCAATAATTGTATATCATCGGCATAGGCAAAAACATGAAATCCTATGGATTGACATAGTGTCATCAGTGGTGCTAGAAAAATATTAAAACGCAAAGGTGAAAGAATAGATCCTTGTGGAACCCCATGAGAAATCTGAGAAGGTAGAGATGAAGAATTATTGAAGATAACTGTAGAAGTACGATCACTAAAGTAAGATGTGAACCAGGCTAGAACTTCATCTGTAACCCCAATAGATTGAAGTCGAGCGAGGAGTAACTGGTGATCAATCGTATCAAACGCTGCTGAAAGATCCAACGAAATTAACAGCACCGATTGATGATGATCCAAAAAATATTGAATAGAAGTTGTCATACCAATGAGGGAGTGTTCTGTACTATGGTGTTGTCTAAAACCGGTTTGATTCGGATGTAACACATTAGTTTGTTCTATAAACTCTGAAATTTGGTTGAAAACAATTTTTTCTGTTAATTTTGCCAGAAATGTAATATTAGATATTGGTCTATAGTTAGACAGTTCATTGTGATCTACATTTTTTTTCTTTAGTAATTGGTCGGATAAATGATTTTTTCCAATCCAAAGGTACCGTATGTTGATTTAAACTCTCTGTAACTAATACATGAATCAAAGGCCCAAAGATGTCAAAATATTGTTTAAGAATTAGTGGTGGTATTTGATCAGCTTTTGAACTTTTGATATTCAGAGTTTTTAGAATAATTTCAATCTCATTCATGCTAGGCATTTTGAATTTTGAACATTTAGAAGATAGTAAATCTGGATTGGTCTGTTCAAAATCACTTAAAGGTGTTAAATTTTTGAATGATTTCCTAATGTTGATAATTTTTTCAGTGAAATAGTCAGCAATTTCTTGGGCTGTAGGAACTCTGCTATTTGAATCACATTGTATTTTATTATTTGATGTTATTTTATTAAGGATGTTATAAAAAATAGAAGGGTTTTTAGCTTTTAAAATTTTTCCGGAATAGTATTTCATTTTGGTTTGATTTATTTTTGTTTTATAGGTTTTCACATGTTCCTTGTATGTCATAAGATTATTATGGGATTTATCCTTCCTCCATCTACGTTCAAGAGATCTTAATTGTTTTTTTAGTAGTAAAAGATCTGCGGTAAACCAAGGGTTACTAATTTTACGGGCAGAAATGATTTTATTTTGTATTGGAGCAAGCTTATTTAAAGTAGATTGAATAGCTCTATTCCACAAATTGGTTAAATCCTCTATTGAGGTAGTAGCTGATTCAGAAAAATCTAGTTTAAATGTAGCTTGTATTGTTTCGGATGAAAGTTCCGTAAAATCCCTGAATGAAAGTGTTTGTTGTTTAATATTAGGTTTAATATATGGGTTAACATATGTCAATGAAATCAGAAAGTGATCAGACCAAGGAACTGAACGGCAATAATTTAAGGAGAAGTTGTTCTTTTCTGATGTTGGAATTAATACTGTGTCAATGGTATGACCAGCCTGATGTGTTGGTTGTGTTATTAATGAGCATAAATCTAATTGATTAATAAAGGAAAGAGCTGTTTTAGTAAAACTGTTGCTTTGATCATCAAAGTGGATATTAAAGTCTCCCAAGATTAAAGGATTTGAGGAAGAGCTACCGAATTCAAAAAGTAAGGATTGAAGATGGGCAATATTATCAGAATTTATCGGGGGAGGAAGGTAAATTAGTAATACATCTGTTCTAGGTTTTGTTTGTATGGTAAGTTGCAAATATTCAATAGGCACATTGCCTATAGATTGATCCACCTGGGTCAGTAAAAATTCTTTAAATATTACAGCTAGTCCTCCCCCTTTTTTTTTGGAACGATGGTTATAAAAAAAGGAGAAACCATCTGGACAGGCAAAAGTAAGATACGCTTCATCACCCTCAAATAACCACGTTTCAGTTAGAAATAATATATCTATCGAATGATCTATAATAAGATCTCTAATAAGATATTTTGTTTTAATAGAGCGAGTATATGAATTGATGATTCCATAAACAGTTTATTCATATCTCTGAATTATAAACTCAATACAAGATTGTAGTCACATTCAAGTGTAAGTTTTACCAGCATTGTTTTTCTTTGAATGACCTCTAAAGGTGACTCTAAGAAGCTAGTCAAATCCACAAAAACCACTTCACCCACAGTAGCCCTTTGTTTAACTTTCAAAGGTCCAGATACATATTGGGCTCTCATAAAGGGGTAGTTGTTGGTCCAAAGCTAATATTCCACAAAATATTTTCTGACCATTTTCAAAGGGGCCACTATCTATGTGGGACTTGGGGAATTTCATTAAATGCAAATTATTTTTCCTCAATTGATTGTCCACAGATTCCATTTTCCAATGCCAAGCTTCTCTTTTTGTAATCAGAGTTAGATTAGATCAGTGTTTCTCAAACTGTGTACAGGGGCACAGTGGAGGTGCCCTGAATAGATTTTGGGTGTGCCACAAGAGATTCCAGCAAAACAAAGAAAAACTGCAGACAGGGGTACAAGATGCAGACTTAGTTTATTAAAACAATTAAGAGTTACGGTTAAAGTCCCTACCTTTTACAAACCAGAGGACCCGACACGGTCCATGTTTTGGTTAACACGCCTTCATCAGGGGTCCTGACAAATAAAAATGAAATAAACACAAAATATGAATAGATACATGAATAGACATAATAGGCAAATTAAAACAGAAATGGCTAGGCGAACAACCACCACGAGTGACAAAAAGTATGTGATGGAGCATAACTTCAAAAGACATACAACTAAAGTGTTGTGTAGATATGATGTGCAATGATAAACAAGGAAAAAACGTGAAAGGGATAATGTGATAGCCCCAGATGGAGACAGTGAAAAGACCATTTTTTTATGCAACAAAGCAATCAAGGCTTTGTTACTGTTTGGATCTTCTTATCTTTGCGAACTTGGATTTTCAGCTCTACAGAAATGAAATTGAAAAAAGAGAATGACTGTAGATGGTGGATGATGAAATGCGTGTTTGCTTGTCGACTTTCAAGCTACGTTTTGAGTTAATTTGCATTCAAAAACAAGCTCATCCATCGCATTGATTAACAATTCTATTTTACCTACTTTAGTTTCAGCATTGTTACAATAGCTTAAAGAACTTTAAATAAATCTCAAATTTAATTTTCTGCTGGTTTTGCAATTTCATAATTTCAATTATAATGCGCCACGGAAAACATTTGCTCTATTTAGTATGCCGGAGCTAAAAAAGTTTGAGAGGCACTGCTATATTGGGTGAGACCAATGGTCCATCTAGCTCAGTATCAGATTCCTGAGGGATAGGGGGATCGTGGGATACTGAGAGAGGTGCTGAGATGTAACACAGGTATAGAAAGCTAACCAGGGGTCGCGGCCTGCTCTGGTCGTGCATGTGCAAGACCGGAGGGTTGGGACTTCGATGGGAAGATAGAACTCAATGGGAAACCAAGGTGGCAAGGGGGCCCCTTCTGGTGACTCAGACAGGCCGTGACCTGTTCGGGCCGCCGCGGGAGCGGACTGCCGGGCGGGATGGACCTATGGTCTGACCCGGCGGAGGCACTGCTTATGTTCTTATGTTCTTATGCTTCCAAAAGTGGACAATCTAGGTTATAAGTACCTGGAAAATCCCAAATAGTAGCAGCAAAATTCCATGCTAATGATCGCTGGGTAAGCAGTGGCTTCTCCCATGTCTATCTCATTGGCAGACTATGGACGTTTCCTCCAGGAACTTGTCCAAACCTTTTTTTAAACCCAGATAAACTAACTGCTGTTATCATATCCTTTGGCAACGCATTACAGAGCTTAAATATTCATTGAGTAAAAAAAAAATATTTCCTCCTATTTGTTGTAAAATGTGATAAAAGAAGAGAACAAGCTACACTTCTCCCTTCGTATTCACGGCTTCAGCAATCGCTGTTTCGATTATTCACAGTTTTTAGCTTGCTGGCTCCTCCCCCAAATTACATCACCTTGCATAGAGAAATTGCTGATTCCAAGCATTTACAGAGAAAATCGCCGATTCCTAGCACTTTCTTCACCGTGTTTTGCTTCTCCTTCAGGAACAGGCCAGGTCTTCCACCATGTTATTTGCGGTTTCACCATATTCACGATGGTTTTTAATAGAAAACAGCGAATAACATATGAAAAAGTTATTCGCGGTTTTTCTGTATTTGCGATTCTGTTAATCCCCTATCACAGCAAATACGGAGGGAGAAGTGTATTTTCATGCTTGCCTTTCAAATCCTCTGAGCTGGGAAACTCAGAATCCTCCTTTCTTACTCTTTCCTTGCATAACTCTATAAATTCTGCTCTGACTTGGCATTACTGGAATTAACTATAAATGTTACACGCTTGAGTGCAAATCTGCACGGTACATCTCTACTTCCTTTCATTTAGCTAGGCTGATAATCATGGACAGCTTGTGCAAATATTTGAAATTAGAGTGAACAACTCTAGAACAAGAGGAAGGCATTACAAAGGCCTGCCTGGGCACCGACTACAGCTAGCATGTGCCCTTGCTCTGCCTCCATAGTAGATATGTGAATGCTTATATTTCAGTGTGATTATATATAGTATATACTAACAGTTACATGCAAATTACACATGTAATTCATTAGAATGATGGCATATATAAATGTATGTGCACACAAATAAGTGTAACTACCACATTCTGCCTAAGTGCTATTATCTTACATAGCAAGTATTTTACTAACTGCTTATTTCCAGTGGCACTTAACTGGTTAGTGTAGGGTTACCAGACGTCTGGGAAAACTCAGACTTATCCTCTTTTTCAAGGACTGAGCAGGTGCCTGGACAATTTATGAAAAATGGGGGAATCTGTCCAGGTTTATCCAGCTCTCCCAACTCCTCCACCTGTTTCTTCAGGCCCCACTTCTCCCTTCTCTAACCTCCAATGCTGCTTCCCCTCGCGATCTCTATCTCCTGACTCCCTCTCCTCCCGCCTCCCTGGCCAACTGTTGTAATTTAACCTTTGGGCAGCCGATGGCAGCAGCAATGAGGTGAGCCTGCTAATGCTGGCCTGCCCCAGAAGCCGCCTCTCTACAAGTCCCGCCTATGTGGGAATAGGAAGTCACTGCAGAGAGGTGGTTTCTGGGGCAGGCCGGTGGTAGCAAGTTCACCTTGTTGCTGCTGCCACCGACTATCCGAAGATTAAATTACAGTGGCCGGCCTGGGAAGAGGTGTGAGAGGGAGTCAGGGATAGAGAGATCGTGAGGGGAAGCAGCATTGGAAGTTGGAGGAGGGAGGGGGGCTGGAGAAACAGCATAGTGGGAGGGAGGGTGACAGGCTAAAGAAACAGCATGGAGGGAGAGGAGCTGAAGAAATAGCATGGAGGGAGGGAGGGGGCTGGAGAAACATTATGGAAAGGAGAGAGTGCTGGAGAGAAGAGCATGGAGTAGGGTAGTGCTGGATGGGAGGGGAGAGACAAACAGCAGGAGAGGAGGCTGGAAGAAGAGAGTGGGGCATCTGGGGGGGAGAGAGAAAAGGAGAATGAGAGAAAGAAAGAAGCACCCACAGGAAAAGGAGGTTAGATGGAGAGAGATAGAGAAACACCCTGTGGGGGAGGAGGGTTGTAGGAAGAGGGAGACAGAGAGAGATAGAGTACTAAAAGGGTACAGAGGATGGGAAGGGGGACCAAGGAAATGGGTGGAGTGAGGGTGGGGCCATATGTGGAGTTGTGGGCAGGGTCATGTGTCCTCTTTTTTTGTCTTCACAAATATGATAACCCTTGGTTAGTGCCACTGAAAATACCCAGTTAGCACTGAAATGAAAACCAGCTTTTTGGTGGCTTCTGGGGCAGAGTCGTCAATTGGCCAGTCAAGTGCCAACATTCAGCACTGCATAAAAGTCTGTCCTATCATTATGCCATTACATGCTGTATATCACAGTTAACCAGCTATATGTTAGCTAGCTCCATAAACCTGGAAATTCAATGCCAATTCCAGGACATGCCATAGCATTCAATTTTAGCTTGAACACCTGCAGCAGTCAGCAAAAATACTGATCACCATTGACTGCATATTGGGCTCTCACTCAGTGGCGTAGCAAAGGTAAGTGGCGCCCTCCCTGCTCTCTTTTCTGCCCTCCCTTTCTCCTTCCTGACCCCCTCCCCCCACTGCCATACGTGCACCCCTTTCCTCCATACCTTTTTAATTTTCCAGGCCACGAGCAAAAACATAAACTTGCTGCCCGCACAGTGTCAGCTATCTCACTGACGTCACTTCTTAGGTGGGGGGCCCGGAAATGATGTCAGAGAGAGGCGACACCAATGCAGGAGGGAAAATTAAAAAGAGGTACGAGGGAAGGGAAGGGGTGCACTCACACGGAGGGGGGGGGAGGGACAGTGAGGACGGCTGCCTGCGGCCTTTACAAAGACCATGCCCAGGACAGACCGCCACCCCTCCTCCCCACACACCCCTTACTATGCCACTGCTCTCACTGCCCTAGAATGGCAAAAGAAAGCAAGTTCTTCAGTAAAAACTGGCACTTGTTTCCTTTTGCCTTTGCAGGGCAGTATAATTGCCAAGTTTCGTCTGTTGCTTTTCCCCAATGTAAAGTGGATACTCCCATGGCGCATCCTGACAAATGCAGCACTTTTGCAGGTATTTTGAAAAGGCTCTACATCGGCATACAGTACTACCTGAATTTTGCGGGGGTTCCATTCCAGGAACCCCCACGAATTTCCCTGTCAAAAGGCAGGGGAGGCAGAAGAGGGCAGCTGGAGCGCCAACGGATGAAGAAAATCACTCGCGGTCTGCTCCAACCGCCTCTTCCTGTAGTAAAGTCGGGCTAAACCAATCAGGAGCTGCTTTGACACGCAGCTTCTGATTGGTGTAGCCCGACTTTACAACAGGAAGAGGTGGTCGGAGCAGACCGCGAATTTGCGGGGGAACACTGTATTCTTTTCCAAAATACTAACAAAACTGATCTCTACATTCTGTGTAAAATGGAGCTCTTAAATTCTCTCACCTTATACTCAGTTTCAGCTGAGTTCACTGAAGCTCAAAAAGTGAAGCAAATGCTGTACACAACTGGGCCGTCTACAGTGTTCAATTGTGTGGAAATAATATTTAAAAAAAAAATGATTTCCCTAGCTGCAGTTTGGGGAACATTTACAATTAACAATAGATTTAATGTAGTTGGCAGAATTCTTCTGTTACTTAGCAACCTTCAATTATGCTTTGTTGATCTGGAATTTACTCAAGTATTAACTTCGTTTAACAAGAATGTGACAACCTGCTTTATTGATATATGTATTAAATTAAGGAAAACATACCTGCTTGATTTCTTATAAGTTCTAGGAAGTCATTTTGGCAGCATTTACACAAACGGATTGCATACAAAAGTAAATGGCAATTTCTGAAAGACAATGTCCACCAGATTCTAGATACTTGAAGTTACCCAAATTTGGGTATGGATGCCAGATCTGTGCATAAACTGATCAGTCAATTAGGTGCTAACAATCAATTATAGTTTACAAGCACTTAATTGGCAGTAATTATGAGATACACATGGATCTGCCCTACACCCTATTCCATACATACACTGTTAAATTTCACAGCATGCAATGCAAAATGGAGCATGGCAATGGGAGGAGCATGGGTGGGTCAGAGACTTTATAGAATACCTGTATTTGGATGCCTAAATGCTATCAGTTGGGTGCTAACATTTACCCCAGCTTTTGGCAGGTATAAATACTTGAACCCAAAGTCAGGCATGAAGGTCTGGATTCTCTAAACAGCGCTAGTAGGCCCCCAAACAGTAAAAAATGCTGTTGAAACGACATTTTTAACTGAGTTTCAAGGCGCCTATTGGCACCGGAATCACACTTCCATAGGCGCTTTAGGCCGCCTAACGCCAATGCGAGTATGGCTAACGCTGGACATGGCGTTAGGCGGCCTAAAGTGCCTATGGAGGCGCAATTTCCATCATAGGTAAGTGCCTTAAATATAGGCCAGGGATGGTCTTTTGCGGGGCTTTTTAACTGCGTCTGATTTTTTCGATCGCCATTAATTCTTTGAAATTTTGGGCTACGGAGGGAGTAAAATCCGTTGAGACCTCCCCATTTCTCCCACTCCTATCCCAATTTACCTCGTTCCCACTCTACCTCTACTTCCCACCCATCCTCCCCCTTTCTCCCACTCCTACCCCAATTTGCCTCATTCCCAATCTACCTCTACTTCCCACCCACCCTCCCCCTTTCTCCCACTCGCCACTCTTGCTCCAGTTCCCTACACGCCTAGTCAACCTCTACTTCCCACTTACCGTTCGTCTCATGCTAATTAATTTTTACTCATTGTATCTAATAGTGTTTTAACATCTGTTATAATAATCATTTTGCATTTTAAACCGATGGTTATTTTATCCCTCTATTTTCTTACTTTTAATTCGCTTAGAAGTCCTGATAAGCGATTGAATCAAACTTTAAAACTTGAAATTTGATAGTTTTTTTTTTTACTGTCTAGAATGTGCAATGTTTTGGAAGATGTGATACAGAAGGGATTCGGCTCCTGAAGATGACAGCAAAACAGAGCTCTGTTGGGCAAATTACAGACTTTCCTTTCAACACAGATAAGTCTAATGTTTTGGACATTCTGTGTTTTTATGTGTTGAATATTTAAACAAATATTTTTTCATTGCGCTCATGGGTATATGAATAGTATGTGTAGTTAACTGAAAATTGAAGACTCTCCCATGAGAGATGAGGTGGCACTCTAGGGGGCGCTATGGAATGGATAATAAGATGTGTTTGTGGAGTATTTTGTGGAGTTTTTTCTACAAAAACGCCTGCTTTTCGTATGGTTCTGGGTAACTCTAGTTAGATACAAGCATATGTGTTAGTTAAGGCCACGCCCAATAGAAGCGTACGAAAAGTTGGTGAATAAAACTCTGAATATGGATGTAGCCAAGGCCAGAAAAACACACTATAGATTAATATTAAGGAAAAGCATAATAATATTCTCTTTATGTATTTTGCTATTAAGCCAGATCATAGGGGACATCAGGTATATACATAGATGGATTAAGAACTCCATCTTGGTTCTTTGCTGTTCTTTGTCCTCTCTGGTTCTTTGTTCAGGTTTTTCCCTCCTTGAGCTTCATGGGCAAATTGATAACAGATGTGCTTAGGCCGGTTAGGAAGAGCATATTAGATTACGTATCCCAAAATGGAGTATAACATGTATTAAATACGAATGAAATATATTGTGTGGATCTGTGGATGAAAGGGGCCCCGAACGAATGAATGATGTATGAAAGATATGTGAAAGAATGGTGTGTACTTAATTTCCAATATTTTATATATTTTAAAGATGCAAGAAACTCTAAGGAGAAATCCTGAAGCAACATCTGGAAATAGTTAGAATCAGAAACACTGCACTAGTCTCCAGTATAGGAAGGTCTTCTGTGTGTATGTCAGTGAAACTTGAAACTGCCAGTTTTCCAGAGCAGGGAGGAATATCCCTCCTCCTTTCTATGGTGTTGATAGAGGTAAGAACTTTTCAGCAGTTTTGGATTCAAAGTTTCTTTGGATATGTAATAATGCATATGGCTATGTAATAATGTATATTCAAAGATAAATGTAAACAAAAATATGATTTCTGGAACTTTTATTTTCATGTTAAAAGGAAGTTCTTTGTCCAAATTTAAGGACAGCCTCTGTTAATGGATTGGCTGACAAGTAATGATGTCATGCAGGACAAAAGGTACATATTGGGGAGCAACGAATTATTGAGTTAAGATCTTTGTCAGGATGCCAGCGTTTGGCGTCTGTAAAGATCTTCCGGTGAGGTAATAACCTTTTGAGAATTAATATGAATAATTAATAAAAAATAATATTTTGGAACCTTTTACGTCATGTGCCATTTGTCATATTCATTTTACCCACCCATGAGCATACCTGGCTGCTCAGAGAGGGGGTAAATGAATGATATATGTTTATTTTTCATTTTTTTCACTGTTTTGTTTAGAGTTGGAGTTTGATTTTTTGCTTCACATCACCACTAAAAGGTAGAGACATTATGATGTATCGGGTGAACTCATTTGGGCTGCAGTAATAGTCCTTATATGACTTGTCAGCCCAGGGGGATACTGTTGCAAATTTGATTCATTCATTTCAGTTCCTCGGTACTGAGGTCTCTTCCATAGAAATTGATGTTAGGTGAAATATAGTTACGAAATTACTCATAATATCACCTTCCTCTCCTTGGGGTATATGGTGAGAGGTGTCTCTCCCCCCCATATAATTTTCAGACTTTTTGATACTATATTTCCAGTGCCAACCTTTGCTGGAGTTGCGAATCTGTCCCCGGCACCATTGTGTGATTAACCCACGATTGGCGACTGCTTTTAAGGCAACTGCAGACAACGGCGCTGGTTACAGAATCCGGGCCAAAATGTGCGTTAATCTCATCTTAAATAATAAAATGCTAGCCCACGCATGCGCAGTAGTGAACCGTGTTCCCTGATCCCTTTTCTGTAGTGGTGTGGCCGCACGACTGCGCATGCGCGCTTAGTACGTCACTGCCAGAAGACGAACCGTCACAGAGCGAGTGAACGCCGAGTCCTGTGGCACATCCGGATTGTGAGCAGTCCTGCCTTCGATCCTGTCCCTGTTAAACCGGCTGGCAATAACAAAGTCAGATGCCATGGGTTCTTCCCTTTTGCCAAATTACTAAAGACTCTGCCGGTCTTGATCCTGAGGGGCGGGATCGAGACCGGCAGAGCCTATAGCGATTTAGCAAGAGGGAAAGCCCCCGTGATGTCTGGCTTCGTTATTGCCAGCCAGTTTAGTGGGACCGAGACAGGACCGAAGGCAGGGCTACTCACAATCCAGATGCACCGCTGGCTCATCACTCCCCCCAACTTCCAGTGGCCGCCAAATAATGCCTTCCTCCCTGCCATGATCCTTAAGGCCTGAACTGGCACGGACGGTTTGAGAATGAGGGAGAGAACAACGCAGCCAGACGGACCGTGGGAAGGGAAAGGGGGGGGAGGAGGGTTTCGAGGGAGCCGGCTGGCCGCACAAATTATTTTCATTTCAAATCTGCCACCGCCGCCATGGCGGCGGCTTTGAAAACGGCTCCCTTAGTTCTTCGCTGCATTTTTTTTTAAAGTTCAAAACTGCTGCTGTGGCTCCTCTCACGATTCCGGCCTGTGCCAGAGAAGGCTTCCGACGCAGGCCGGATCGTGAGAGGAGCCGCGTCAGCATCTTTAAACTTAAAAAAAAATCCAGCAAAGAACTAAGGGAGACGTTTTATCTCCATGCTGCTACGAAGGAACAGGTGAGGGGGAGGGAAATGCTGATGTTGATGCACAGGGAGCAGGCAGGCAAGCAGGGGGAGAGGGAAAGGGGCTGCTTTGGGGGTAGGGGTGTGCTGGGGGCACACAGCAGTCATGGGCAGGGGATCACAGAACAGGCAGGCATGGCTCAACAAGGGGAGAGGGAAAGGGGGCTGCTTTGGGGTGAGGGGTTTGCTGGGCCAGACAGCAATCATAGGGGGGAAACAGAAGGGGGCCACGGAGCAGGCAGGCATGGCATAAAAGGGGGCAGGGGCATTGGGAAACGGGGCTGCTTTGGGGGGAAGGGTGTTCTGGGGGCACACACCAATCATGCCGGGGAAGAGAAGGGGGCCACAGAGAGATAGGCAGGCATGGCGCAATGGAGACATACAGGCAGGCAGGGCGCAAGACAGAGACACAGACAGAAAGAATGATAGACAGACAGACAGCATCCAAGCACAGAGAGAGAAAGGAAAAAAAAAACCAGTCGTCTACTCTAGCACCCGTTGCACAGGGGAGAAGGAAAGAGATGCTGATGGACAGGGGGGTTGAAGAAAAGGAACGGAGGACTAATGTTGGACAGGGGGAGAAGGAAAGAGGTGCTGCTGGACAGGGGGGAGGTAAAACAAAGGGAGAAGGGCTTCTGCTGCATAAGGAGAGCAGTGAAGGGGTGGTGGTGGACACAGGGGAGGTAAAAGGAAGGGAAAATGGACAGGGGGAGCAGGCAAGGGGTGGTGATGGACAGCCAAGGAAAAAGAAAGGCAGAAAGAAAAAAAGCGGCTAAGGAGAGAGAGAGAAAGAAATAAAGACAGACACACACACATATGTTCTAGCACCCGTTAATGTAACGGGCAGACTAGTATTCTATAAAGGATGATCCATGCAGAATGTCTTTTACAGAATACTAGCTTAGTGAAGATCATCTCAGCACCTAACCTTGGGTGCTATTTATTGAATGTAGCCCTATGTACATGTGTAGATGGCCAAGATGCAGGGCTTTTAAGGGAGCAGAACAGGGCCAGGTGTCCTTTTTTTTTTTTTTAAGAGGAAATATGGTAACTCTAGGTTGATCTCCCCTGCTTCATCGTTTAGTTGAATAACTGTTGGTTGTCATTATGTCCATGTATCTTAGTTGCAGAGATGCCAAGGATAAACCATCCCAAAGAGTGAGATTTACCAAACTAAGGAGAGAGACTGAAGACCAAAAATTGAGATTTTTCAGATGGTACATCCAGGGTATAAATCTAGAATGATTAAGTGTAGCATTGATTTGCTAATGAATCAAGGCAGCATTAAATTTCATTGGCTTTTCTTTGGGGTCTCTGGAAGGATACATACAAAGTGGGGAGCAAGTTGGGTAAATTTTGAACTGAGAATTGTCTTCCACACAGTAGTTAAAAGTATGTACATCGGTTTCAGAGCACATAGACGTACTTGCAGTAAAGGGAAAAAGAATCAGGGCAAGGGGAGTAGTAGGTAGAAAAGTGCGCGCAGATTTCTTCTTACTATTGGATTACTTGGGGCTCCTTTTATCAAGCTGCGCTAGCGGTTTAACGCGCATAATAGCGCATGCTAAATCGCCAGCCGCGCTAGCCACTACTGCCTCCTCTTGAGCAGGCGGTAGTTTTTGGCCAGCGCAGGGGTTAATGCGTGATGAAAAGTCATGTGCGTTAACCCTGCTAGCGCAACTTGATAAAAGGAGCCCTTTGTTTATTTCTCTAAGGGTTCCCTTTCATGAAAGCACTGATCAGGATCACTAAACTGGCATTCAGTCTCTGATGAGAGAGAAATAGGGTTCAAAGAGTGTGAGAGTGAGAAAACTTTCAAATGAGTGTGACACACTCTTAATGAGCGAGATTTGGCATCTACTACTACTGTTTATAAATTGCTACCGGACACACACAACGCTGTACAACAAATGCACAAGAGACGGTCCCTGCTTGAAAGAGCTTACAATCTAAGATGGACATAGGACAAAGGCAGCCACACTTATTTTAGGAATGAAAAAAAGGATTATGAATATTAAAATATGCCTGTAACGGTGTCCAGAAAATTATCTGTAATGTTCATCTCCTTTTCTTTGCCTTGATATAAAAAATATATGAAAAACTACGATGCAGTATATTGACAGCAGCTTAAATACAGGTATCAAATGATGACCACAAAAGGGGAAGAGAAAGCATATACTGTATTCGTCAGATTGCATGATGCATGTAAAAAGGGAGAATTATATACAATAATTTAACACACATTTTTGCCTCAAGACAACCTGTCATGGAGGGCAATTCAATTTCTTTCTTGTGCCTACCATGGGTTAACTCAATCTGTGCCCTTCACTCCTTAATGCAATCTAATTCAGGTCTTGTGGTCTCTAGATGAAACTAAAGCTTGAAAAAGGTCCACCATAAGCAGGGATTCTTCTCTCCATAAGCATGATAGGAAAACATTTCATTCTGTGTTGTGATGGAGTATATAGGAAACTGCCAGCCCCCCTGAAATATACTCTCTCATAGGGCAACTTTCAGAGGCTAAACCCTACATTGATTAGAAAGGAGAGGGTGGTTCACTCAAGGCAAAACCCAAGAAGGGATATGTGAGAAATGAAAATATTAATATATTTCTAAGAGTGTTAATTGTTGCAGAGTTTCATATAAATATTAACAAATACTCCAAGAAGGAGGTAACATACAGATATACGCACACACAATCAAGATACATTAATGAGTGGTAATGAAAATTGAATGAAATACTGATTAAAGATGTCAATTAATATGGAAGGTAATAACACATAAATTTCAGCAGAGGAAATTTGTTTAACACTGAGTGAACATAGAAATAAGGATTATTGCTGAATCAGAGGGAGGGAGGGAGACATTCCTGGGACAAGTTTTTGTTACTGAATATAATGCCTGTAGTCAAGTGAACATTAAATTAGAGGTATCAGCATAACTAACCATAAGGGCTATTGTTCACAAGCTGATCTGAACATGTCACGTGAAGGACGAGCATCTAAGGGGAGGAGTAAGTGTCCGAATATGGGCAACTGTAAATATGGCTGGAAATCTAAGGAATAAGGGTGATGAGAGAAGTAACTAGGGGTGGAGAGATTGGAAGAGGCAGAGAAAGTATCTGATAGGTTGTGAACTGTCTTTGCTCTGACCAATGAGCAGAGGCAGGAGGGACTGAAAAGTGTAGACTAACTATAAAACTAATGAATGTACTACACTTCTCCCTCCATATTTGCTGCGATAGGGGGGATTAACAGAACCGCGAATAACTTTTTTCATATGTTATTCACTGTTTTCTATTAAAAACCATCGTGAATATGGTGAAACCGTGAATAACACGGTGGGAGACCTGGCCTATTCCTGAAGGAGAGGCAAAACACGGTGAAGAAAGTGCTGGGCCTCAGCGATTTTCTCTATAAACGCTTGGAATCAGCAATTTCTCTATGCGAGCTGACGTAATTTGGGGTGAGGGTCCAGCACGCTAAAAACCGCGACTACTGAAACCGCAAATACAGAGGGAAAAGTATAAATTAAGTGTGCCTACCTTGCCATTTTTTTGCAAATCGGACACCCTTTCTGGCCAGGAAGAAAATTAATTTATACTTTACCAAACACTTTCCAGAGTTTCTTTGTACGCTGCTGATCCAGGAAGGCCCAGAGCAGGAAGAAGCAGACCTGCAGAGTATGCTCACACAACGTATGTTTAAAGGACATAAAGGGTAACCAGGAGGTAGGAAAGTTGCTTATTTTGTAACTGTGCATACTGGAAGTTTTCTGTGGGTTTGGAATGAACCAGACCACATTTTGTTTGGTTGCTACTGCACTCCCAGCTGCTTCTGTGTAATGCTAAGTCACATTCTGTGATAGCAACAGTTTGAATTACACTGTTAAGGACTTTTGGGGCTTACTTTTAAAACTGTTTCTGGTTGTGTTTGTAAAGGCTCTTTGACCCATACTTGCTTTCGTTATGTCATAGCTTGTGAAACTAAAAGTTTGCATCTCCTTTAGTATTTGAATTTGGTTTGGAGGTGAACTTAGGTATTCCCAAGATAGCTAAGGCTTGATTATTTCAATATCCTTTTTCTTCTAGCACAGTTTTAATTAGCGCTGATAAGCAGAAACAGATGTACAAATAATGGATTTCTAATGGGAGTCCCAGCGTACCAGTCCTTTGCTCTATCAAGGGACATCAATTTATATACTTCAGCATCTCAATTGAACAGTAGATTGTTAATGAAAGTCTTCAGGCACTGTATTTGCAGTAAGGATTAGCCAGAATCGCACATACTCAACTTAAATGTTAAATGATGTAGAAGTTTTACAACTTCATGAAATTAGATGTGACAGGGCCACTAAAATGCCCTCATGATTTGATAATATGTGCTTCAGTTATTAACTCGGTAGCTGATGGCAAGATGTTCCCTGGCAGCTATTTAAATAAATAATATGGGAATGTTTATGTGGATGAGATATGGAAATGTGATGGTGTTAGTCAAAAGTATATAAGATTTGTTTCGAGAGAGAAAATGGACTTTTGCCCCTGTCATCCTTGACCTCCAGGCCTTGAGATTGGACTCTGATTACCAAACTGGTTGGGGTAAAGGGTAAATAGAAGAACCGTTACTTCATCTGCGGCAGGAAGACCCACAGGGATGAATTCACAGCACTGAAAGGAGAAAGCCATGCCTTTATCCAAGGCATGGAGACCTGGAAGGAAGAAGACCCAGAAGTAAGGTTACCATCCAGACCTATGGCACCACCCCCAGGCCCGCCCCGTTGTGGCCAGCCATGTTCCTACCCTGCCCCAGGCCAACCCCCATCCCTGTCCCCTCGACCTGCACAAGCGACGTCAGACGGCATTTGCATATGCACTGGTGTGATGTGATGATGTCATGCGCATCCCTGGGTTGCGTCCTGACGTCGCTCCTTGCCAGAAGTATTTTCAAAACCTAGACAAAGTGCTGGGTTTTGGAAAAGCTGTCCGGATACTTGGACATGTCCTCAAAAGGAGAACATATCTAGGGAAATCCGGACGTCTGGTACCCCTACTCGGAAGTTAAGAATTCTTAAAATCTGAGAAGGATCAGCACTCACAGAGTTAAAGGGGCTGAACTGCCCAACACAAGGTTCCGTAGTCATGTTCTGATGGCAGGCCTGACCTTAGCAATTGTGGGGTCTTGGGCAGACCAGCTTGGTGGTGCCCTCCCCCCTCCCTCGAGGGGGAGTGAGAGGGAGGTAACATAAGAGCTGGCCTGCGGTGCAGTCGGCAGAATATAGAGCATCAGTGCTGAGCAGCACAATTACCAAGGAGAAGGGAGACAGAGAGAGAGATAAAAAGAGAAAAGAAGATTTAACTTTAGGTCAGCTACCAGTTGCAAAGGGCCCTTAGGAGTGTGGGCTCTGTGCCGATGTTTCTATCACCCCTGCTTAAGGCCAACCCTGCTTGCTGGGTTGAATATTAAGACTCTTGCAGGGTTAACCCTTACTCCAGAGGCTCAGGGAGCCACTGAGAAGACAAAGAGTCCCTATCCAAATGTTCCCTCTGGGTTCAAGGTATCCTGTTAGGGAATTAGAGTTGCAAATCCTGCGAGATGTCTTATACTCCAGAGGAGAGAATTTCTGAATAAGAGATGGGAAAGAAGATGATTTTGGAGTATCTTGCACATCAGTAGTAAAGATTTCTGACTGAGCCTGGATGGAAGAAGAAGCAGATTGGAGGCTAGAGGAAGGCGTTCTCAGACAAGGAAAGAAGAATGATTCCAGGTTTTTCTAAATATGTTTGACTTTTCATATTTTGCTGAAGTTTTAATCACCAGTAAAAACTTTATTTTGGTATACACGGCCAAAGCTTTCCCTTGACCAAGTTATTTGGGTGAGAGAGAGATTTTGCTTCCACATAAAGCATCCATGGCCTGGAAACTCTTGAAGTGAGTAGACCTTCCCCTACCCTACGTGATCCAGATAGGTAAGGACTGCTTCCCCACTCACTTAAGACAAGCCTTGGATACCCCATCCACGAGTTCCAGAGATTAACTGTTCATTGAGTGAAAAAATTAATAAATTCCTCCTATTCACTTTAAAAGCATTACCATGTAACTTCATTGAGTGCCCCTTATTCTTTGTACTTTTTAAAAGAGTAAAAAGTCAATTCACTTTTACCTATTCTACATCACTCAGGACTTGGAGTCTTCTATCATATCCCCCTTTAGCAGGGGCGGCTCAAGGCAATCTGCTGCCTGAGGCGAGGAATGAGCTGCCCCCCCTGCCCTCACTGAGCATCCAAAATGGAGGGGACTTAGGCGCCTGGGCCAATCAAAACCTTAGGCCCCTCCCCAATGCATCCCAAGATGCACAGGGAAGGCCGCTATTATGAAAGTAGGCCTGCAAGTGGGAGGGAGAGGGCATCCCTCCCGCTGGATTGTCATTGAAGGTATGGGGTTGATTTACAGTGATTAATATCAGTCTTTATCATGCCAAGCCATTGTACTAATCATCCAGATAGTTTCTGTTATGTCTGTGGTCCATTCAGGACGAAAGCACAACGTCACCCAATTACTGTAGATCTGAAGAAGGTATACAAATTGTACTTTGGCTGTCCACTGGGTGACCAGGATAAGTCTTGGGCTCCACATATCATTTGTACCAGTTGTTCCAACGGACTTCGTGACTGGCTCAATTGACGAAAGGTAGCAATATCATTTGCAATCCCAATGATATGGAGGGAACCGAGAGACCATATTAAAGATTGCTACTTTGCTTTGTAAGCACAAGTGGATCTCAGCTAAAACTAAGACAAAATTATATATCCTACTCTGGATTCTGCTATTAGGCCTGTTCCTCATGATGACTCACTGCCTGTCCCTGTACCTCCACAAGATGGACTTGCTTCTGTGGAACATGATAAGGAATGTGATGATGATGCAGCAGCTGGTCACAATCCAGAATTATCTGATCCTTATGTGAATGATGAAGATTCAGAACCAGAGACCTTTACACAAGCTGAGCTCAATGATCTTATTCATGATCTAAATCTTAAAAAAAAAAAAAAGCAGAACTTCTTGCTTCAAGGCTTAAGCAAAAGCACTTGCTTGCAAAAGATGCTATATAACTCATTACAGAAAAAGGAATCATAACTTAACAACATGCTTCACTGTAAATGGCTCATTGTGCTTTTGTCATGACATCAACGGACTCTTTAACGGTTTGTCACAAGTCCATTGTCCAGATGAATGGCATCTCTTCATTGATTCTTCACAGAGAAGCTTGAAGGCAGTGTTACTGCACAATGGAAATTCCAAACCAAGTATACCAATTGCCCATTCTGCTCATCTAAAGGAGTCTTATGAGAATATAAAAAATTTACTAGAAGCAATCAGTTATAAAACACACCAGTGGAACATCTGTGGTGATCTGAAGGTCATTGGCATGTAATGGGAATGCAAAGAGGATTCACTAAATACTGCTGTTTCCTGTGCTTGTGGGATAGCAGATCTACAGCTGAACATTATGTCAAGTGTGTCTGGCAGCTGAGGGATACCTATAACTCAGGGACAAGCAGTGTGAAATTTATGCCATTGGTGGATCCTCATAAAATATTTCTTCTACCTCTTCATTTCAAGCTGGAGTTGATGAAGAACCTGGTAAGGGCCATGGGTAAAGCAAACTCGCCAGGTTTTCAATATCTTGTTAAGAAATTTCCCAAAATCAGCACTGCAAAAGTGAAGGAAGGGATATTTATAGGCCCACAGATTAAGTCCGTTATGCAAGATGAAGATTTTAAGCAATCATTCTCAGCAGCTGAGCTTGAAGCTTGGGAGGTATTCAAGTGGTTAGTGGAAAACTTTCTGGGCAACCTAAGTCTCCTTCATACAAGGAAGGAGTTCAGAATCTCCTTGACTCATATCAGAAACTTGGCTGTCGCATGTCATTAAAAATACACTTTTTACACTTACATCTTAATTTTTTCCGGAAAATCTTGGTATGGTGAGTGACGAGCAAGGAGAATGTTTTCACCGGGACATTCAGTTAATGGTGCTTGTGCCGTCTTAGGCTTTCCCTCTGATGTCACTTCCTGGCCTCGCGACCAGGAAGTGATTTCAGAGATGAGTCAGGCCGGTGCGAGCAGCAGACCTGAGAAATTGCTCGTGCTGGTGAAGATTTAGAGGTATGGGGTGGGGAAAGGGAGGAGAGGTGTTGATGCCCCCACTAAGAAGGTGCCTGGGACGTTCCGCCCCCCCCCCCCTTACTACACCACTGGATGGTAGGAGACTGCTTGCTAATCCTGCACCAGCCAGTTAGCGCAGAGTAATATAGCTAGGCTAGCTGATTAGCACAGGAACACCCACTCCCTGGCCCAGAAATGCCCCCTAAAAAAATGTAAAATATTTTTTAGCATGTGGTTAGTGCACACGCTTTTGGAACTTACCACAGGATACCTGAGCGTGTCTCACAATTTGCCATTTTAAGCTGCATTAGGAGCATTGAAGCACCTAATGCAGTTTAGTAAAAAGGCCCCAAAACGATATCACTATAACATTAAATCATAAAAATGACAAAAATACAGCTCAACTATAGTTAATAGTTCTTAAAATCACCTTCTTAATTAAACCAGGTTTCAGCCTTTGATTCTAATTCCAGTGGATAAACAATGAAATAGATCAGCAATATACATCTCAACCTGCCTAGAAAATGAAATTGCAAAACATTCCTTTGTTCTGCGTAAGTATAGCAGCAAATGGCCTTGTGATTTAAATTAACTCAGCATTTCAATTACGGTGGGTTGGATCTTATTAAACAGCACCATCAAGGTGGCAACAGCCCATCTAAAAAAAGTCATCAAGAACCAACACACTAAACTAACTGCTAAATGGGGGTTTCAGACTTATACAGAAGCTTACATCAGTTAAGCTTGACTTTTCATTTGAACCCTGCTGCTCTCTATAATGGTCTCCAAATTGTTTCCTTTACACACATTTTAATCATCCAGAAAGCTACCATGCACTCCAGAGCTCGTAGGGCTAGATTCACAAAGCAAACCGATCATGTACCGATTGGTTTGCAACCCCTTTGCGCCCTGATTTCCCTCTGGCCAGACTCACTTACCTCTCTGCCGACCATCCTCCGATCCGCGCATGCAAATGGGGACAACGGCATGCAAAGTAGGCAGGGATGCGATTCACTAACCAAAACCCTGCAACACCAACTGGGCTGGCCGATCACAAACAAGCGACTGCTGAGGACCAGTCGCTCAAGCCCTTTCCGACTGCCCTGCTTTCTGCCCTGTCAGCCCCGATCTCCTGCTGCCCCGAACGCCTCCTACAGCCCCGACTCTCCCGCTGCCCTGGATCTCCTGCCTGCCCCGACTCTCGCACCCTTCCCTTCCCCACACAGTGCAAGCCCGTGGTTCTAACTCGCGGGCTTAAGCGGGTTAAAACCACTGACTCCAAAAATGTTTTTTTTTAAATTAAAAAATTTCTGCCGGGCTCAGAGGTCCAGCGCACACGCAGACCATCTACAGATGGTCTGCGCATACCCTGGGATCGCTATAGAGCGATGCGGGCAGGCAGATGGGGGCGTTCCTCCGATTGCCCCCATCTGCATATTGTAGTTTGGGGAATCCATCGGACCTGCATGGATCGGTCCCGATCGGGCAGGTTCGTGAATCTAGCCCATTTTGACTTACACAAGTCTGGCTGAAAGGAACCATAAATTAGATGAAAATTGTTTTACAGTCTGCTTTGATATTGTTGTGGGTGGGTCGTTGAGGGAGTTAAGTCATGATTGGAGAAAGGGGTTTTCTGCTGTGCATAAATGCACAGGTGGTAAGTCTCTTTCAATTGAAAGAAAGTTCTGGAATAAGGGAGCACAGGATGAAGGAGAAAGGGGCTAGATTCAAGAGTATATTTTTATCAACTGTTGTTAACCGTGTCGAGCTTCTTTTGATGATGACCCGGTATACAAAGCTAAGTTTTAGTTTAGTTTAGTAATCTAAAGAAATGCTCCTTAACAGAAAGGGCGGTGGATGCGTGGAATAGCCTCCTGGTGGAGGTGGTGGAGATGAAGATTATATCCGAATACAAGATTGTTTTAAATCTACTACTTAGTAGTTTCAATGCACGCTCCCTAGTCCTAGTATTTTTGGAAAGAGTAAACAAGCAACTCACATCTACCCACCCCACTTAGTATTTTATAAACCTCCATCATATCTATGTGCCATCATGTCAATGCACCAGTCAGCTTCTGTAAGATGTTATCTCACTGATTTACCAAACTTCATTCTGTATGACTTCACAGTATTTTAAGGTCCTCAGCGGGCCACCACACACTCAATATATGTATTTATACAAAAAAAATTTCTTAAAAATTAATATTTGCGACACATGCACAAAAAATATAGATAAAAATATAGATGGGTCCAATGACAAATGGGAGCATAAAGCCCCACACAATGAGATGGTTTGAGTGTGTGGTGGCCCGCTGAGGACCTTAATATACTGTGAAGTCATACAGAATGAAGTTTGGTAAATCAGTGAGATAACATCTTACTGAAGCTGACTGGTATATGAGATTATTCTTCATTCAAATTGATTACAATTAGTGCCTAGCTTTTCATCATGTCAATGCATACATGTTTATGCTGGTTGGAATTTTATATCAGGCCACATACGAGTGAAAATGCCTTACAAATTTGTCCTATTATTTGCAGTGCATCTAAGGAATTTCCTTTTGAAAATCTGGGTGAGCCAAATATTGCAGGCACAAAAGTATGCAAGGACTTTGTACCCATTTCTGGCAGGAAGTGAAGAATAGGACTCATGATGATTCAAAAAATGAAATATCACACATAACTTTCTTTTCCCTAATCTCAACCCTCTGAACACAGCATATGTTTGAGGGAGGTAGGTGGTTTCACACAGGACAACCTAGTCATATTAATCATCATTAATACTGCTGAATGTCTTTGAAAACTGTCCCCTGTAAGAAGCTGAAAGGAGAGAGAGTTCAAAGGAATGTGCGAAAATACTTTTTCATCGAGAGGGTGAAAGATGCCTAAAACAAAAATGCCAGAACCCAAAAGAGTGACAGAATCCATTGAACAGACACAAAGGGCTAGATTCACTAAGCAAACCGATCATGTACCAATTGGTTTGCGAGCCCTTTGCAACCTGATTTCCCTCCGACCCGATTCACTAACCTGTGTACCGATCCAATCCATGCATGCAAATGAGGGGAATCGGAATGCAAAACAGGAAGGACGTGATTCACTAAACTTTCTTCTGGCACACCGACTGGCTGGCCGATCAAAAAACTAGCATGTGCTAAAACCCTGCTCTCTGCCACGATTCTCCTGCTCTGGCCGCCCTGCTCTCTGCCCTGACTCTCTAGCCCTGCTCAACCCCGACTCACCTGTCCTGCTCAGCCCCGACTCTCCAGCCCTGCTCAGCCCCGACTCTCCTGCCCTTCACCGCAGTGCGAGCCCTTGGTTTTAACCCGCATGTTTAAAGCGGGTTAAAACCACGGGCTCGCAAAGTAAAAAAAACTGTAAAGTAAAAAAAAGAAAAAAAACACTGAAGGACACGAAGGACCAGTGCATGCGCAGACCATCTACAGTCAAGGAAGATGGTCTGCGCATTTCCAAGGATCACTCTCCAGCAATCCATGCAGTCAGTGCGGGGGCATGCCAACGATCATCCCCATTTGCATGCAGGCCTTTAGTGAATTTTTTCGACCTGCCTGCAATCAGACACAGATCTCAGGTTAGTGAATCTAGCCTTTACTTTCTTGCAAAACCTCAGCTATCACATACAGCCTGTAAATCCTGACTAGTCACAAAGATTCTGCTGTACTGGTGAGGTCAAAGCTCTTGATGATGTACAAGGCTCTTGATCCCAGCAGGAGGTTCAGCTTTTAAGGTATGTGCTGGCTTCATCTGCCAACCTCCCTCTGAGTTGAAAATGCCACTATAGGACTAAAAAGTCTTTTGGCATCGGAAAGAAATGATCCGAGGATACTGGAAAATCTATTTTACCACTAAAAGTTGTCAGCAAATACGTTTTAGCTGAAAAACATAAGCTGAATTAGTCTAAAACAATCAGTTATTACTTCCCTGATAACCTTTATTTCTACTTGGAACATGGATGTAACATGGCAATCACAATATTTTGCTCCACTGAAATATGTACAACATGAAAAATAAAATTCAAGGAGACTGACAAATTAAAATGTTTGACAATTAAGGTCAAAAAGGAGAATTTCATGTCCACTCTGCTCTTTGCCATAAAAATGTATTAGCTTCCTCATTAGACAGGACACCCAGTACATGCAACTATCTCATGTATATTCATTGTAAATTTCCTGACCGTGTGATCAGTAAATAGGTTTGGGATGCCCTACCTTTCAGAAAGTGGAATACTGCGTCCAATATTGGTCTCCGTACCTTAGGAAGGATATGGCGTTACTCGAGAGGGTTCAGAGGAGAGCGACACGCTTGATAAAAGGGATGGAAAACCTCTCATACGCTGAGAGATTGGAGAAACTGGGTCTCTTTTCCCTGGAGAAGAGGAGACTTAGAGGGGATATGATAGAGACTTATAAGATCATGAAGGGCATAGAGAGAGTAGAGAAGGACAGATTCTTCAAACTTTCAAAAAATAAAAGAACAAGAGGACACTTGGAAAAGTTGAAAGGGGACAGATTTAAAACGAATGCTAGGAAGTTCTTCTTTACCCAACGAGTGGTGGACACCTGGAATGCGCTTCCAGAGGGAGTAATAGGGCAGAGTACAGTACAGGGGTTTAAGAAAGGATTGGACAATTTCCTGCTGGAAAAGGGGATAGAGGGGTATAAATAGAGGATTACTGCACAGGTCCTGGACCTGTTGGGCCGCCGCGTGAGCGGACTGCTGGGCATGATGGACCTCAGGTCTGACCCAGCAGAGGCATTGCTTATGTTCTTATGTTCTTAAAGTGTAAAGTTGCTTCTCTGTCAGTTGTTTGCAATCGCAGTAAAGGAAGAAGACCACACTGATCAAGGGTTGCCTGGCTGACCTACAGTTGTCCCCTGAGGCACAGGCTGCCAGAGAGATGAGACAGAGAGATGATCTGATCGTGATCTTCAGAACAGAGAGAATTATTGGAGCTGCTGCTGGCCTATGGTCCTTAATGAAGAAAGGATTAGACACAGGGCAGGGGAGTAGTGCTGCTGGTGAATGCTGAGTCCCTGAAAGAGAGAGGAAGGAGGGCCCAAGTCTTGGGTTTTGCCTGACCTGGCTGATCTAAGAGAAAGGGAGCACTAGATGTCTGGGAAAACTTAGACGTGTCCTCTTTTTAGAGGACTGTCTGGGATCTCAGACAGATTTTCCAAAACTCAGCATTTGTCCGGGTTTTGGAAAACTCCAACGAGTTCTGGCTGTATCTGGAGGGCTTCTGAGCATGTGCGGATGATGCCAAACACATCTACGTAAGCTCCAGGCCCTCCAGATGCGGCTGGAGCTCATCTGGAAGAAGATAGGAAGCTTTGTGGGGGGCGGGGCTAGAGGCTTAACTGGGCAGGGATGGGCAGAACAGGGTGGGGCTGGAGGCAGAATAGGGAGGGGTTTCCCAGAGAAAAATATGATAACTCTAACTAGAGCAGGGGTAGGCAATTCCGGTCCTCGAGAGCCGGAGCCAGATCAGGTTTTCAGGATCTCCACCATGAATATGTATGAGATGGATTTGCATGCACTGCCTCCTTGAGATGCAAATCTATCTCAGGCATATTTATTGTGGATATCCTGAAAACCTTGACCTGGCTACGGCTCTGGAGGACTGGAATTGCCTACCCCCGAACTAGAGAATACTGAGCTGTCTGAGAAAAGTATGATTTGAACACAGAAACTTGTTTGCTTATCAAAAGAATAAGGGGATTGAATGCCTAAAAGCTAGAATATAACTATGAAGGACTAATAAACAGGAGACAGACTGACCACTTTGAGAGAGACAAAAGATACTTGCAGAGAAGTGAGGGGTACAACATCTCTACAGGCCAGGGGTGGGCAACTAGCAGCCCACCTTTGAATTTTATGCAGCCCACAAGGCCAGGGAACATAAACACAGAGAATGGCACACACAAAGGTCATTAACCAGAGTTTTGGTGATTTGAAATACTGTATTTTGCAAATATTTTAGTACAGCAGCAGAGATCTCATTAACACTAGCTTTTACAAAGCTTCCCTAGAGGGGATCCAGGTCGGCACGAACAGCTGGCCGGAGACGTTGCTCGCATTGGTGAAGATTTAAAAAGGTACTGGGGGTGGGGGAGGGTGAGAGTGTGGTTTCCCTGATGCAGCCTTTTTTTTTTTTTTTTTTAACAAAACAGTGCTATCTCAGAGGCTTCTGATTGTAGATATTTAAGATAAGTATCAATTTGCATATGTTTAAAATAATTATTATGTATGGACTATAACGAATTGGAAGAGACTGAACAGAATATTACCTTTAGGGATTTTTAAAATTTTGGATATTATGATTTTTAAATGCACCTTTGAAACTGAATACAGTATTATAAAATTGGACCGAAGAAAATGTGAGGTGTGATCCAAAGTACTCTGTGACTGAACACTGAAATCTTTCATATAGTTTCAAGTTTAATTAATTTTAATATAACGACCATCGACATGCACAATGTTAAAAATGAAAAGTTAAACTAAATTTTTGTAGGGGGGTGGAAATGTGAACATTAAATAGACAAATTACAAATACGAACATGAGCTTGAGGGTAAAGGGGGAGGGGAAGTTAATAATTACATCATTAAAAACAAATTAATTAAAGGGAAGAGGGGGGGAGGATGAAACACCAGTAATGGGGATTGCTTCTTAAAAGCGGTTCGTGTTTATTTTGCAGACTGTTGGAAAGGAAATATTTAGACGCTATGGTATGTATCTTGGAATAGTTTAGTCTTGAATTTGTCGAGTGAATTTTCAAGGCGGAGTTGAGGTGGCATGGCGTTCCATAAAGTTGGAGCTACAATGGAAAAGTTAGTTTTTCTAGTGTAGTACAATTCTTTGATGGAAGGTATGGTCAGTAAATTCTGATCAGTCGATCTAAGGGTCCGGGGAGGGCAAAAGGGGATGATGAGTTTATCAAAAAAAGATGGGAGACGCGAAAGTTTGATTTTAAAGACCAGCATTAAAGTTTTATAGGTGATGCGGTGAGTGATGGGTAGCCATCTGATAGCTCAAACAAACAATATTTTTAAGGGCTATCTGCTGTGAATACAGTGCCAGCTAAGCCATTTGTCCAGATCTGGATATATAGCTTTAAATATTGACCTGAGCATTTTTTATCAATTCTCTTTCTCCTACCTTCTGACCCCCAATACCTTGCTCGCTCTTAATAATCTTTGGCTTTAGTCTTCTCATAATACAGAAAACACTGTGTAAATCATGTCAGCATTATTCTAAATTTTGCTGTTTGAAAGATTATGATGCTACGCCTCGCCTCAATATGTGTGTGCGCGCTCACACATAAACTGGGAAGGGAACATGACATTCAGAAATGGCACATATAAATTTTATTTTGCATAATGTTCTGAATTAACACAGCACAGCACTACAATACACAAAGACATAAATATGACAAAGGGCCTTGCCACCTGAAATTCACCATTGCTATATTGTTCTTCGGGGCTTACATCTGTAACAACTCCCCTGAGACAGCAAATGAATGAAGCCTCTTGTATCGTCATTTTCCTTTGTGCTATGCAGTCAAGCCTGAATTAGTCTTAATGATACAAATTTAAATAATATAGATGGGATTCAGCTGCAATGAAAACCTGGTATCACTTATTAGCCCTGAGTGTCACTACATCCCTGTTTGACAGTCTCATTTGTTATGCCGTACATCTGTTCCTCAGGCATGGATTTATCAGCTCTAGGACTGCATTCTAGTCTAGGAAAACTTTTGTTGGACCCAGTACTGCAGAGGATGCTAATACAAGTGGAGGGGAATGAAAATTGCTCCCATGCTCCCAATTCACCATCTCCTCTCCTTGGCGGCGGTGAAGCAGATGGGACAGAGGAGTGCTGATGGGGCAATCCGCACAGGGCCCACTTTAAACTGGGCACAGTCCTAGTTAGACCAACTAAAGATTTATTCAAAGATGTCCCTAAACAAGTTCTTGAGACTACAGTTTGGAGAACAACTTTACATGGCCTTGAGAACTCATGACAAGCATCTGGGGATAATTCTTGTCCTCCAGCATCAGTACAACTACTAATTATTCAACTTTGAAGGAAAATTGTTCCACAATATTCTGTACTGGGATTTTTTATTATTATTATTATTTATTAAATTGATATCCTGATTGTACCATTCAAGGACCTAGGTGGCTTTCTTACTGGTTTAGACTATGAAGAGTGACACTAGCCAATTACTGGATAACATGGAGTAGAGGAACAGCTTATCTGAACAGGCTGAGAACCAGAAAAGCTAGGATTCAGATCCTGCCTCTCACACTGAGGTTCCCTATGACCTCCATCCTCCACTGCCTTGTGTACAAATTCAGGATCTCATCAGGATCTATTAATATATGATAATGCAAATTAGGCGCCAAGATACTAGGCCCTATTGTTATAAATAGGAGCCCTACAAAATAATAATAATAATAAATAGGCCCAACAAAAATATAAAAATGGAAGCACTTACCATCTCTTATTTGGGAAGCAATAAATGCTCCCATGTTAACCACTCACTCTGGCCCTGACATGCCCCCTCAATAAATAGTGAAAATTGCTTATGCACAATTACAACACATAAACAGTAAAATTACTGCAGGATGCTTTAGCGCATGCTACAGTAAGTGGATTTTTTTTGTGCGCCTAACTTATGGCACTGTTATTAGAATCGGAGCCCTATTGTATAATTTAATTTCAGAGAATGTATGTGGTGTGAGAGGCCCATTGATGTTCTTAGTAGCCATACTCCTTGGTGAATGGTCTAAAAGAAATACTAAACCAAAGAACTCAAATTCTATAAATTAGCAATCCACAATAAACACCAGAAAGTCACCAAAAAATGTCCCAAAAAGTGAAGAAAAAGAGACCTCAGAACACTTAAGGGCAAATTCTATAAGAAGCGCCCAAACGTTAGGCACCAAATTAGGCACCGTTCAGCGTGATTCAAGTAAAATTGGGTGCTGTTAAGTGAAGCGTGCTGAGTGGAACCTATTTTGGAGGCGCTCAATAAATAGGCCAGCCCTAGGCACAACTAAAAGTTAGGCGCTTAAGCACACTTAAGAGCAGCAATTCTGTTACAAAGCACCTAACATGAAGCCACGCCCACGCCTAACATGCATAGCGCCTATTTTTTTGAAGGCCGCCTACATTTTTAGAGGCGCCTTGTTACAGAATCGCTCTTTCTTGATAGGCGCCTAAATTTCAATTATTGCTGATTAAAAAGCTTAATTGATGTAAAGATTAAAAATTATTCTTCCATGAATAATAAAGTTTAAGACGTTAAGGGGGGGGGTGGGGGGAGGGTATTTTTGAGTATATCTTGAATAAATTATCTTTATAAATGTATAAGGGAGGAAGATATTATTTTATTTTATAAGGATTAATTATAAGATGTCAGGTGTTTTTGAAAGTTAACTTATGATATGTATTTATTGTACCTGATTTAAGATTTGAAATGAATACAGATTTCAAAACAAATTTTTTTTAAAAAAAGCTTAATTGAGCTTGTTATTCAATTTAGATAGGTGCCTAACTAGATGGACACCTCCAAAATAGGTGCCTAACATTAGGCACCGGTTACAGAATTTGTGCCCTAGTCCCAACAATTCAGTCCAACAATCCTGTCCAGGCGTTACAGCACAATCACAGGTCTCAAAAAAAAAAAAAAAATATCCACTCAAATAACATTCAAAAATGCCAAAAAGTGGCAATATACTTTTCTTCACAGCTGTTTCCTGGGAAGTTCTGAAATTCAAATCCAAATTGGTTTATAGGGAACACTCGTCAACATTTCAACTTCTTCAATACTCCCAGCCCAACTATTTCAAGGGCAAGGCATCTTCTTATATCTGGTCAAATATGGGAAAAAATAAGCAAAAATCCCCGAAAAAAAGACTCACAGAGATTTGGCTCAGATCTGCCGTGCTTAATATACCAGATAATCAGCTCTCGATCCTTAGTGTTTAGCAAATGTCATGATGTCATCACATCAAAGACGTAATGAAAGCAGGCAAAACAGAAGAGCCCCTCATCTTGGGATACAAGAACCCGGGAAAATGTTAACTTTAAACACAGCTGTGCCAGAAATCAATATATGACATAACAAAGCACAAAAAACATCGATGCTACAGCGCCAAAACAAAAACAACACGATATAGCAAAAAACAAAATTAAAAGGAAAAAAGAAAAACGATCATAGCAGGCCCCAACCACTGCATTAAAAAAAAAAAAAAAAGATTTTGCATTCAAAAACATTAAACAAAATACATGCCACTCCACACAGCTGTTAAGTCCAGCAGGGGCCACTGTATTCCATGCATAAATATATTTCTGTTCCAGCTGCCACAGTCGTTTCTGAAGACTCCCTCTTCGGGCAGAGCCTGGAACCTGGTTCACTACCCAACAGCGTAAATCTGCAAATTAGTGAGGAAAAGCAATACGGTGGGGAACCAGAGGTGGCAATAGTCTACCCACAGTCGAGCAGCTTCTATGTTCTACCAAATGTGTTATAAGGGACCTGGAAGTCTGGCCCACATAGATTGGATGACAAGGGCATTTCAATAAATGCACCACATGAGAGGAAGTACAATCAGCTGACAACCTAGAAAACCATGGGAAATGCCCCCATGGGAGATCACTTGTTTCTTTATAAAGGCACAGTGAACAGAAGGCTCTCTATTATTCACTATTTATTATCAAATAGTGCATTTTATATAGTGTGAATCACATAGACATTTTTCCAAATACTGTAAGAGGGGTTAACTTATAAGAGTCTTTGTTTGTCATCATGAGGGGTTTTTTTGTGTATATTTTCCTTTTGTTTTCCCTCAAGTGAAAATCCTTTCACCGTCACCAATTATGATTTTGCACATGCATTTGTTCGTTATTCTATAATGCTGGGCGCCTAAATCCCATAGTGTGGAACCCAACAGGGGGTGTGGCCTTAGGAGAGGCCCAGGTGGGTCATGGGCATTCTAAAACGTTGCACGCAATCTGGGCCCCGGGATTTACACCAGGTTTCAGCAGGCATAAGTCTGGTGCCTGGAGTCGTGCACAGAAACCAGTGCTATGAGCTTTTTATAGACCAACATCTAGGGCTCCTTTTACTAAGGTACACAAGCGTTTTTAGCACATGCAGGAAATTACCGCGCGCTACGCTTCTAGATCTAACGCCAGCTCAATGCTGGCGTTAAGGTCTAGCGCGCGGAGCAATGTAGCGCGTGCTATTCTGCGCGTTATAGCCCTAGTGCACCTTAGTAAAAGGAGCCCTTAGTGTTGAACTTTTCCAATGGCCCATTTTTGAGAGCCATTTACAGACTGTTGATTTTATGAAAGAGGTGCCTTTCTGGATTTCTCATATAGATATCATGTTACAAAATCAAGCTCTAAAAGCGCAGCGAGAACCCCCATTTTAGTGCATCTTGGTAAAATGAGACCCTGAATGACAGCAGGCTTTATTGATCTGGTCTCTGAGCAGTACCTATGTGAAGAGAAGAAATGCTGAACTGCACGTTCATGTTACTAAAGACAGCCTTTCAGATTCAAAGGCCACACAGCTATGTTTGAAAACCTGTAGAGAACTGAACTGCAAAAAAGAGAATATTTTTGCTTTATTCATGCCTCGTGTCAGAAAGGAGACAGTTTAAGATTTATCCAAGTTTAATTTCATAAGCAAAAAAAAAAAATTGTTAATAAATCAGCTTCTAAGTTTGCTGTCAGATAACATTCTTGCTGAAAGTTAGACATCTTAGACAGGTTCTTCAATATTACTTTTTCCCTGGAAAATCTCCTGAAAGAATGTGATAAAGCCAAAGCTGATTATATCAACATCTTTTAGAGACAGGAAGCTCGGTAGGTGGTACAACAAAAAACTCTTTTCTGGTTCAACAAGGAGGTCTAAGTGACCAAGGCTGGCATGATCCCAGGGGGTTCCAATGTTTGTATAAAGAATGGTATTACACATTTTCCAAAGTTTTGTGAGAATTTGCGGGAACCAGTAAGGAAGCTGCTCAGCACCGAGCAGCAGCGCCAAATCACATTCCTTCTCGTGCCGCTCAGTGGTCGAAGAAAGTCGTGGCAGCCGGTTAGCAGTGGGGCAGGAACTCAGAAAGTTCGCTCCTGCCCGCTGCATCCCCACTGGGGAAAGGCAGATGTGGTATGAGGCTAGGGCAGGGTGCAGAGCCTGGGAGGGAGGGTGCAGAGTCTGACAGGGGAAGGAAGGAAGGGTGCAGGTGCAGAACCTGACAGGGGAGGGAGTGAGGGAAGGAAGGGTGCTGGGTGCAGAGCCTGACAGGGGAGGGAGTGAGGGAAGGAAAGGTGCTGGGTGCAGAGTCTGACAGGGGAGGGAGGGAGGGCAGGAAGGAAGGGGGCCGGGTACAATGCCTGACAGGGGAGAGAGGGAAGGCGGCTGGGTGCAGAGCTTGGAAGGGAGGCGGCTGGGTGCAGAGCCTGGCAGGGCAGGGCACTTGAATATTAAGCCGCCCTATTTATATTCGAGTCAACCATTTTCCTCCTTTTGGGGGGGGGGGAAATGGGGGGGTCTCAATTTATATTCGGATCAATTTATATTCGAGTATATACGGTAATATGTTTAATCTGTAACCTGTTCTTAGCTCTTTGGAGAAAAAGGGATAAAAAAAACTGAATTAATAAATAAAATATCAGCAGCCTGCTTGCTCAATGGGGATTAACCAGGCTTGTGCCTCTCCTGCCCAATTAAATCTTTTTGAATATTGACTTACCTATCCAAGCTTATTACCTTTCTCTGTTCCGTCTAAAAACAATCAATTTCTATCCCACTTAGAACTGCATCTTCTCCTATTCCATTTGCAATGCACTAATTTGTATACCAACAATTTTCAAATTGTAAATTGCCTTGAATTTGTTTTGGACAGTATGACTCAGAAATTCCAGATTAGATTAGATTAGACCCCTATATCTATCACTTGCCAAGATAAACTGGGTGAAGTACAAGATGAACTAACAACGCAATGACATACTTCAGTAAGAAATCAAACAAGTCACCACTCACCACTAGCAAAACAAAATCCCAAATAGTATGTTCAAAAACAGAAAATCAAAACTGTGTCCCCCCACACACACACACACACCAGCTGCACTTGAATTATCCAATTATGTTCTACATTATCACAGTGGTAAATCAATCATAGTCTCTTCTGACACCCAAGCCATCTAAACAATATTATAGTTATAGCTTATTAAATTCAATAGTCTGCTTTTCCTCTCAAGATATCAAAGTGGATTACAGGTTACATAAAAACATTAAAAGAGGAAGGAAAGGAAATTGATCATATAAAGATCAGAAAAGGTAAAGAGAAAAGCAATAAGACTACAATTAAAAGACGATCCGGCTGATAGTCAGACTGTGGGAGGCAGGACATCTAACTCCCGAAGTTCACACCGACCATGGATATTCAATACTGGGCCATTTCCAGTGACCAGCACTGAATATCAGGGGGGGGGGGGGGAGGAGTTGGCCAGCTCAAACATAACCGGTTAAGTCAATTTTCAGCACTGGCCAATTATGTTATAGCGGCCAAAGATAGGAGTGCTACTTGCATGGCCCAATTTGGCCACTAAACTTTGCTGGTCAGTGCTGCAAATCAGTGGGTATCGTAAAATATAGCTGGTTAAATTTTAGCTGCTAACCATGAATATTCAATGAAGATAACCGGTTATCTTGCGCTGAATATTTGGATCTAGCTGGCGAAGCGCTATTTTAACTGGTTGGTGCTGTTTCTAGCCAGGTAAGTAGCACTGAAAATTGGTCAGAATAAATATAAAATATAACATTTAAAAGCCACAACTTCCAACTAGCTCATATCCCATCTCTGTTGAAGGCAGGGTACTGGATCCTTCAAGCTTGGCAATAAGAAGTACTGTATATGCTTTTTTTGAACAAGTATGTTTAGTCCTGAAATGAATTTGCAAAAAGAAAGTTCAGTCTATAGGGATGCCAGGATGGGGGGGGGGGGGGATGTCACGAATTCCAGAGTAGGGGAAAAAAAGCTCTTCAGTGAGTAGATATAACATAGACAAACTTTGGTGGAGAGATAGAAATAGAGATAGAAGGGCATCCATTTTATAATCTGCACAAGGCCTTTGCTGCAGTATGCATAATTGTCATTGAGGAGAGATAAATAGGAATACCTATACAGAGAACTTTATAAATTAAGACCTCAAATTTATATTGAAATCTGAAATAGACTGGGAGCCAATGACAGTGCACCAGCAGTGGCGTTATCTTATCATACTTCTGATCCTACTCTGATCACTATGCCCTCTAATTTGAGTGGTAGTCCTCCACCTGCCAGTGGGGGGTGCTGTTTCACTATCACATTTTCAGCAGTGAGGGACAGGCAAGCTCTGCAGGACTCCAGGGAACCTGCCTGTCCTTAACTACTGAAAACACAATATTGAAATACCATCCCCCACTGGCAGCAACACAGTTGGAAGACACCCACTCAGCTTACATGTTTCCTAGTATTATCTGACAGCACTGTATTTAAATATACCATTGAATTAGCTATATAACTCTGAAGCTAGGAGAGACACAAAGAGAATTAATGCAAGATTAAGGGTGCATGTCTTTCCAGAGAAAATCTTTTGGCTTAGAGGGGGACAATTTTCAAGTGTCTATTTAGGAACAACATAGCCAAAAATGGGATATGCATAGGTAGAGAATGGCTGAATCCATCTAAGAGAATTTTCAGATGACTGAAACTATCTCCTTTGTTTCAAATTGTGCATAGTCATACCCACAGTAAAAAGAGGTGTTTTTAATGGCAGCAAAACATAGCCAGCAGGAAAAATGTTTCATCTACATTAAAGTTTAAAAAATGTACATGCCTATTTTACAACTCTTTTGAGACAACTTAAAATACAGGCGTACACTTTTTATCTCCTTACCACACAATCTTGAATTACAAATCAGTTTCTGCAGTCTGAAGAAATAAATGCATACATTGCTATGCAGCTTATTGAAAATTTATCACATAATGATTAATATTATATAAAGTAGACTGATTAATACCAATCTGTCGTCTCCTGACCCCACTTCCCACCCAAGACTTCAATTTTCCTTTCAGGCCCAATGAATCACATAACCAGAATATGACATTTTGACGGCAAAATATGGAATGTTTTTCAATTAGGTAAGGATCAAATCACACAAAAACATCTATCTGTAACTAGCAAAGAATTCCTCGCATTTATTTCCACACATTTCAAAGTGTACGGGTAGTCACAACCATAAAATGATATGAGTCCTCGCCTACAGAGCTTTTACCTGCCTTACGAAATAAATAGTTTTCCTCCAACTTACGATTGGCTGTTTTGTGGGCATCGCTTGGACTACTGTCATTTGATTGGTTGCTTGAAATCGAAGATACGCTGGAACTTCGGACAAAGCCAAAAGCTGCAAGTTTAGCTGTAGGCAGGCGTGCATAGCCATGAGGGCGCAAAGTGGATTGGTAGGGTTTGGGGAGATTTGATTTTGCAGCATTCGGAATGGATCCTTTCTTTAAATCCACTGTGAAGAAAAAATAAATACGATTTGAAACAACAATGCAAAGCACATTAAAAAGCTAAGGGAAAAGCATAAGCACAGCAAGATGCATTTATAAATGGACCTAGAAGGCTCAACCATTCTTTGAAAACTGACTGGACCGCACAAGCTAAATTTAGGGTGGGGGAAAGTTATCAGCATGAACTACTGTTAAGATGGGCTATTTTATCACAACTCGTGCTATTTTAACAACGGTCTCATTTATTTTTGCACTGAGACTTAGGGCTCCTTTTACTAAGCTGCGTTAGGGCTTTAACACGCGAAATAGCACGCGCTACATTGCTGCGCGCTAGACCTTAACGCCAGCATTGAGTTTTAGTGCGGTAATTACCTGCATGCGCTAATAACACTAGCGGACCTTAGTAAAAGAAGCCCCTAGTTACTAATAGCCCAAGTTAAGAGTAAAATACTGTAACCAGATTTACTAAGTCAATGAGTTTAACTGGACAAATTTGAGTGAGCCCAGACAAGTTACTAACTTTGACTTTCAGAGCTAATCTCTAAAGTAGACTGACCAAATCTAAGTGCTGCAATAACAGACCAAAATCTGAATGACCTTAAAGGGCCTCACATTCAGAACACTGGAGGCAGCCTGATTATTTCCCGTGGGCTGCAATGATCCCGGATATTCGATGCCTTATCTGGCCCCGGCATTGAATATCTGGGACATAGTTCGGCAGCTCGCATTTAGCCAGCCAAGCTGATTTTCATCTGTTGGCCAGTAAAGGCAAAATGGCCAAAGAAAGACTTGCCTTGAAAATAAGCAGTGACCGGCGATAGCGCATAGTAAGGGGAGGGGGCAGACTGCTCCATGTGCCATTTTGATGGGGTTGATAGCACCTCTCTGCCCCCCCCCATGCCATGCTTGCACCCTCCCTTCCCCCACAGTACCTCTTTAAATCTTTGCCAGCGCAAGCAGTTTCGCCTGCCAGCCTGGCTCCCCTCTGAAATCACTTCCTGGTCATGGGGCTAGGAAGTGACATCAGAGGGAAAGCCAGCACCAGAACGAGCAGTAAGCCAGAGAAACTGCTCACGCTGGCAGATTTAAAGAGGTACAGGGGGAGGGAGGGCTTGATTGTGGCATGGGGAGCGGGGAAGGAATAGGGTTACCAGATATCTGGAAAAACCCGGACATATGTGTCCTCATTTTAGAAGACTGTCTGGGTTCCCAGATGGACTTTCCAAAACCCAGCAGTCCGGGTTCTAGAAAATCCCAAACTCCAGCCGTGTCTGGAGGGCCATCAACAAGCATGAGCAGACGATGTCACACACATCTGCGAATGCTGGAGGCCCTTCAGAAGCAGCCTGGAGGTCGGGAAGAGATGAGGCTTTTGGGAGGCAGGACTGGAGGTGGAATGGGGTGGGCTGGAGGCAAAACAAGGCAGGGCTGGGGCCAGAATAGGGCAATGCATCCTGGTTGGTCCGTCGTCAAATATAGTAACCCTACTCTCGCTATGGCACTGTCCAGTGAGCCCGATATTTAGCAAGAGATAGCTGGTTATCTCCTGCTGAATATCGGCGGAGAGTTGGCCAAACAGGACTTAGCTGAATACACTTCTCCCTCGGTATTCACGGGGATAGGGGCAGAGCCGGACTGCAAATGAAGAAAAACCGCAAATATCTTCTCGTCCGGCTCTGACTCATCCCCGCCTCCCTCCCGCCTTCCCCCCGGTATCCCGGTCTTACCTGGTAGTCTAGCAGGCTTTCGGGGCAGGAGCGATCTTCCTAAGCTCCTGCCCCATGCAGATCGCCAATAGGAAATGACTGCCATGAGTTCCTATAGTCTCTCGAGACTATGGCGGGAGCTCAAGGCAGCCATTTCCTATTGGTGATCTACACAGGGCAGGAGTGTAGGAAGATCGTTCCTGCCCCTGAAAGCCTGCTAGACCACCAGGTAAGGCCGGGATGGCGGGAACGTGATAAAATACGTTTTTCTCCCTCCCCTCCCCCCCAAAATCGCAAATTTGTGAAACCGCGAGTGTGGAAACCGCGAATGGGGAGGGGGAAGTGTATGAGGGAAAGTGTCTATATGTCTTTATAAAATAAGCTAAAACTAGGCACCTGCTTGTCCTTCACATATAGGTTCCTTGTTATAAAATCACCCTCTTACTGACAATTATGGGGAGGTGCATTAAGTTATGTTAACACATGTTAATAAATCTAGCCTTTACATTGTAAGCCTTCGGGGGACAGAAAAATGCCTACTGCAACTCGCATTCAGCTACTTATAAAAAGATGTGATCCAAATCCTAAACTAAACTAAACTAAGCCTTAAGTTTATATACCGCATCATCTCCACGGAAGTGGAGCTCGACACGATTTACAAAGTTTAAAAATATAGGAAAGAGAGGAGAAAGCTTTACAAGAGCATATGAATAGAGGAGGATGTGGACAGGGGAGGAGATGTTAGATGTTAGAGAAAAGCCAGGTTTTCAGTTGTTTTCGGAATAGTTGGAGGGAGCCTAGGTTCCGCAGCGGGATAGTGAGATCGTTTCAAAGGCCCGTGATTTTGGAGAGAAGGGATCTTCCCAGTTTGCCAGCGTGGAGGATGCCGTGTAGAGTAGGGAAGGATAGTTTGTATCTGTGAGCGGATCTGGAGGTAGCAGGCGTCCGGACGAGGAAGGATAGAGGGATTAGGGGCGAAAGGATGCCGTGAATGATCTTGAAAGCCAGGCAGGAGCATTTGAAATGAATTCTGGAAAGTACTGGGAGCCAGTGGAGATTGGTAAGTAGAGGGGAGACGTGATCAAATTTGCGTTTAGCACAAATCAGCTTGGCCAGTCTATCTCTGCAGCAGCTTGAAAATAGATTCCATTATATTATAAAGCAGCAGGGAGTGTTCCATTAACCAAAATGTTCTACTGACTGACACACCATTCCCTCCTATCCCCAACCTCTAAATAAAGACGGAATTGTTAGAAGACTGGTGTACAGATATATTCCATGGTCATTACACAGAACAATTTCTAGATGCGCAAAGGCAGTACAAAATGACAGGAAGTCTACCCAAATGACAAAGTCTGCAGCAGGTTTCCACTATAATAATTATACCAGTTTTTATTGTACAACATGTAAGATTTCACTGAATATGAAGCAGTTGATGGATTTTCACCGAAGAGAGACAATTGGTATCTACCTGGTTTGCTTCTAGATCAAATGAATACATCTTTCTGAGCCAGCGCTTGTCAAGGGGTGGCGGCAGGGCCGTGTTTTTTCTCTGCTTTAGATTTATATTGAGAAACATGTGGAATATGCATTAGGAATGTGCATTCATTTGAAACGACTGAGAAATGTCAACAACAGAATTTCCTAAGCCGTTTCATGTCATTTTTAACCCAAAATGAGAGGGGGAAAAAAATCTGAAATTTCATTTTCTCCTAAGCCATCAATCACTAAGATATATCTATTGTCAGTGTCAATGCTCTCTCTAAGGAGTGGTCAGGTGCGAGCAAATTGTTTGTCTTGTGTTATGTTATGTTAATCAGGTTTTCTATTCCGCCTTTACCTAGCGGTGTGCCCCAGGGCTTGGTACTTGGGCCCATCTTATTTAATATTTTCATAAATGACCTAGAAGAAGGAACATCCAGAGAGATCATCAAGTTTGCAGACGCCACAAAGCTATGCCGGGTAATCAGATCGCAGAAGGATAGCGCGGAACTCCAGATGACTTATGTCAGTTAGAGAAATGGGCAGAAAAATGACAGATGAAGTTTAATGTGGAAAAGTGCAAAGTAATGCATTTAGGTAGAAAGAACAAGGAACATGAGTATAGAATGTCAGGTGCAACTATGGGTAAGAGCGAACAGGAAAAGGACCTGGGTATACTGATAGATAAGACCCTGAAGCCGTCGGCACAATGTACGGCAGCGGCAAAGAAAGCAATTAGAATGTTAGGCATGATAAAGAAGGGAATCACGAGTAGATCGGAGAAAGTTATAATGTCGCTTTATAGAGCAATGGTCAGACCACACTTGGAATACTGTGTCTAACATTGGTCTCCCAACCTAAAGAACAATATAAAACTGCTGGAGAGGGTGCAGAGACGAGCAACGAAGCTATGGAGAACTTGGAATACGAGGAATGACTGAAGAGACTGGGATTGTTCTCCCTTGAGAAGAGGAGACTGTGAGGGGATATGATCGAGACTTTCAAAATACTGAAAGGAATTGACAAAATAGAGCAGGAAAGAAAGTTATTTACAATGACCAATGTGATACGGACAAGAGGACATGGACTGAAGCTAAGGGGGGACAAGTCCAGGACAAATATCAGGAAGTTCTGCTTCATGCAACGAGTGGTGGACACCTAGAATGCTCTCCCAGAGGAGGTTATTGTGGAATCCACCGTTCCCGGATTTAAAAAGCAAACTAGATGCACATCTCCTTACGAGAGGCATAGAGGGATATGGGTGACTAGAATTACGCCAGGTGTACGCCTGGCTGGGCCTCCGCGTGCGGATCGCCGGACTTGATGGACCGATGGTCTGATCCAGAGATGGCAGTTCTTATGTACCTATTCAGTTCAAGGTTGGATTGCATTATAAGAGGTTGGGTCAGTTACCCAGGAAGTTACAATGGACAGCTGTGAGTGACAAGTTCTGAGAACCAACAATTGTTCATCCCAATATTATCAATGCATTTTTGTATATAGTACACAAAAAAAATCACACATATGGCAACTGATTTAATTTTTCATAGTTTCATTTTGTTTGAAACGCGGGTCAAATTAGCATTTTTGTGAGCGGCCATGTAACTACCATGTATAATGTATCCACACCCAAACTTGTTGGGCAATCTATACAGAATCTGACAGTAAAATATTTAGGTGCTAACTTATAGAATAGTGGCTAAGTGAAGTTAGATGTCTAACTGTCATTTACCCCCATTTGGGTGCCTAACTTCAATTTGAGCACCTGAATTTTGGCATCTAATTTGTGATACGACATATTATATAGAATTAAGGGGATAGTGGTGGTGATATTTAGCCACTATCTATCTATCCCCCTTTTATAAAACCGTAGCACGGTTTTAGCGCCAGCTGTGGCAATAACAGCTTCGACACTCACAGGAATTCTATGAGCGTCGGAGATGTTACCGCCATGGCCGGCACTAAAAACCGCGCTATGGTTTTGTAAAAGCGGGGTTATAGTAGGGGGTAGGCATTTAATGCTCTATTAAATTGATTACCCCCCTTTTACAAAACTGTGGCACAGTTTTTTGCGCCGGCCAGAGCAGTAAAAGCTCTGACACTAACTATGAGCGTCAGAGTTCATAGCAGTATTACATACAGGTACTTCAAGCCATTACCACCACGACAGGTGCTAAAAACCGCACTACGGTTTTGTAAAAGGGAGGTTAATTTGTTAACATTTTTGTTTCACTTAATAAAAAGATTTGAACTTAAAAAAATTTTTTTAACTGCGATTGAAATTTTTTAACTCCCCTCTGTTGTCCAGCGTTACTTTCTCTTCCATGTGGATATCTATTAGAGAATGACACGGTGACAAAATTCATCACCGTTCCCGCGGATAACCGCGGGAAACCATCTTCATGTCATTCTTTAAGGAGAGAGGGAAGAATCAGAGTATGAATGGCCACAACCACTGACCCGTAAACTTTGCTTTGAAGAATGCTGGTGTAGAAGGACCGAGGTTGAAATAGACACTACAGAATGACAGTCTCTGTTATCCAGAGCAGATATTGTGATGTCATAATGCCTCATTCCACCAGTGCCTAAGAGCCAATCACATCAGTGATATCACAATGGCTTCATTATCCTTGGCTCACATAAGAATCAGAGTATGAATGGCCACAACCACTGACCCACAAGCTTTGCTTTGAAGAATGCTGGTGTAGAAGGACTGAGGTTGAAACAGACACTACAGAATGACAGTCTCTGGTATCCAGAGCAGATATTGTGATGTCATAATGACTCATTCCACCAGTGCCTAAGAACCAATCACATCAGTGATATCACAATGGCTTCATTATCCTTGGCTCCCATAAGAATCAGAGTATGAATGGCCACAACCACTGACCCACAAGCTTTGCTTTGAAGAATGCTGGTGTAGAAGGACCGAGGTTGAAATAGACACTACAGAATGACAGTCTCTGGTATCCAGAGCAGATATTGTGATGTCATAATGCCTCATTCCACCAGTGCCTAAGAGCCAATCACATCAGTGATATCACAATGGCTTCATTATCCTTGGCTCCCATAAGAATCAGAGTATGAATGGCCACAACCACTGACCCACAAGCTTTGCTTTGAAGAATGCTGGTGTAGAAGGACCGAGGTTGAAATAGACACTAAAAAATGACATGGCATTATTTCCCACGGTTATCCACAGGGACGGTGATGAATTTTGTCACTGTGTCATTCTCTAATATCCATGCATAACTTCAATTATCAATTAAAATAATTTTTTTTTTTTTTTTAATAGCATGGTTAATTACCACGCCAATTAACCAATAAAAAACAAATCAGTTACTGTATGTGTGGATTTAGGTTAGCCATTGCTATGCATCCGTGATTAGGACGCCTAACCTAGGCACCATTTAAAGAATCTGTCTGGAAAAAATATGACCTCTTACATACTGTAGTTTAAAAATACTTTGCAATTGCTTAAACATTTAGTATGACCTTTGAAAATGCATTAGTAAAACGTGTATTAGGAAACTCCCTTAACAAATACTTTGCGCCATATGACTTATTTTGTGACAGAAATTTACAGCATCTTGCAGTAACACCTGCCAATAATAGTAATATTGTTTAAAAACAGTACATTTGGGGCTCCTTTTACTAAGGTGCGCCAGCGTTTTTAGCGCACGCAGGAAATTACCGCACGCTACGCCGCGCACTACGCTTTTAGAACTAACGCCAGTTCAATGCTGGCGTTAAGGTCTAGCACGAGTGGCAATATAGCCCGTGCTATTCTGCGCGTTAAAGCCCTAGCGCACCTTAGTAAAAGGAACCCTTGATTTTGGATTATTAGGGAAACATAGAAACATAGAAATAGACGGCAGATAAGGGCCACGGCCCATCTAGTCTGCCCACCCCAATGATCCTCCCCTACCTTTCTCTGTGAATAGATCCCACGTGTCTATCCCATTTGGCCTTAAAATCAGGCACGCTGCTGGCCTCAATGACCTGAAGTGGAAGATTATTATTGAGGCCAGCAGCGTGCCTGATTTTAAGGCCAAATGGGATAGACACGTGGGATCTATTCAGAGAGAAAAGTAGGGGAGGGTCGGGGATCCCATTTATTCCGGACACCACGTAGATATCTTCGGTTTCTTAAGCAAGGGGTTTACTACTACTTATCACTTATATAATGCTTAAAGTCATATGCAGCGCTGTACATTTTGACATTTATAGATGGTCCCTGCTCGGAAGAACTTACAATCTAACTTGGACAGACAGACATGAGATATAGGGTTGGAGATGCAGATTCTTAGAAACCATTTCTTGTAACCCTTGTGTCAAGCCCCTCCCCCCCTCCAGATATTTCAGTTTCACACTGCCAGCTTCGCTTACTTTTTTACGCTGTGAATGCAGGTTTTGCTGATCACTACTACTGAACTCTCTCTGGTGATTTTGCAGTGCTTCACTGAAACTTGGATCTAGTCTTAGCTTTATGACGCCCTAATTATTAAGGGCCGGATTCTGTAGCCATCGCCATTGTTGGCAGCCACCTTAAAAGCGGTCACCGATTGCATGTCAATCAAGCGATGGGTAGAGACAAAGACAAAGACAAAGAAAAGGACTGCAGACAGGTCTACAAGATGCAGGCAAAATTTTATTATAAATAAATTGTTGCGTACAAATAAACCACTTATAGCAATATGGGACCCGACACTGTCTGTGTTTCCATCAACACTGTCTTATTCTTCAGGGGTCCTAGTAAAAAAAGTATAATCTCAATAATTATATGAGCTGAAACCATTGAATGGTAAGATGATGAAGAAATGATGGTGAAAGTGTGTGAATAAGTGTTCACCAGAGAATTAATAAAAACTATAAAAGCAATACAAAAATAAATAAAAAATAAGAGAGCCATAAAAAGGTGAAGTGCGTTTGATCACCTTTTTATGGCTCTCTTATTTCATATTTATTGTTTATATTGCTTTTATTAATTCCCTGATGAACACTTATTCACACACTTTCACCATCATTTCTTAATCATCTTACCATTCAATGTTTTCAGCTCATATAATTATTGAGATTATACTTTCTTTCTAGGACCCCCTGAGGAAGACAGTGTTGATCGAAACGTGTCGGGTCTCATATTTCTATAAGTGGTTTATTTGTATATAACAATTTATTTGTTTATAATAAATTTTGCCTGCATCTTGTACACTTCTCCCTCCGTATTCACTGTGAGAGGGGATTAGCAGAACCGCAAATACAGAAAAACCGCAAATAACCTTTTCATATGTTATTGGTTGTTTTCTATTAAAAACCATCGTGAATATAGTGAAAACGCGAATAACATGGTGGGAGACCTGGCCTGTTCCTGAAGGAGAGGCAAAACACGGTGAAGAAAGGGCTGGGAATCAGCGATTTTCTCTGTGAAGTATTGGAATCATTGATTTCTCTATGCAAGCTGATGTAATTTGGGGGGAGGAGCCAGCAAGCTAAAAACTGTGAATAATCGAAACCATGAATGCTGAAACCGCAAATACGGAGGGACCTGTCTGCAGTCCTTTTCTTTGTCCTCAGTTTATCGTTTTTTACTGCAGATCTGTTGGATCTTTTCTTTGTCTTTACAGCATCACGCCTACAGCAAAGGTAGGTGCCAGATATGTAGGCTCAGTGATGACTCCAGCCCCCTCCCCCTGGAGTACCTCCAAAACATCTGGTTTCGGTTTGAGCATCAACTGGGCATTTTTAGCAGCGCTATCCGCTTAAGTGCTGCTGAAAACAGGCGATTAAAATGACCACAAGCCTCTCCTAGATGTTTAAATTGTTTTGAATACTGGGTCCCCAATTTTTCATGTTGTTTCAAATGAGTGCAGAATCAGATCCCTAACAGTCTGCAACCACAGAAGTCCTCTTTTGGGATCCAGAACCACAAGTTAAACCTACTTTGAACAGAACCTTAAATACAGTTTTGCTTTCATTAACTGATATCAGAGAGAGTAAGCACGACAAATTGAAAGCAGATTCAACAGAATCAATGGTTTTCAAGAAAATTAAAGACAAGGCCTAGTTTAAGCTAAATAATTTAGATAGTGCTTAATTAAACAAGGAGCTCTGGCAGTAAAGGACAGTCTCTTGAAAATAAATTACATTTTAACAGTAATACCGTATTTTCACGCATATAACGCGCGCATTATACACGATTTTACAAACCGAGTATAACCATACGCGTTATATTCGTGAGCGCGTTGTCCAAATTTTTTTTACATAGTTCCCCCCCCCCCGACGTCCGATTCACCCCGCAGGACCGCTCGCACACCCACCCCGAAGGACCGCTCGCACTCGCACCCGCACCCCCACCCTGAAGGACCGCTCGCACCCCCACAGCCTCCCACCCCCCACCCCCATCATGGAGAAGCTGCCTACCATTGTCCTGATGCTTCCTCTGCCGGCGGTCCCGCCCCTTCTCTGAGCCCTGTGTCTGCGCTGCTTCCTCTTCCGGCGGTCCCGCCCTTTCTCTGACGTCAGAGAAAGGGCAGGACCGCCGGAAGAGGAAGCAGCGCAGACGCAGGGCTCAGGGAAGGGGCGGGACCGCCGACAGAGAAAGCAGCAGGACAACGGTAGGCAGCTTCTCCATGATGGGGGTGGGTGGGAGGCTGTGGGGGTGCGAGCGGTCCTTCGGGGTGGGGGTGCGGGTGCGAGCGGTCCTTCGGGGTGGGGGTGCGAGCGGTCCTGCGGGGGGGGTGAATCGGACGTCGGGGGGGCATCAGGCTTTCAGGGTGGGGACAGGACTTCAAGGGGGGACAGGACTTCAAGGGTGAGAGGAGAGTCGGGGCGGGGGAAAGGAGAGTCGGGGTGGCGAGAGGAGAGTCGGGGTGGGCGAAAGGAGAGTCGGGGCGGCCAGAGGAGAGTCGGGGCGGCGAGAGGAGAGTCAGGGCGGGCGAAAGGAGAGTCGGGTGGCCAGAGGAGAGTCGGGTAGCGACGAGAGAGTCGGGGCGGCATGCGCGGTATACGGGTGTGCGCGCTATATAAAAATTTCTTTACATAAATTACAGTTTCCCGCGCACTATACCCTTGTGCGCGTTTTACACGGGTGCGCGGTATATGAGTGAAAATACGGTAGATATATTTTTTATCTTGCAACATGAAAAAATATCATGCTACCAAGAAGTTTATATATTTGAGTATTCATAAAGAATATGGACATAAATTATGCATACATTCATGTTTACCTTGTTGCAAGGCCTGATTAGGCATCTGGTTTTGCAGATATATTTTCAACTCACTGAACTTGCTTCTCTCCTTTTATGAAACCAATCTACTTAATCGGGGCTAGTACTAAGGTTTCTGTTGCCCCCTACAACCTATAAATCAGCACCCTGTTTCCTCTTTCTTTCTGATTCCCACCAATGCAACACCTCCTGTTTCTCTTCCCTCTCTCCTTTTGTTCAGCATCTCCTTTTCTCTTTCCTTGTCCAGCAATGTCCCTTCTCTTCCCTCCCTCGCACCTACCTATCCAGCATCACCCACCCTCTCTTCCCTCCCCGCAATCCAACATTCCATCTACTCCCTTTACCCCTCTCGTTCACCTGTTCAGTATTTCCCCTCAAACTTCCTTATCTCCCTCTTGTTACTGTTGCAGTTGCCATTGCCTGCTACCGTGTTTCCCCGAAAATAAGACCTACCCAGAAAATAAGCCCTAGCATGATTTTTGGGGTAGTTCTTAATATAAGCCCTACCCCCAAAGTAAGCACTAGTCCCAGGATTCACCGGCAGCAACTCTTCAACCCCCCCCCCCACACACCGCTGCTCCCACTGCACAGCCAAACCCCCTGACCCTCCATCCTTCCCTCCCATCCGAACCCCGCCGACTGCGAGCGAGCCCTACATACTGTACCTTCAAAGCAGCATTGGGCCAGCACCACTCTAAACAGGCTGCTTCAGCCTTGTCCACCGGGGAATTCACTCTGCTGCGTTACTGGTTGGCTGAAGCGGCTGCCGCGGCTGCCTCCTCTTCTGTTCTCTAGCGACAAAGCAGCACACAAGGCTGCCTGCCTGGTCCCACGCCGCTTCCCGTGAGAGGGGGGACAGGATGCAGAGCTTGGCAAAGAGTGTGGGGTTGGGTGCAGAGCTTGGCAGGGAGAATTTAGTTCAGAATGTTTTTTTTTCTTGTTTTCCTCCTCTAAGGGCTCCTTTTACGAAGGTGTGCTAGCGGTTTTAGCGCATGCACCGGATTAACGCGCGCTATAGCATGCGTTAGCTGAAAATCTACCACCTGCTCAAAAGGAGGCGATAGCGGCTAGCGCGTGCGCTATTCCACATTAAGGCCCTAGTGCGGCTTTGTAAAAGGAGCCCTAAATCTTGGGTGCATCTTATGGTCAGGTGCGTCTTATGGAGCGAAAAATACGGTATGCTAACCTCAAAAGTGTTTGCCTTGTTGATGCTGCAGTGATTCTCAACCTGACTCAGGAGCAGTCAGGGTTTGAGGATATCCACAATAAGTATGCATGAGATAAATTTGCATGCACTACCTCCTGAAAACCTGACTGGCTGGGTGTGTCCCAAGGATTCGATTGAGAGCTCCTGTTCTATAGGATGTGGAGACCACCTGTCTTGAGCATTTTTGCTTTGGGTGCCAAGGGCCTGCTTTCAGATGGGCCAGACAGTTTGCAAAATAACACAAAACCCTGCAAAAAGACACTTAAAACCTACATAAAACTTACCAAACCATGACAACCCTATGAAAAAACAATGCTATAAATATTGCACTGGTTCCTAGAGCACCAATATAGCTACTACCGGAAAACCAGAACAAGTTGCATTGTTACATATTCCTAATCAAGAGAGTACCTACTAGCAGAAGCTTTCCCCTCAGTTGTATATACAAAACACAGACCCCTATCTAATAAAAAAAATAGGAAACCACAAAAAACATGCAGCCAAAAACTGAAATGAAGAAACCCCATTCCAGTCAAGATCATCAGAATATAAGCAGTGAAAATCTGTAAAACAGAAGCAGAAATGTATTTTTTCTTGCACTCTGCAAAATACAAACACAGAAAAGATGTACATTTCCCAATGTGGACACATCCCATCCTGCTATAAAAAAATGTTCCTTTCTCCCTTTGTTGTCTGGGTGTTTTACTTTTCTGATTGGCTGGTCTCAGTCTCTTATTTCCTTGTGTCAGGCTTCTCCTAGTTTATCTTCCAGATTTTCCTTTTCTGCTCGCTCTCTCCCTGTCTTCTTCTGTTCCTTCTCTACATTTGCTTAGCACTGATCTTCTATCTACCCTGTGTAATTTATTCAAGCTTTTGCTTAAGAAGCAAATTCTTTATATGTCACTGAAAAATTGGCGCTGTTAAAAAGAGCATATAAATGGCACTCCAAGTTTAGCATCATTTATAGAATGGTGCCTAATTCCAGGATCTGCTCCTAGCTTTATACACAAAAATATATACCAACTGAAACCTGGTATCAATCCCCATGCCCAAATTAGGTGCAGATTGGGTGTATGCTAGAACAGTGCATGCAAATTCTCGGAACACCTATGCCATACACCCTTTTTAGATCTATACACTAGAATAGGGGTCGGCAACCTGCGGCTCATGAGCCACATGCGGCTCTTCTTGCATGTGGCTGCAGCTCTCCAAGCCCCAACCCTTTAATCTCCTTTCCAACCCTATGATCCCCTCCCCCAGGCCTACCGAGGTACCTGGTGGTCCAGCGGGAGGTCTTTGTGGCAGGAACGCAGCCCTCTTGCTCCTGCCCCCTCATGGCTGCCTTCTAAAATTGCTGCTGCGAACTCTCGCAGCTGCTTACAGCATTTCCTGTAGTACCGCGAGCTGCCACAAGAGGTCGCAGCAGCCATTTTAGAAGGCAGCTGTGAAGAGGCAGGCACGAGAGGACTGTACTCCTACCACAAACACTCCCGCTGGACCACCAAGTAGCTCAGTAGGCCTGGGGGAGGGGTGGGAATTGTGGGGTTGGGAAGAAGATTAAAGGGTTGGGGGCCTGTAGAGGGGAGAGAACCTTGGCTATGGTTTGGGGGAAGGGGAGGGAAGGAGGAATGAGAGGTGCAGAGATCTGCAAGGGATTGGAGGGGAGAGAAGCTACACCAGTGTCCCGCAAACGTTCTCGAGCCGTGGCACACTAAATGTAGTAGCCGCAACTCGCTCATCCAGGAGTGTATGGATGTTGTCGTGATGACATCATGCGCATTTGTGACATCATCACTTTGATGTCCATGCATGCGTGAAGGCCCTCCAGATGTGGGCCCTATGACACCAGTAGGGGGTGCCAGCAGGGAAGAGGGCCGGAGAAGCGCTGGTGCCAGCTGATTGTCTACAGGACGTGCCTCTCGCTGCGAGAGGCACATCCTGTAGGTAGTCAGCTGGCACCGGCGCCTCTCCTCCTCCCCATTGTGCTGCGGCACACCTGAAATCTGAGGAGGCACACAGTTTGCGATGCACTGAGCTACACTTTGCGGCTCTTTGTAAAGTTTGGGCCAAACATTTTGGATAAATTGGCTCTTTGCTGTAAAAAGGTTGATGATCTCCGCACTAGAATTCATTTTGCATCTTTATAGAATACACCTGGTCCTAAAACCAGATTTGTGTTTATATATTGCACATGATCAACTGAAATATAGGATGGAAACGTACTTAAGTGTCCAGGAAATGATACAAAGATCAATGAAAAAGGTGGATCACTCAATTGTTACATATAATGTAAATTCTAAAACAGAGGAGAAAAGACCTCAAAAAACCCCTGGAATATGATCAAACAGACCATAGCCAATTGGGGTTGGTTTTCATCACCGGTCAAAAACCCCTGTATAGTGTTTTTATGTGATTTTAATTCTTTATCTAATATATTTTTTTTTTTATTTTTTTTTTAATTTGCCACAAAACTTTATAATTTATCAAAAATTGTTATATCAGAATCTCTCTTCATTTCAATTGAGCATAATGAACCAGCAGCTCTAAATAAATTTCAAAATAAATCAAATATATAGCTTATAGATGTCAAGCCCTTATCTTAGTGACCCGACTGAGGTCCATCCGTTTCGCTCTAACTGGCTTCTTCGGGGGTAACAATAGAGCTTGGATAGTATGAGCATTTAGCGTTCTCACGGAACATGTGAGCAATTTGACAAATTATTGTATACCGGCACTATCCAAGCTCTATTGTTACCCCCGAAGAAGCCCGTTAGAGCGAAACGGATGGACCTCCGTCGGGTCACTAAGATAAGTGCTTGACATCTATAAGCTATATATTTGATTTATTTTGAAATTTATTTAGAGCTGCTGGTTCATTATGCTCAATTGAAATGAAGAGAGATTCTGATATAACAATTTTTGATAAATTATAAAGTTTTGTGGCAAATTTTAAAAAAATTTTTTTAAAAATATATATTAGATAAAGAATTAAAATCACATAAAAACACTATACAGGGGTTTTTGACCGGAGATGAAAACCAACCCCAATTGGCTATGGTCTGTTTGATCATATTCTAGGGGTTTTTTGAGGTCTTTTCTCCTCTGTTTTAGAATTTACATTATATGTAACAATTGAGTGATCCACCTTTTTCATTGATCTTTATATATTGCACATGAAAAAGATTTATTTCACATTTGTACTCTGCATATATGAACTACTAGTTATTTTTTCCTTTACGATTTTATATCTATATTTCAGTTAAACCAAAACAGAAACCAGATATACTAATAAGCATGACAAAATAGGAAAAAATAATAATAAAATAAATACCTTCATTCAATATAGCTACATCAAAGCACACATTACAGAGGGTTCATAATTATGTTTTCATTGTTATGATCAATGTCAATGTGAGTCTATCGAGAGTAAATTATAACGCTTCTACAGTGTTGAATCTCAACGGCAGAGCACATTAATGCGAGCCCAGGGAGACTACGACAATGCTATCAAAACAGAATATCAAAATTATTTCAATGTATACAACCTTTGTAAATCCAAGTTATCAAAAGGATATTAAAGATCAAAAATTCCTCAAACAACTTACTTGCTATGATGCAAAAAAAAAAGTGTTATATGTGTGAAATATTTAGTTAAGCAATGTAAAAGTGATTCTGTGTATTCCAAGTAATGTACTGTACGTATGGCCTTCTATCGAAGGAGGTCTCAGAACAGCAAGTCATCTCTCGCACCACATGTCATGGAATAATTAGGAAACAGCAGGTGACTTAAATATGACACACCAAACTCACAATCTACAGGATCAGTCAAGTGGCTTTTCAAATCTTACCCGATTATACACCTTGTTCCCTCTGAATATTATTATAGGACTCTCTAGATTTAATTAACATTTGGACAAAAATGTATCTATGACAGATAATGGTATAAGTGCATATTAGCCGATAGTAAATTACATTGCTACAAGGGGGTGCAGAAAAGTTTTCAGCCCAACCAATAAGAGAATGACGTAGATATGGTTTAATCCAGGAATGCCCACACTTTTTGGGCTTGCGAGCTACTTTTAAAATGACCAAGTTAAAATGATCTACCAACAATAAGATTTTTTAAAAAACACAAAGCACGCTGTACTCAGAGAAAATGTTAATTATCATTTATATTTAGGGGTTTTTTCAAAGAGGTCAAGGCAGATGACTTTAAAATATGCAATATTACCTCATTAACAACTATACAAAAATAGACAAATATACCCCCTCCCTTTTTACTAAACCGTGATAGCGTTTTTTAGCGCAGGGAGCTGTGCTTAATGCCCCGCGCTGCTCCCTGCACTAAAAAACACTATTGCGGTTTAGTAAAAAAGGGGGCCATAGTGCAAAATATAGATAGCAGATATAAATTCTCAAAATGGTCACATTTTTGATCACGAAATTGAAAATAAAATCATTTTTCCTACCTCTGTTGTCTGGTGATTTCATGAGTCTCTGGTTGCATTTTCTTCTTCTGACTGTGCATCCAATATTTCTTCCCTTCTTTCAGCCTCCTGTATGCTTCCTCTCCTCTAGACCTCATTCCCTCCCCCAACTTTTTCTTCCTCTCTCCTTGCCCCCTTCCCTTTCTTTCTTTCTCCCTGTCCCCTTCTGTCTTTCTTTCTGTCTCCCTCCCTCCCTCCCCCCTTTCTTTCTTTCTGTCTGTCTTTCTCCATGCCTCCTTTCTTTCTGTCTGTCTTTCTCTCTCCATGCCACCTTTCTTTCTTTCTGTCTCCCTGCCCCCCTTTCTTTCTGTCTCCCTGCCTGCCCCCTTTCTTTATCTTTCTTTCTCCCTGTCCCCCCCTAAGCCACTACTGCCACAATTGGGAAACAGGCCCCCAAGCCACCGCCGCCGAGTTCTGAGCTTTCCCTGCTTCCCAACGCCGTAAACAGGACAGCAGACGCGCCGGGCCCACCAGCCTTTCCCCCGATGTCAATTCTGATGTCAGAGAGGAAGTTCCGTGCCAACTTCCGGTGCTTCTGCTGTTTTGTTTATGGTGTCGGGAAGCAGGGAAAACGTAAAGGCAACGCAAGTCTATCACGAAGCCTGGGATGGGCTCCACAATCGGCTCACGTTGCCTTTGCGATCTACTGGTCGATTGCAATCGATATTTTGGGCAACCCTGGTTTAATCAATGATCTGAAACTATAGTGTGGTATGATTAATTTTGCTGGATTTAAAGTATAAATATATTGCCTGAACCAAGATATGATTTAATTTTCTGGGATTTAGTGAGTATAAAATATGGCTTAAAATAAAGTGTATTTCTGACTTTGGCTTCTTAGAGACTGAGCCATCTGTGTTCAGACGTTGTTAAGTGCACCTATTCAGGGGACGACAAAGGAATGGCCAGGTACATCTCACTATCTTCTCATGTATGCATGTAATAATGCATATTAAAATGTTCTGATGATTTCGATACGTGACCTCAAGGAATGAATGCTACATGATAATGATTTCACCGAAGATGATTTACTCATCACTACCTTCTGAACTCTTCCAGTCAAAACAGACTTTGGCCACCTCAGAGCACTCAACTAAACTGGGTTAATATTCCCAATAGTGAACTGGCCCCAGTGTATAAAAATGTGTTTATAATACCAAACTGTTAATTGCCATGTGTTGCATGAAATGTGTTCTCTTTGCTTGTGGAGCTGTCTACAAAGGTTCTTTTCATCTTAACAAAACATTTTGTAATGCCTTTGTCCAAAGCCCTTTAAAGATCTAATGCAAAATTATAAGACATAGAGTGGAAGAGTACCCTTTTTGTTAGTACAGTGGCCTGAGACCTGGAGGAACTGGGTTTGATTTCCACTGCAGCTCCTTGTAATTCCAGGCAAGTCACTTATTACCCCAAGTTTAAAATAAACACAGGCCACCTCCATATTCACGGGTTTAGGACTCGCGACTTCGGTTATTTGCGAGTTTTAAACCCTGACCCACCCCCGCCTCCCGGACCTTTTCACACCTTACTTTTAAAACTTGGTGGTCTAGCGGTGAAGTGGTGCAGGAGTACTCCTTCTATGCTCCTGCTCCATACAGAGTCGTGAACAAAAATGGCTGCCGTGAGTTCTCGTGGTCTTGACTATAGACCAATGGATTTATAATCAAGCTAAATCTGAGTTCACTCTTTGGAGTTGGCTGGGGGGCTCTTCTAGCGAGACTCCTGCTCTGTTTAAGCACCTGCATGATTGATAAATGTATTTATATCACTATTTAAGTTATTTATATAATTAGTTGTTTTGAGCACACGAGAGGTGTCCAGTGGACACCCCGTTTCACATATTAAATTTATCAGTATATTTATTAAAATATTGTTGCTCAGGTACTTCTCTAAGCAGGCTTGTCCCCCTTTAAGAACCTATTGACTTTAACTGCTTTTTGGAGTTTCTTTTAAAGTATCTACAGCAGTATTTTTCTGGGGACTATTTGTTTGCATCACAATTAATCAAGCATTATAATTAAAGTTATACTTTTCATAAGCACCGACGCTTTCGGTACTTGGACAATAGGAATCTGGAAAGACAAAGCTTAATTCTGAGTTGCTTTCACTATACCTGAAGCATCCGGATGGTAAAGACTGGTTGTTGCCGTTATTGGTCCTTGTGGATGAAGACAGCTAGCTGAGGATCTCTGGCTAGCGATGAGAATTCTACTTTTAGTTGATGGTAATCTGGAGATAGCACCTAATCCCAGCTGGGGTTTAAGGATCATGGTAGATCTATAAAAGCTTGGCGGAACCTCATAAGGCGTATATGGTGGAGGGCAGAATTCTTCTTTTCCAGGTCTTTCACCTACCTGTTTAGAAGCAATTCAAATAAAGATGAAGAAGATTAATTTTACAGCACATCTGCTCTTCTTTGGCCCACTAAGATTATTTTTACATCAGCAATACTCAGATTTAACTCCTTAGTGAACCAAGGCCCCCTTTTATCAAGCTGCGTTAGGGGTTTTTTTTATCACGAGTCGCTGCGGTAAAAGCTCCAACACTCATAGGAATTCTATGAGTGTCAGAGCTTTTACCGCAGTGGCCTGTGATTAAATTTAAAAAAAACCCTAACACAGCTTGATAAAAGGGAGCCCAATTAGCAGCAAACCCCAAAAAATATTGTCCATTATATAATCTGAAAATTAAAGCATTATTTGTATTTAATTTTAGGATCCAGATGAACTAGCCCCTCCCTTTTACAAAAGCGTAGTGCTGGCCGTGGAATTCCTATGAGCACACTACCGTGGGACGCACTCAGAATTGGTGCCGATGACTGACAACTGTGCCTAGCAGTTGGGGGAGTGTTTTGTGCGAAGTAAGGGTGTTATCACAGTTTAAGCCATAGGTGTCAAAGTCGGTCCTCGAGGGCCGGAATCCAGTCGGGTTTTCAGGATTTCCCCAATGAATATGCATGAGATCTATGTGCATGCACAGCTTTCAATGCATATTCATTGGGGAAATCCTGAAAACCCGACTGGATTACGGCCCTCGAGGAGGGACTTTGACACCCCTGGTTTAAGCTGTTATAAAATGTGCACCTTCATGCATATTTTGTGTGCTCGTATTTACATCTACTTCAGAACAGGTGCAAATTCCATTCATGTTGGCTGCGATTTCTGCAGTTTTTATAAAGACACAAAAATGAGAAGCCAATATTCAAAACAATTTAAGAGGGCAGGAGAGGCTGCTGCCTGCTCATGGCTGCCCAACCGCTGATATTCAGTGGTATTTAACCAGACAGTGCCATTGAATATCAGCTCTGACTGACCATAAAAAAAAGTAGTACAGTGGTAAAGGGGCAGGCCTAAATTAGGCTGTCTAGCTATGCGGGTGCCAGAACTGAATGTAGGCCAGCACCAGGGCCGGATTTTCCTATAGGCTAACTAGGCTTCAGCCTAGGGCCTCAAGATCCGTGTCACATTTTTTATAAAGTTTAGTACCAATAACAACATGTTTCATTTAACATATTGATATATATCACAATAATGATGTATTTTATTATCTCTCATGTAATTTACAAACTTAAAAATGGGAGGTGAAAGGGCCTCTTAAGTGGAATAGCCTAGGGCCTCTTTTCATCTAAGTCCGGCCCTGGCCAGCACCCATCTATTTAAAATCTTCTTTGAAGCCCTCTGAGCCCCATCCTTCCCATCCCCTCCCTGTTTATAGAATCAGGGCCTTAGTGTACAGTTCTGACATGTGTGGCTCTTCCTTACACACAGTCATCTCCTCACCTGCTCAGTGAGTCCCACATATTCAGGCAGCTCTCAGGGATGTGAGAGGCACTCTGGGGCCAATTCTATAAGAAGCGGCCAAAAGTTAGGCGCTGAAATAGGCACCGTTCAGCGTGATTCAAGTAAAAGTGGGTGCTGTTTAGTGAATCACGCTACGCGGCGCCTATTTTGGAGGCGCCCAATAAATAGGCCAGCTCTAGGCACAACTAAAAGTTAGGCGGCCATGCGAGCGCTTAAGCACGCTTAAGTGCAGCGAATCTGTAACAAGGCACCTAACGTGAAGCCACGTCCACGCCTAACATGCATAGCGCCTATTTTTTTTGGAAGGCCGCCTAAATTTTTAGAGGCGCCTTGTTGCAGAATCGCTCTTTCTTGATAGGCACCTAAGTTTCAATTATTGCTGATTAATAAGCTTAATTGAGCTTGTTATTCAATTTAGATAGGCGCCTATCTAGTTGGGCGACTCCGAAATAGGTGCCTAACATTAGGCGCCAGTTACAGAATTTGGGCCTCTGTGCCTCCACAATCCTGCTGCCTATGGAAAAATGTCTGTTTCCGATGAGCTGTGGGCAATACTAAAACTTGGGTGCAGGTCTTTTTGTGGGGTGTCAGGTCAAAAGCGCGCCGGGACAAAGGCGCGCCCAGACAATTGAGCGCAGCGCGGAGGCGCGCACCGCTCAAAATTACTGTTTTTAGGGCTCCGACGGGGGGGGGGCGTGGGGGGGAACCCCCCCCACTTTACTTAATAGACATCGCGCCACGTTGTGGGGGCATTGTGGGAGGTTTGGGGGGTTGTAACCCCCCACATTTTACTGAAAACTTCACTTTTTCCCTGTTTTTAGGGAAAAAGTTAAGTTTACAGTAAAAGGTGGAGGGTTACAACCCCCCAAGCCCCCCATAACGCCGGCGCGATGTCTATTAAGTAAAGTGGGGGGGGGGTTCCCCAACAAAAAACCCCGTCGGAGCCCCTAAAAACAGTAATTTTGAGCGGCGCGCGCCTCTGCGCTGCGCTCATTTGTCCGGGTGCGCCTTTGTCTTTCGCGCCGTTGTCTATGAACCTTTTTGTGGTCTTGGTGTTTCAGATGAGCAACTTTGCTTTTTCTACTGAAAAGCAGGATTTAGTCAGGCACATAAGTGGTGACTTCCCAGCTTAGGACTGCTCAGCATTGAATTGTCCAAGAAGTCAGAGCTGCCTGCACAGACAAATGGGAAGACTGGCAAGCCCAGTTTGACTGAGGGCATTATCCCATGAAGTCTCATCACAAAGTAGTGCACAGCGAAAATATGAAAGGAGGACCCAGTAGGTGCCTACTGGATAGTATATACAGATACAGGCTTCCAGATGCTGCAGTCACTCCAATTTGATGAGATTTCACTTTGGAGCCAAGAAGATTATCTGCTTGTTCATAGCAGAATTGCATAACAAGTGACTAGACCAGTTTGCCAGGATTCATTGCATTAACAGGCATATCAGTCCTATTTGGATGAAAATAAATAATTGGGTTGACACTCTCGAGGATGCAGTTCTCTACAGGTGAGAGCCTGCTTACATTGTAGAGTAAGAGAGGCTTTCTCTTGAGGATTGGAACGAGGCTTCAGACAGAAGGTGGGAAACAGTATTTCCTCATTCAGGTGAAAAGGTGTGCCAACCTTAGGTAAAAACGAGTCCAAAGGACAGCTTTGTGATGATATTGTCTCAATGTTTTTGCTTTGGAATCAGCTGAAGTGCTGAGGAAATCATTGCACATTGGAAGGGCTGCATATTCAGGGAACTCTTCAGTAAAATGTGAGCTCTAGGAGAACAGTTCCTTCCCAGCACTGGATGATGTGTACCAATCCTGCAGTCTATGGAAAACACCTGTTACAGGTGAGCAACTGTTGTATATGCACATATAATGCTGTTTATAAGATAGGGTTACCATATTTTGGAAAAGAAAACCCCGGACACATAACCCCGCCTCATTCTGCCTCCAGCCCCGCCCCATTCCACCCCCAGCAAGCCTCCTCTCTTCTACAACCAACTCCAGCCGCATCTGGAGGAGTTGGAGCATGTGCGGATGTGTGTGATATCATCCACGCATGATCAGAGGCCCTCCAGATGCGGTGGGGACTGGTCGGGGCTTTCTAAAACCTGGACAAGTGTCAGGTTATGGAAAGTCCGTCCGGGAGTCCGGACACTCCTCTAAAAAGAGGACATGTCCAGGTTTTCCAAAATGTCTGGTAACCCTATTCTAAGATTACCCCATGCATTAACATATGCATGGCGTCAAGAACTCTCATACATTTATGGAACCCACATGCAGGTGTGTTTGGGGGAGTGAATTGCGCAAAGTGCAGGTGTTGTCACAGTTTAAGCTCATATAAAATGTGCACCTTCATGCATATTTTGTGCGCTCATATTTACATCTAGTTCGGAACAGGTACAAATTCCGTCCATTTTGGCTGCAATTTCTGCAATTTTCCTAGGGCAATTTTATAAAGACACAATAATGACAATCAAGCCAATATTAAAAGCAATTCAAGTGGGCAAGAGAGGCTCTGACTGGCCATAAAAAAAGGCCGCCTGGCTATGCGAGTGCCAGCCCTGAATGTAGGCCAGCACCCACCTATTTAAAACCTTCTTTGAAGTCCTCCGAGTCCCTTCCTTCCCCCCTCCCACCAGCATGTGACCTGAAGACCCCCCCCTTTCCCCTTGATAGCCCCCCTGGACCTACCTTAGATCCCTGGTGGTCCAATGGGTGCAATGGAGACAAGAGCAAACCTCACTTGCTCCCAGTGGCATAGCGAGGGTGAGCAGCACCCAGGGGGGTGTCGTCACTCCCCCACCCTCCCCTGCCGCGTGAATGCGCACCCCTTCCCTATACCTTTTTAGCATCGGCGGGAGCAGCCACCAACTTGCTGCCCACGTCAGATTTGATGCTTTCTCTGACATCACTTCCTAGGTGCGGGTCCAGGAAGTGACATCAGGGAGAGCGCCAAAGCGGACGAGGGCAGTAAGTTGGTGGCTGCTCACACCGAAGGTACGGGGGAAAGGGGCATGCATGGCAGGGGGAGGAGTGGGAAGGGAGGGCACTCCGAGCAAGATGGCACCCGGGACGGACCGCCCTCCCCATTACTATGCTACTGCTCGCTTCTACCCCTAGCAGCAGCATCCTCAAAATGGCTGCACACTGTAGGCATACACTGTTCTTCAATCAGTGCCTATTGATTGTTTGAATCTTGATAATACCACCTTTCTGTGGTACAACCTATGTGGTTTACATAGGGCTCCTTTTACAAAGGTGCGCTAGCGTTTTTTACACACGCACTGGATTAGCGTGCGCTAGCCGAAAATCTACCGCCTGCTCAAAAGGAGGCAGTAGCAGCTAGTGCGCATGCTATTCTGCACGTTAAGGCCCTAACGCACCTTTGTAAAAGAAGCCCTTAGTATCAAGAGATACTGCAGGTACTTTCTCTCTCTCCAATGGACTCACAATCCAATTTTTGTACCAGGAGCAATAGTGGGTTAAGTAACTTATCCAGGATCATAATGAGCCACATTAGGAATCCAAGCCAGTTTCCCCAGTTCTCATCTCACTGTGGTGACCACTGGGCTACTCCTCCACTTCCAAAGGTGCCTACAAAGCACTAGTAATGATACAGAGAAAACCCATGAACTTTTAATTATTTCCTGTCGTTTTGGTTTTAAAACAACACAAAATGTCAGAGCAAATGTTGACAATTCCCCCTGTCGGTTTTTGTGGTTTTTTAAAAAATAATTTTTATTGGAAAAGCAGCCAGCCCCATAACAAGGAATCATAGGCTACAGCACAACAGTATGAGTGAACAAATAAGAACAAAACAAGCAGTCCCAGGAGGGCAGCAGTAACGCTCAACCTGTCGTTTTAAATGAAAGCATAACCCTAATCTATTTAAGCTCCATGCTGAACATCTGCCTCACTAAATTTTCATATCTCCTTGCTTTTTCCTGCATCTGATAAGATAGAAAACCCAGCCAAAAGACTATTTAAAAAAAAAAAAAAAGTATCTGCTGATTAATTAACTTTGGTGCAGTTGACAAATAAGCAAATTAATATGTCAAATCAACATTCATGTAGCAGTGACATATTTATAGAAATAAAGTTCAACAATAATAGCTCTAAGTGTTTTGCCCATAACAATTAAAGGCACCATAAATCTAATCTGGCTCAATACTGAAAGTCTAAAATGCACTTTATAAGATTGTCTTCAAATTACTATCGGTGAAGTATGAGCTTTGAATTTCGCAAGCCCTGGATCTCACAAATCGTTCTTTCCATGCGTTTCACAGTGGAAATAGTAATGCTTTCTAAATCATACTGCTTAGGTATGTCTTCATTTTGTTCGGGGCCCTTCCACTAAACCGCATTACACGCGAACATATTTGCTTTTTATTTTTAAATTTTATATGGGTTTGGCCAGGCTATTTGATGGATTTGATAACACTATGGGCTCCTTTTAATAATAATAATAATAATAATAATAACAGCTTATATACCGCAATACCGTGAAGTTATATGCGGTTTACAAAGATTAAGCAAAGGCACAAATTGATTGACTTTAAGAGGGGAGGAAGAAAGAGGGTTAATAGGACAGGAAATCCATTTTTGAGGAGAGAGTGCCATGCACGCTAACCCCACGCTACATGCTCAATGGAGGCGTTAGCGTCTAGCGCACATGGCATTGCAGCGCGAGCTAAAACCGCTACCGCAGCTTAGTAAAAGGAGCCCTATGTCACTCAAATAGATATTTACGTTCTTCCCAAAAATTCTTATTGGTAATGGCGTCTTGTAAGGATTGTAGATTGCCCTCCTCTAGGAAAGATCAATCCTGGGAAGAGCTGCAGAGTTTTGGAATTCTCTACTCAGTGAAATAAGAAATTTGTCTAATATCAGGCTTTTTTTTTTTTATGAAAACGATATAAACGTGGTTATTTCAGATATATTTTTTATTAAGTAGGGTGGGTATTATGATTAAATTTTAAGATGTATTTAAAGATTTGTAAATTTTTTCATATTGTATTATCTTTTATTGTAACCTACTTGGAACCTTATAAGGAAATTTAATTAAATTAATATGCCAAAAAAGACTTACCACATAACATACTGGAGCAATCTGCCTGTTAGTGTGCACCATCTTACATATTTGCTATTTTTTAAATATATATTTTGTTGGGGGGGGTGTCAGGGGTGTGTCACGGGCAAAGAATGGACACAGAAGTGTTAACCAGAAAGTACATTTGCAGTAGCTCTTGCTAATCAATGCAGAGCTAATGCAATAACTTTTTTTCTAGGGCTGCAGATTTAGGGCCTGATTCTGTATAGGACGCCAGTCTCAACGGCCATCTAAGAAGCAGCTGAGAATCGCTTCTACTTGAAAGGACAGTCACTTTACCCCCCCTCCCGATTATCTAATCAGTGCCCATGTCAACCAGCAACGATTAGAGAATCACACCTGCCTGATCGCAAAGATAGTGTCAGGGAGATTGAGGAGCGTTAGGCAGGAGGGAGTGGGCATTCCTCCTGCCAATTGTGAATGTTGGGGGGGGGGGTTAGGGAGATCCTCTGATGCAGCTGGCTCAGCTGACTGTACCAGCGGTATTTTCCCCCTGATCAGCTGAGCCGGCAGGACTCTCTGAAGCCACAGTTTTGAGGAATCCTGCTGGCCCAGCTGATCGTGGATTCCCATGCCACGATCAGCTCAGCCAGTCACATCTACTTTTCCAATTGAAATGTAGGCCATCTTTTTGCATGCCTACATTTTAGGCGTCTATCGCGGCTCTAGGAAGACACATAGGGACATTTAAACTCACCCAAGGCCACTTCCAGGTGAAACCACACCCACTCCCCACCTTGGGCAATCTTAAGTGTCCCTACGTTTCTCCCTAAACCCACGACAAACGCCTACAGTGTAAGTGTCCTTCCTGGCCCGAGTTTTTTCTAAAAACATACATCCCAATTGGCTGCCAGATGGCAGTAGGATGTCTACCGCCGCCTACTATCAGGACACCCATTTGTAGAATCATCCCCTTATGCCCCCTTATGCTTTAGTGTGTTAATAACATGATTAACGCATTAAGCCTCCTTTTCACAAAGCTGCTTTAGGAATTCTGGAGCTAATACCACTGCAGTTGGCAATAAAAAATCCTAACACGGCTTCATAAAAAGAGGAGTAAATCTTTTAATTCTAATTTAAAAATGTAATCACAATTAATGTGATTAACTGATCTTCCTATGTCAGGATCTTGCTTCTCTAGTTCTGAAAGAGGCTGCAGTGTCAGCATCAGCTTACTGTGCAGCTGCTAGCTCTGCCTGACCCAGAAACAGGAAGTTATTGATATAACTTCCTGTTCCTGGTTCAGGCAGAGCTAGCGGCAGCATGGAATTATAATTATGACACCGCTGCCTCTTTCAGACCTGCAGAAATGGCGGATCCCGATGCAGACCAGTTAGTGTATGGGAGCAAGGAGAGAGAAATGGGAGAGAGTTGCTGCATGGGGGGGGGTGCAAGGAGGGAGAGATTTGCTAGTTATGGGGGCGAGAAGAGAGAGAGGTGATGCATGGGGGAAAGAAACGCTGGACTCAGGCAAAGAGGGAGAGAGGTGCTGCATTGTGGGGCAAGAGAAAGAGATGCTGAACATGTGAGGGAGTGGGAAGGGGAAAGATCCAATGAGAGGATTGAGGAGCTGAATTGGGAGGCAAGAAGGGAGAAAGATGTTGACCTCAGGGAAGGGATGGGAAGGTAAGAGAAAGATCCAAAGAGGGGATTGAGGATTAGAAGGGGAAAACTTGATGCACAGAGAAAGGAAGAGAGATACTGTATATAAGAGATAAGTGGGGAAAAGAGGAGACATACTGTTCTGGAAGCAAGAGAAAGGAGAGACCAGGATAGAGCTGAAAGGGTGAAAGGAAATGGGGGACTAGATAGTAGATAAAAGATAGAGAAGAAACTACAGATAAGTGGTCTTTTAGGAATTTTTTTGTGTTTGTTGTATTTTTTTTAATACCTTAAATATTAATTGCGATTAATCGCTGACACACAAGATTAATTGTGATTAAAATTTTTAATCTTCCTGCAGCCCTACTTTTTTCAGGTAACATGCACGAATGCGAATATTAGGGCATGACCTGAAAAAAAAATTTAAATGTCTATAATTTCTGCTGCATTAGAAATGAGCTTAGGTCCAAATCAGGGATCTCAAAGTCCCTCCTTGAGGGCTGCAATCCAGTCGGATTTTCAGGATTTCCCCAATGAATATGTATTGAAGACAGTGCATGCACATAGATCTCATGCAAATTCATTGGGGAAATCCTGAAAACCCGACTAGATTGCGGCCCTGAAGGAGTGACTTTGAGATCCCTGGTCCAAATCACGAGTATGGCTCCTAAAAAATTGGATCTGATCAGGACGGCGCTTAGCGTGATTCTATAAAAGGCTCCCATTATATAATAGAATCGCACTTAGGGGCCATAAATGGCATAACATTTAGGTGCCCCAATATAACAACTGGGTGAAATTCAAACAGAAAAAGTTCCCAAAGGACTGTGAACTAACAAAAACGAAAAAGGAAACAAAAAACAAAATGAAAATGCCTTTAAACCTCGAAGGTGCTCAGAACCAATATATGGTAAGAAAGTGACCAAACCAGGGCAGCAACCCCGGTAAGGACTTTCAAAGAGTCTATCAATGCACCATCCTCAAATGGTAGAAAGGTATTTAAATTTTGGTGAGTGTCTTTTTATACTATTTTTCTTCTTTTTTCTATTAAATGTCCATTTAAAATGTCCAATGCTTAAGTGAAAACTATGATCCTCAAAATAGGCAAAACTTAACTCTGAGAGTTTAGGAAGCCAACTTGCAGGTACAGGTACAGGTGGGTCCTAATGTGTTTCGCCGACAGGCTTCTTCAGAGAACCCCCATACTGGATGGAACATCAAGTTCAACAACTTCCTGAATCTTCACTTCTAAACTGATTGCATTTAGGTGAACATTAAGTAAAAACAGACCTAAATACTTGCGCCTAAGTTGAGCGCAGATCAGGTATATTCTATAACAATGCACTTGCACCTTTTAGGCATGTCCACAATCCACCCATGCCCCTCCCCTGGCCAGGCCCACTTTTAAGATTCATGCACTAGAAATGACACACACCTCTTTATAGAATGAGCCTACACAGTTGTGTACGTAACTTCTAATTGGTACAAATTAGTATCAACAATTAGGTATTAATTGCCAATTACTGGCGCCGATTGGATTTTAAAACATGCATAAATCGACTGTGTACACTGATTTGTGCACACAATTTAGGATGTCATATACAGAATTTGGGTCTTAAGAGCGCAGGACAACCCATATTCTAACATGGCCTGGTAAAAGGAACCCTAAGTTTCATTTTAGGCTTATTTGCTCAGCTTTTGGTCTCTTTGTTTTCATTCATATAGAAATGTGGAGAACCTCCTCCCTACCAATTCCCAAGCCTGGCGTCCTACTTAAGTTTAATTGATAAAGTTGTTAAATATTGCATCCAATTAGCATAAATCTGCGTGCTGGAAAACATATCTAAACAAATCAAGAAGGAAAAAAAATAATTGATTTCTGGAAATAAGACAGTTTCCTGGCAACATGGACTTTCATTTCTCATCTTGCCGATCCCTCCTGAATTGTTTCTTACTTAATAGTTCAGTTCGCTGATATGAAGCTTGCACAGTAAATAATGAGAATATTGCTTTTGCTCAGTGTAAATCCTTGTATCGCAATTTATTTTAACTGTCCATCTTGTTGCTAGGATCACCTCTGGATAAGCATAGCAGCTTCCTATACAAAAGAAAATCAGCATTGTATCAAAATCACTTATCTTACTATGCTTTGCTTGTCTAGACCAGGTTTTAGACTACTCTTTTTCATGTTTATAGAGGCTTTTCAAGGAGAATATCATTAATTGGATTAGGGTAAGGTTTTTGTGATAATCTATGTTTTTATGTTTTATTGAATAATCATTGAGTGTGGGGGGGGGAAGAAAATGGTTGGTTATGAATATGTGTAAGCTGAGTGTGCTTTTATTGGATTATTATATGTTGCAGTTTATGTATTGCATTATTGAAGTTTGGAAAAATCAATAAAGAATTTAAAAAAAAAAAGGATCAGAAACAGAGGTACATTCACAATTTAAGACACAACGCAAGCAAAGCAAACTTCACACTAATTCATGTTTCTAAGATTATTTCCTGAAATTTTTCTGATTACTAGGGAAATTCGGTGAATTTGCTGCAGTGAATTTTGTCCCCCATTTCAGCAAATTCCAGTGGTGCTCCAGTTCCCTGGGTTTAGAATTTCAACGTTTGACCCTAAAGATTTGCACTGTTCTGTCAGAAAGAACGACATATTGCCAGTGAACCATACAGACTGTGAGTGAAGCTAACAGACTCATCATCATTGTGCACACTGACTGACCTCCAGACTCTATAAAAGGTCACCCAAAGATGGGCATCCAAATTTTGGTGTGTAGGCCAAATGCGAATGCAAATTAATAAATTAACAAGGAATCAACGATCAATAATGGGGGTTAGGTAGCTGCAATTTGCATTTGCACTTGCATCTAGCCTATTCACTATTCTATAACTGTGTTAGATGCCATCGACTCATGTTCGAGTCCTAGCGACTTGATGAATTACAGATCTAAAAAGAAACTGGTTTTGTGCTAGTCTGGTAAGGTCCTCCAGTGTCACCCCCATAGTTGTTTTCAACGTGTCCAGCCATCTGATTGCAGGTTGCCCTCTTTGCCTGGTTCCATCGATCTTCCCAAACATGATATCCTTCTCCAGTGATCCCTCTCTTCTGATGGTGTGACCAAAATAAGACAGTCGTAACTACATTATTTGGGCTTCGAGTGAAATAGCCGGTTTGATCTCTTTCAGAATCAATTTGTTAGTTCTTCTGGTGGTCCACGACACGCATAAAATCCTTCTCTAGCACCAAAGCTCAAATGAGACAATCTTTTTCTGTCTTGTTTCCATGGAGAGGCATAATCAAAACATTCGTTTAAGTCCGGTTTGGACATAGGGCACTAGTCGCCCAAAGTCAGCAGTGGGAAAATGTCCATTCTCAAAAAGGACGTCTAAAATTATTATTATTATTATTTTTTTTAGAAAATAGTCTATCTGGACTTTCAGACGTTTGATCAGGACCGCCACTATGTCTATCTTGATACCACATTCTCAACCAAAAATTTGTCCAAGTCCCAAATGCCCAGAACAAGATCTTTTGGATGTGGGAGGGGCCAGCATTGTGATGGACAATAGAGAAGTGGGGCACCTTACAGGGCACTGATGTGAACTTCACAGAAAGGGTGCCACATAAACATCTCACCAGAACTCCCTTATAGGTTATGGTGAGCTCCCCATAACACCCCCAAAACCCATTATACCCACCTGTCTACTACCTCAATAGCCCTTATTGCTGCGGGTGATACCTATGTGGCAGCAGAGTAGGGTTTGGAGGGATTTTGGTGGGCGCACATGTTCCACCATAAATGTAGTGGTTAGAGTGGCTTATAGGACTGGGTACTCCTTTCTATGGTTGACTAGCCCACCACCCCCAGGCTATTTAAGAGATCTGTTTGCAGATCTACTAGGCTTTCCTATATTAGGTGCTGTAGTCAGGTATGTACATTTTTATTCTGATCTTTGCAGGGGTGTGAGGGGGATCAGTGAACACTAGGAGAGTGTGTGTGGGTCTTTACTTTGTCTCTCCAGTGGTTATCTGGTCACTTTGGATATTATTTGGGCACTTTTTTTTCCATCGTCTAAGTCACAACGTATAAATTCCATCTTGGAAGTCTCATAAAACCTTTGATTATCCCTGCAGGACGACTAAGTCTAGGTTGGCCCATATCCCGCCCTAACCACTCCTCCAGATATGTCCATTTTAGCTCTGGGTGCACAGCAGCATTCAGAGGCCTAAAAAGTCCCTGGATACATTCAAAAAATTGGTTTGATTATTGGCACTTGGACGGGTTTTTAGATGTGTTTACGTTTAGATTAAGAGCCATAATTGACCACTGAGAAAATGAGTGTGAACAAGTCTGATTTTCGTTTGGAATGTTGTTTCCTTGCCTTTGAATACTTTGTCGCAAGCCTTCATTGAAGTGCGACTAAGTGCTATTCTGCAGAGTATTTCTTTCCTGCTAGTTGCTTGTTTATGAAAGAGCCCAGGAGATTGAAATCCTTTACAACTTCTATTCTATTGTCTTCAAGCTCAAAATCTTAATCATTTTCCATGTTTATGTTCAGTTCTAATCCCATGTTATGACGTTTGGCTTTGACTTTTCTCAGTAGATACAGCATGTTTTCTTTGCTGCTAGTGAAGAGCGTTGTATCATCTGCATAGCACAGGTTGTTTAGATTTTAGTTACCAACTTTGAATCTGACTTTCTCTTCTTCCAAATTTGCTTTTTTCTGAAGATGTCTTCACTGTAAAGGTTGAACAGGTGACAAGATGCATCCTTGCCTGATGCCACGTTTTATTGGACCCCAATATGGCATCAGTGTTGCCATATTCAGTTCTCACTGCAGCTTCTTGATTTTCGTAGAGGCTCTTTATCAGCTGAGTTATCTGTTTGGGTATTCCCATTTGCGCTAGAGTTCTCCATAGTTTATCTTGATTCATATGGTGACCCATCAAAAGTGCACAGGACTTTGGCGCGCCGACAATCCCACGGCGACATCTTCGCGTAGGCCAAATGTGCGCCACCACTTCCACCATTCCCGTTAATGCTCTGAGGGTGTGTGGGGGGAACCCCCTACTACACTGAAAACTCTTGTTCTCCTTCCCGTTTTTGCTCTTTGGCAGTTTTCAGTGTAGTGGGGGGAGTTCCCCACACACACCCCCATGGCAGCTTGAACACTTCTAAATGTAGTGGGGGGTTCCACCCACACCCCCTTCAGAGTGCTAATGGGAACAGCGGAAACGGCAGCATGCATTTGTCCTATGCGCAATTGTTGCTGCGGGATTGTTGGCATGCCAAAGTCCTGTGCACTTTAGTTATGGTACTGATCCACACAGTCAAAAAAGCTTTAGTTGATGAAGCAAAAGTATAGGGGCTTTTGGTATTCTTCACTCTTCTCCAGTATCCATCTATCATTGGCAATAATATCTGTTGTTCCTCAACCTATTCTAAAACCAGCCTGAACTTTGGGTAGTTCTTCCTCAACATATGATTGCAGCCTTCGTTGTATTATTTTTAGCAATAATTTGCTGGCATGTGGAATTAATGCAATCGTTTTATAGTTGTTACAGTCCTTGGCATCAATATTCTTTGGTTATAGGCATGAACATTGATCTTCTCCAATCAGTAGGCCATGTTTTTTCCTTCCAAATCAGTTGACACAGTCGAGTGAGGACCATGATAGCACCCTCTTTGATTAATTCAGTTGGAATACTGTTGATACCAGGTGACTTGTCTTTTTAATAAAGCTTTAATTGCTGCCATGACTTCTTTTAAAATATCTGGGTCTTCTTCAGCATCAATTTCCACTTCAATTCCCCCAATGTTATCCTCCTTGCCTTTTTTATATAAATTTTCTGTATATACTTTCCATCTCTTTTTAATGCTTTCTGGATCATTCAATATCAATATTCTATAACATCCGCAACTAAATTTCAAAGCATGCAACTCAAAAGGGGGTGTGGTCATAGGAAGGACATGGGCAGGTCAGGGGAGATCACAGAGATTTGACAAAATTTTATAGAATACTTAGATTTTTGTGCCCAAATGCCCTCAGTTTGGCAGCGGCTTCAGCAGGTGGGGGGGGGGGGGGGGGAAGGCAGGCGGTAGCAGCTTCTACTGACAGGCAGGGAATATCCTCCGTGGCCACATACCCCCAACAAGTGGCCCGCATACCCCTAAAGGGTATGCATACCATGTGTTGAGAAACACTGTTCTAACCTTTCCCTCAGATCATCTACTAGTCTGCTATTTCCCTCAGATTGTCAGCAACACCTAATATACCTACATTCAGACAAATAAGATGCAATCATACTAGAAAAAAAAATCTTCAGTGTAGTAGGCCTAGGCCTCTGAAATGCTCTCCACGATTACATAAGACAGCAGGTATCTTCAAACAAATTTGAAACTGATATAAAGACCTTCCTATATGAAGATGCATTCTCATAAGCCAATCATCCTCCTTATTAAGTGAAGTGCTGGATCACAGATACAGTGGAACTTCCTGGACAACACTATTGCAGCATTATTACATTACATTACATTAGTGATTTCTATTCCGCCATTACCTTGCGGTTCCAGGCGGATTACATGATAATTGTCATGATATTACGAAATATATAAGGTGGATTACATAAGGATCGTCGTGAAATTAGGTAATACATAATGGGTAATTTGAACATTTTAGATTTGATAAGAAGTAGATAGTATAGTAGGTGAAGCTTGGGACAGATCTGGTTGTGTTAAATAGGTTTAATTATGTTTTGAAGAGTAGGGTTTTTGTTTCTTTTTTGAAGATTTTGTAATCTGTGGTCGAAGACAACAGATTGGTGAGTTGTCAGTCTAGTTTTGCTGCTCTGGTGGTCAGTAGGTTGTCATATAGTTTTCTTCGTTTGACATTTTTGGTTGGCAGGTGTGTGAATAGTGAGTGGATTCTCCTGTATCTGGTTGAGGTGGATTGAGTTAGTCGGTTGTTCCAATAGGTTGGCCTGTCTCCGTTTATAGCTTTAAATAGTAGGCAATAGAATTTGAAGTGCACTCTTGCTTGTATTGGGAGACAGTGTGAGTCGTGGTATGCCTCTGTGATGTGGTTGTATTTTTTCAGTGAATAGATGATTCTTAGGACTGTGTTTTGTATTGTTTGTAGTTGTTTTATCATGGTCACTGGACAAGGGAGGTATAGTATGTTGCAGTAGTCTATTAGTCCAAGGATTAGAGATTGTACCAAAAGTTGGAATTGTTTCCTGTCGAAGAATTTTCAAAATTGTCTTAGGTTTCTCATAGTTAAGAACATAAGCAGTGCCTCTGCTGGGTCAGACCAGAGGTCCATCACGCCCAGCAGCCCGCTCACGCGGCAGACCATCAGGTCCAGGACCTGTATAGTAATCCTCTATCTATACCCTTCTATCCCCTTTTTCTTCAGGAAATCATCCAATCCCTTCTTAAACCCCAATATCGTACTCTGTCCTATCACACCCTCTGGAAGCGCATTCCAGGTGTCCACCATCCTTTGGGTGAAGAAGAACTTCCTAGCATTGGTTCTGAAACTGTCCCCTCTTAATTTTTCCGAATGCCCTCTCGTTCTTGTAGTTTTCAAAAGTTTGAAGAATCTGTCCCTCTCCACTTTCTCTATGCCCTTCATGATCTTTTAAGTCTCTATCATGTCCCCTCTATGCCTCCGCTTTTCCAGGGAAAAGAGCCCCAGTTTCTCTAATTTTTCAGCATATGAAAGGTTTTCCATACCTTTTATCAATCATGCCGCTCTTTTCTGGACCCTCTCGAGTATCGCCATATCCTTCTTAAGGTATGGTGACCAATACTGGACACAGTACTCCAGATGCGGGCGCATTATCGCCCGATACAACGGCAGGATAACTTCTTTCGTTCTGGTTGCAATTCCTTTCTTGATAATGCCTAACATTCTATTCGCCTTCTTGGAGGCTGCTGCGCACTGTGCCGACGGCTTCATTGTCTTGTCTAAGTCCTTTTCTAGGGTACTTTCACCCATTACCAGCCCTCCCATCGTATAGCTGTACTTTGGGTTTCTGTTTCCTACATGCAAGACTTTACATTTCTCTACATTAAACTTCATCTACCATCTTATCGCCCACTCTTCTAGTTTGTCCAGGTCCCTTTGTAAACCCTCACAGTCCTCTTTAGTCCCAACTCCACTAAATAGTTTGGTGTCGTCTGCAAATTTTATTACTTCACACTTCGTCCCTGTTTCTAGGTCAATTATAAATACATTGAACAGCAGCGGTTCAAGTACTGACCCCTGTGGAACATCACTCGTAACCCTCCTCCAGTCCGAGTAGTGGCCCTTTGCTTCCTACCCACCAGCCAATTTTTGAGCCATCTATGTACGTCTTCTTCCACCCCATGGTTCTTCAGTTTCAGTAATAAGCGTTCATGGGGTACCTTGTCAAAAGCTTTTTGGAAATCTAAGTATACGATGTCTATGGTGACCCTTTTGTCCATTTGTATGTTAATTCCTTCGAAGTGCAACAAGTTCATTAGGCACGATCTTCCCTTGCAGAATCCATGTTGGCTTGTTTTCATCAGTTTATTCCTTTCTAGATGCTCATTGATGCTGCCCTTTATCAGCGCTTCCGCCATCTTCCCCGGAATCGAAGTCAGACTTACCGGTCTGTAGTTCCCCGGGTCACCTCTCGATCCCTTTCTGAAGATGGGCGTAGCATTAGCTATCTTCCAATCCTCCGGGATCACACCTGTTTTCAGGGATAGGTTACAAACCTGCTGTAGTAGTTCTGCTATTTCCCCCTTTAGTTCTTTCAGTTCTTCTTAGTTGCCTTCAGTTCTTTATTATTTTGTTGATTTGTGCTTGCATGGTACAGCCTCTGTCAATCAGTACTCCAGAAGTTTTAGTATAGGTTGAATGGGATATGAGATCGAGTTTATTACTAGGTTTGTTAAAGTTGGGGTTTTGCTGTTTTCTAGGAGGATGAAGTTTTAGTTTGTGTTGTGTCATCCATGTTGCTACTGTTTCAAGTGTTCTGCCTATCATGATGGGCGCTGGATTATCCTTTCTATTTTCTTCAAATTCCCTGCCTAAATAGAATTCCTTTTCAATTATTCTATGTCATAAATTTTATACCTATGTGTAAACCGCTCAGTTACATTCCGATGGGCGGTATGACTTGAAACTTGATAATCAGATATGTGCAACATTCATACCATACCATAGTGTTTCTTATACTACACAATTGTCTTCTAGGAATCATTACGGCTTATATAAGATTAATAAGGTTTTAAAAAAGGAACATCATGTGTCAGTCAGTTTGGAACTTAAGTCCTGGACTATAGTGGAAATATGTATTTTTTAGTGCCTTCCTGAATTGAAGGTAGGAAGGGATCTGGTGTAAGCAGGCAAGGAGGCAGTTCCAAATTTTGGGGCCTTGGAATATGAAGGTGGACACAAAGGGCTCTTTTTACAAAGCCGCGCTAGCGGGGTTAATGCGCGCGACTTTTCATCACACGCTAACCCCCGCGCTGGCCAAAAACTACCGCCTGCTCAAAAGGAGGCGGTAGCGGCTAGCGCATCCGGCAATTTAGAGTGCGCTATTACGCGCGTTAAACCGCTAACGGGCCTTTGTAAAAGGAGCCCAAAGAGTGATTTCCTCCGGACTTGGCATGGAGAAGAAAGACAGTTTCCAGAACTTAACTGGCTATGAGTTATCACATAAAGGTAGGTCTGGCTTCTATGCTGTCCTTTTTATGTTACATGGCCCGGTTAAGTGCTGAATATCAACACTTGACTGGACAAGTGCTGACACTGGCCCCAGAACACCCCCAAAATAGCCGGTTTTGAGTTGGGTACTAACCAGTTAAGTGTCACTGAATATGACAAGCTAGTCCCAAACAAGTGATTTAACTAGCCAGGAGCTGATTCTGGCAGGTTAAATCACTTTGAATATTGACCACTTAATTTTCATGAAACAGGCTTTCTTTTGGTAAGAATGGAAAGTGAGGGTCAGCAAAAAGAGAGAACAAGATGAAGGGAGAACAGGATGTAAAAATTTTATTGTACTGTATTTTTTTTTTTTTAAATTGTAAACTGCTCCAGATGGTCCTATAGACTGAGGGGGAGGGTAGTATAGAAATGCTTTTTGAATGAATGAAGAAATGTATACAGAAATAAATACAGTGGTACCTTGGATTACAAGCATAATCCGTTCCAGGAGCATGCTCGTAATCCAAAATGCTCGTTTATCAAAGCGAGTTTCTCCATAGGAAATAATGGAAACTCGCTTTGATACGTTCCCACTACCATTCCCCCCCCCCCCCCACGAGAACCGGCATTGCTCCCCTGAGAGAGAACGGAGAGAACATGAACTCGCAGACCTTGAGCATGCGCAGATGCTCAAGGCCCAGCAAGAAGAGGAGGCCGATCTTCGGGCACCGGCACCAACGCACAGGATATGCCGGTGCTCAGACGACAGTAAGCAGCGGCGGGGGGGTGCCCAATCGCGACAGGGGGGGTCCGATCGCGGTGGGGGGTGCCAGATCGGGGGGGGGGAGGGCGCAGGATCGTGGGGGGAGGGTGCCGGATAGCGGGGGAGGGTGCCAGTTCGCGGGGGGGGCGCTCATAAATCGAGCCATGCTCGGTTTCCGAGGCGCCGATTTTGCGAATGTTTTGCTCGTCTTGCAAAACACTTGCAAACCGGTGCACTCGTAAACCGAGGTACCACTTTAGTTTCTTAAGGAAAGAGATAACTGAGATGAGAAAGAAAAAGGAATGAGGACCTCAAAGAATAAGAAACAAGATATTGAGCCAGAAAATGAAACTAGAAACATCAAAGGTTGTAGATTATTTTATTAGTTGATAAGAATATTTATTTAGAAAACAGTAATTTCAGGGTGAAAAGGAGGAAAAGAAGAACATAAGAACATAAGAATTGCCGCTGCTGGGTCAGACCAGTGGTCCATCGTGCCAAGCAGTCCACTCATGCGGCAGCCCCCAAGTCATAGACCAGTGCTCTAAATGAGTCCAGTCTCACCTGCGTACGTTCCAGTTTAGCAGGAACTTGTCCAACTTTGTCTTGAATCCCTGGAGGGTGCTTTCCCCTATAACAGCCTCCGGAAGAGCGTTCAAGTTTTCTACCACTCTCTGGATGAAGAAGAACTTCCTTACGTTTGTACGGAATCTATCCCCTTTTAACTTTAGAGAGTGCCCTCTCGTTCTCTCTACCTTGGAGAGGGTGAACAGTCTGTGTTTCTCTACTAAGTCTATTCCCTTCAGTATTTTGAATGTTTCGATCATGTCCCCTCACAGTCTCCTCTTTTCAAGGGAGAAGAGGCCCAGTTTCTCCAATCTCTCACTGTACGGCAACTCCTTAAATCTCCACAAACAAGCAAGTCACCAACCAGTGATAAATACTACATGTATAACTGCTCTTCCTGCGGCTGCTCATCCATTCTGTTTCCACACAGGAGACAGAGGATTGCTACCTTGGCCAGATGGAGATTGTTGTTTTTGTAATGTAATGATAATGATGATAATTTTGGGAATTGAATTACCTGCTGAAATGATTGTACGACAACAGGTGAAAGCAGCTGGTGAAGGAACCTAAAGTGTCCCAGAAGCTTGCTTCTGTTCGGAGTAGGAGCTCTCCTGCTTAACTATCGTTTAGTTATTGCTACAGAATTTAAGCGAAATCGCAACTGAATTTTGAGCTGAGTCACCACTGTGACCACAGAAGGCAGTTTCTGATATAGATATTTTCCGGCCAGTATTCAACCAGCAGCTGTCAGTATTTCTTTAAATGTTGGGCATCACCAGCTGACATAAACCCAGGTACAATAACACAGCATAATATAACATAACAATTAGCTTATGTACCGCAGGACCGTGAAGTTCTATGCGGTTTATAAAGAGTAAGATATACAACTGAATGTTGGCCTTTATCTGGGTACTGGCACTCAGGGTTGGTCTTAGGCAGGGGCATCAGGGGTAGTCACACAGGACCCCATGCTGGCCCAGCACTTCATCCCCTACTTAGCAAGGCCTGGGCCCTACAGCTCCAAGACC